>NC_138164.1:98107152-98707152 GCF_964165515.1 Mesoplodon bidens
AACTGACAGTAACACAATAATAGAGGGGGGACTTTAACACCTCACTTACACCAATGGGCAAATCATCCAAAGTGAAAATAAATATGGAAACAAAAGCTTAAAGTGACACAACAGATCAGATAGATTTAGTTGATATTTTAGGACATTCCATCCAAAAACAGCAGATTACACTTTCTTCTCAAGTGCTCACGGAACATTCTCCAGGATAGATCATATCTTGGGTCACAAATCAAATCTCAGTAAATTTAAGAAAATTGAAATCATATCAAGCATCGTTTTTTGACCACAACGCTATGAGATTAGAAATGATTTACAGAGGAAAACAAAAGTAAAAAACGTAAACACATGGGGGCTAAACAATACGTTACTAAATAACCAAGAGATCACTGAAGAAATCAAAGAGGAAATCAAAAAATACCTAGAGACAAATGACAATGAACACATGATGATCCAAAACCTATGGGATGCAGCAAAAGCAGTTCTAAGAGGGAAGTTTATGGCTATACAAAGCAGTTCTAAGAGGGAAGTTTATAGCTATACAAGCCTACCTCAAGAAACAAGACACATATCAAATAAACAATCCAACCTTACACCTAAAGGAACTAGAGAAAGAAGAACAAACAAAACCCAAAGTTAGCAGAAGGAAAGAAATCATAAAGATCAAAGCAGAAATAAATGAAATAGAAACAAAGAAAACAATAGCAAAGATCAATAAAACTAAAAGCTGGTTCTTTGAGAAGATAAAAAAATTGATAAACCGTTAGCCAGACTCATCAAGAAAAACAAGGAGAGGACTCAAATCAGAATATTAGAAATGTAAAAGGAGAAGTTACAACAGACACCGCAGAAATACAAAGCATCCTAAGAGACTACTACAAGCAAGTCTATGCCAATAAAATGGACAACCTGGACGAAATGGACAAATTCTTAGAAAAGTATAACCTCCCAAGACTGAACCAGGAAGAAACAGAAAATATGAGCACACCAATCATAAGTAATGAAATTGAAACTGATTAAAAATCTTCTAACAAACAAAATTCCAGGACCAGAAGTCTTCACAGGTAAATTCTATCAAACATTTAGAGAAGAGTTAACACCCATACTTCTCAAACTCTTCCAAAACACTGCAGAGGAAGGAACTCCAAAATTCATTCTATGAGGCCACCATCACCCTGATAACAAAAGCAGACAAAGTTACTACAAAAAAACAAAATTACAGACCGATATCACTGATGAATATACATGCAAAAATCCTCAACAAAATACTAGCAAAGAGAATCCAATAACACATTAAAAGGATCATACACCATGATCAAGTGAGATTTATTCCAGGAATGCAAAGATTCTTCAATATATGCAAATCAATCAATGTGATACACCATATTAACAAATTGAAGAAAAAAAACCATATGATCACCTCAATAGATGCAGAAAAAGCTTTTGACAAAATTCAACACTGATTTATGGTAAAAATTCTCCAGAAAGTGGACATAGAGGGAACCTACCTCAACATAATAAAGGCCACATATGACAAACCCACAGCAAACATCATTCTCAATGGTGAAAAACTGAAAGCATTTCCTCTAACATCAGGAACAAGACAAGGATGTCCAGTCTCACCACTATTATTCAACATAGTTTTGGAAGTCCTAGCCATGGCAATCAGAGAAGAAAAAGAAATAAAAGGAATACAAATTGGAAAAGTAGAACTAAAACTGTCACTGTTTGCAGATGACATGATAGTATATATAGAGGATCCTAAAGATGCTACCAGAAAACTACTAGAGCTAATCAATGAATTTGGTAAAGTTGCAGGATACAAAATTAATGCACAGAAATCTCTTGCATTCCTATAACCTAATGATGAAAAATCTGAAAGAGAAATTAAGGAAACACTTCCATTTACGATTGCAACAAAAAGAATAAAATACCTAGGAAGAAACCTACCTAAGGAGACAAAAGACCTGTATGCAGAAAACTATAAGACACTGATGAAAGAAATTAAAGATGATACCAACAGATCAAGAGATATACCATGTTCTTGGATTGAAAGAATCAATATTGTGAAAATGACTATACTACCCAAAGCAATCTACAGATTCAATGCATTCCCTATCAAATTACCAATGGCATTTTTTACGGAACTAGAACAAAAAATCTTAAAATTTGTATGGAGACACAAAAGACCCTCAATAGCCAAAGCAGTCTTGAGGGGAAAAAAAAAATGCAGCTGGAGGAATCAGACTCCCTGACTTCAGACTATACTACAAAGCTACAGTAATCAAGACAGTATGGTACTGCCACAAAAACAGAAACATGGATCAATGGAGCAAGATAGAGAGCCCAGAGGTAAACCCACGCACCTATGGTGAACTAATCTATGACAAAGGAGGCAAGGATATACAATGGAGAAAAGACAGTCTCTTCAATAAGTGGTGCTGGGAAAACTGAACAGCTACATGTAAAAGAATACTCCCTAACACCATACACAAAAATAAACTCAAAATGGATTAGAGACCTAAATGCAAGAACAGACACTATAAAACTCTTAGCGGAAGACATAGAAAGAACACTCTTTGGCATAAATCACAACAAGATCTTTTTTGATTCACCTCCTAGAGTAATGGAAATAAAAGAAAAATAAACAAATGGGACCTAATGAAACTTCAAAGCTTTTGCACAGCAAAGGAAACCTTAAACAAGACAAAAAGACAACCTTCATATTGGGAGAAAGTATTTGCAAACGAATCAATGGACAAAGGATTAATCTCCAAAATATATAAACAGCTCATGCAGCTCAATATTTAAAAAGCAAACAACTCAATTCAAAACTGGGCAGAAGACCTAAATAGACACTTCTCCAAAGAAGACATAGTGATGGCCAAGAAGCACATGAAAAGCTGCTCAATATCACTAATTATTAGAGAAATGCAAATCAAAACTACAGTGAGGTATCACCTCACACCAGTTACAATGGGCATCATCAGAAAATCTACAAACAAAAAGTGCTGGAGAGGGTGTGGAGAAAAGGGAACCCTCTTGCACTGTTGGTGGGAATGTAAATTGATACAGCCACTATGGAGAACACTATGGAGGTTCCTTAAAAGACTACAAATAGAACTACCATATGACCCAGCAATTCTACTACTGGGCATATACCCAGAGAAAACCATAATTCAAAAAGACACATCCACCCCAATGTTCCTTGCAGCACTATTTTCAATATCCAGGTCATGGAAGCAACCTAAATGCCCATCAACAGACGAATGGCTAAAGAAGATGTGGTACATATATACAATGGAATATTCCTCCGCCATAAAAAGGAACAAATTTGGGTCATTTGTTGAGACGTGGATGGATCTAGTGACTGTCATACAGAGTAAAGTAAGTCAGAAAGAGAAAAACAAATATTGTATATTAACGCATATATGTGGAACCTAGAAAAATGGTACAGATGAACTTGTTTGCAGGGCAGAAATTTAGACACTGATGTAGAGAACAAACATATGGACACTAAGGGGGGAAAGCGGCGGGTGTGTGGTGGTGGTGGTGTGCTGAATTGGGTGATTGGGATCGACATGTATACACTGATGTGTATAAAATGGATGACTAATTAGAACCTGCTGTATAAAAAATAAATTAAATGAAATTCAAAAATTAAATAAAATTAAAAAATTAAAAAAATAATGATGTGATAAAGTTTGTACATTCTACACACATACTAAGTGCTCAGGTGACATAATCTTTTTTGAATGATTCCATTGTTGGTTGATTGAAAAACTCCTAGCCATATTACATGAATGCTAGTATTTATCTATTGGTATTATAATTAAACTGATTCATATGCATTTTAATATCAAATAACAAACTTGTATAGTTGTATATTCAATCAAATAGATTTTTAAGGCAAAAAGCATTACTAAAACTAAAAATGGTTAGTATATATAATTGTCCCGAATGATATAAAATTATATCTTGTATGAATCTACTCACGTACATATATGCATATATGCATATTCATATATATATAAGAATGCCCATGAATTATACACATATACTCTCAGAGAACTAAAAGGAAAAATAATCACATCTGTTGTCAATTTGGAGATTCTCTTATCCCTCTCTCAGTAACTGAAATTTCAAGCTGGTTAAAAAAAAATTATAATAATGTGATCAAATTTAAGGAACATGATAACCACATTTGCTATAATGGATTTTATTAATTCTTCATCCAGTAACCGTAGAAATACATTGTTTTCAAGCATATGTGTGCATTTATGGTATTTTCCAACCTACTGGGTCACAAAATAAGTCTCAATAAATTTAGAAAGCTTGGTACAATATAGACTACAAAGATTTCTCTCCACAGTACAATTACACAAATATGTAGAAATCACTAACTAGAAAAATGTTTGGAATTTCAGAAATACTGGCATAAATAATTCATTGGTCAAGGAAAAAATAAAAACAATAATAATGAGAATATTTAGGACTTAATGATTAATAAAACATACCTATTAAACCTGTGGGATACAGCTAAATGTTATTGAGAGGAACATTTTATAGTCTGGCATGCATTAGGAAAAGAAAAATTTAATCCTAAATATTAGGAAGCTATTAAGTAAACAACAGAATAATAGGAAAGAAAGTTGAAGAAAGGATACTTAGAAGAAAAATTAATCAAATAAAAAGCAAACATCTAATAGAGAAGATAATGTCTCTGATGACCAATAAATCTTTGCCAGAGACCAGCACCAGTTCTTACATCAGCTTTTAGAAACCACTAGAGTAAATGGTTTTATATGATTTTCCAACCCTTTTAAGTTATAATGATGAGACATGTCCCTATTCACACAATCTAGGTCACTTGATTGAAAATTTTGTGTTCCAATGTGCTGTGTTGTCTCTTAGGTTGGAAGCCTACACAATTCTCTTTATAAAAGAAATGTGCATAATATCATATTGAACTTTCAAGAAACTGATATTATGGCATCTTCCCTTAGACTTTTTTAACTCTAAACAAATAAAACATACAGCAAAAAAAATTACTTTTCTCTCAACTTTGTGGTCTATTATTTTGTAATTAATTAAATATTTTAAGGGAAAAAAGAAGGAAGTGGGACAATAAATACAGGTAGTACTCCAGGCCAGAACACACTGGTAACCTCAAGATGGTACTCAGAGATTACGAAGATGTCATGGGTGCTTTTTCAAGGTTTATTTACTTTCTAACTTTTTATTTTGAAATAAGTTTAGACTTAACAGATGAATTGCAAAAACAGTATACAGCATTCACATCACCCCTCACACAGCTTCCCCCTATGCTCTGAATGTATATAACTATGATATATTTATCAAAACTAAGACATCAGCATTAGTACAACTCTACTGTCTGAATTACAGACTTTGTGTCCTTTCTCTGTTCATGATTGATTTTTATTATTTAAATAAATAAATAAATGTGTTAAAATGTTCACTGAGATACCATTTTAATTTGATAATCAGTTTTATTCCTACAGTCAAGTACCTAATTATTGTGCTCACCATGTACTGGAGTTATTTCTCTAGTCTTGAGTTTCCACCAATTCTATAGCTTAACTTTTTATGATTTCAATTTATTGTTCACTTTCTTTTCCACCTACAGCATGCTGTTCTTCACAGTCTGACTGATATCCCCATTTCCTTACTCAAGGTTTGAACACATATTGTACAGACCACTAGAATGGATTTTCCATGGTCCTGACAAAGTTTCTAGGGAAGCAATAGAAATCACCCTAGTGTATCAAAATGCTGTGGTTCTTTACTTCTTTAACTGTATTCTTTTGTGGAGAAGGAAAATGACCAGTACAACAGAGCTTCATACAATAATACTTGTTTTAAAATTAACAATCCAATAGCATACAATTCTATAGAGAATTGCTTCATTTCCTATAAATTCTCTGTGTCCATATTGTACTACTTTACAGTAGCATTAGGCTAATGTTGTTTTTCCGCAAGTATATAAAGATTTTATGACCATATGCAAAACAGGCTGCTGGGGCTAAATGTTTTTATTGACTGATGAGAGGATTTTTCCCCCTGTAGAAAACTAGACAATATCTAGTTGGCAATGGTACAACGTGTTTTTAGGCAGGTGGATAATATAATCATCACGATACTTTAGGGAGGCACTTCTGAGGGCAGGTGGAGGCAGGAAAGACTAGAATGGGGGAGATTTGAGACAGAGGATTCAGTTAGGAAGCTAGTGATGTGAAATAAGGAGGATGTGAACTAAATCAGTGGCAGTAGGTTTAGAGACTGATGTTTGAAATAGAGATTTTCAAAGGAGAATCAGTAGAATTTAGTGTCTGTTTAAAAGGCTGCTGGATAGTGATAGGGAAGTCAAGGCAGAAAGTAAAATAAGACATAAATTGTGGGAGACTAAATCATTGTTTAGATCATTCAAAAAAATTTTTTAACTCAGGGTAACTTTGGAAAAGAGATGGAAATTAACTTCTACTTTGTACTTGATGAATGTAGGTGCCTAACAAAAATCAGAATGGAAATATCCAAGAAACTGGTTGACTGTAGTCATATATTACCCTAATTACTCTAGAGTAAATATGACAGATGATCTCTGGTTAAAAACCTTTAAAACTTTCTAGAAAGTTTCCCAGACACCACCCCATCCACATGGTTACAGTCAGCAATTGCAATGGCTGAAGGTCTAAACCTCTTTGTTGGCCAAGAAAAGTGTATTTCAGTAAAGTCGCCAACCAGTTTTTCTGGAATGAGGTATGCCAGGTTGATCTCCATACATCACTAGTCCTATCACAGTGCATGATATGACACATTTGTTCCATTCTCACAATCCCTTTCTCTTTGATATCTTTTTTAAAAGCTTCTTATTCTATAACCTGACAGAGAAATGCATCAAATTTTCTCTGAAAGGCATCAAAAGATATCAGCTTAAGGGAGTAGAGAGTGGATTAAAATAGATTTATTTTTACAAACTTGTATAACATGTACTTTTAACACTGCTTTATGATTTTGTTAGGCATTCGAAAATCATATATGCTTACCCATCCATTCAGCAAATATTTGTTCAGTCCTTCCTACACCCCAGGTTTTTTACTAGACACTGATAGGGAAGAAATGAATAACAGACAAAGAAATGGGAGGTAGACTAAGAGTTTTGATTATTTCTGGTGGGTGTGGCAATAGTACTGGGGTAAAGTAATGAGTCTTAGACAAGACATACTGAAAAGTTGAGCTATTGGTCTGACACCTAGGATAATATATCCACTAAGGCGAGATAATTTAGTTCTGTGCATAAATATATACATACTAATGTGTTCCTATTTAAAGACCACTTAAATGATCTGCCTTCAAGTTGTCCATAATGAACTGGGATATATATATATATATATATATATATATATATATATATATATATATATATATATATATATATATATATATATAGCAAATAATCATATATATATCATATATATAATCATATATATATTATATGTATATATATATATATATATATATATACAGCAAATAATCATGGTAGAGTGTGGCAAGAGCTATGTTAAAACTATGACATAAAATACCCCAGGAATGCAGAAGGGGTGACTGAACCCATGTCTCTAAGAAGAGCTACAAGAGATGGTTATGCTTGAACAGTGTCTTGATGAATGATCTGTATTAAGCAAATAGAGAGAAAGATGGTTGGTGAACTAAAAAAGACATCAAGGAATTATGAAACATTTCAGGTGATCAGTGGTGAGAGATAAGTCAGGAACCAGTACAGCCAATCATACAAAGATCCTAAGCCATTAAAAATGATACCACACCTAAGGACCCATGAAGAAGGTCCTTACCAGAAGTTTCTTGATGAAGGAAGTAGCCTTAAATGGTCCTGTAAATATGAGTAACCATATCACAGTTCTGAAATCTGGTTGTGCACCCAAAGTATACATTTAAGGATTAATTTAACAAGTAATTTTGATGTGTAGTCAGATTTGGAAAGCATAGGTTTAAATATAAGATCCTGCCTCTCTCTTCACAGGTAATTTGGACCATAATGACTTTTACACAGCCAATCTATAATCTGGTCAGGAATGGATAGAATGACATGGTAAAAACAAACAAAAAACCAACTCTCTAAAAGAGACACCAACAATAATTAGTTGAGACAACTGGATTCTCTCACTGTAGTATAAATATGAGGTGCAATAACATTAATTAATTAGTATTAGTATGTTTAAGAGTAGAAAAGAATCAGAGAGAGAAATCCCACAAATGTAAGTTGTGAGACCACAAAGACTAAAAGTAAATGGTCATACTATAACATAAAACAAAAATTAGAGGAGAATATGAATCAAAAAAATGGCACAGGGGTGATGAATTTTGCCACTAGGGATTATAGAATCTCTAGAATCTGCCTTCAATTTTGAACCATCTTCTGATTCTCCAACAACATCCCCATCTCCAGGGTCCCAAATTTAGGGCTGAGCCCAGGATCCAGGGATTGTGATTTCTCCCTTACTTCTATGTAAGTTATCAAAATAAACTATCCTATTAGATCAGTGATTTGATTTGGTATATTTTCTTTGTGATAATAGAGACAGCCTGAGATCACAGATGCTGTGACAGTCATTGCTGATTGTCCCTCAGTGTCCATCCCCCATTCTTCCCTTGCAGGGCACACGGCTGTTTGTAATAAAGTTTACATTTCCCAGCCTCCCTTGTAGATAAGTACATTCATATGAATAAGTTTAAGGCAATGTGATATAAAGGGAGGTAGTATTCAATTTTAGCAAGTGCCACTGGCACATGTATTTCATTACCTTCTTTTTTTCTAGAAAAAAACCAAACTGATGGCTGGGGCTCAAGCAACCATCTTGGGCCATGCAGTGGAAACCATATGTTGATAATGGTGGAGCAACAGATAGAAGAATAATACAGCATATTATACTTCCTGGTATTCTAGGAACTGCCCCTCTAGCCCTGGACTCCTTTCTTTCCTCCAAGATATGTCTCTAAGAAGCTGAAAAATAGTGAAGTTGACCTATGGCTCTGTAGAAATATCACACTTTCAGCACAGATCCTACTATCATCTTTGAAGCAGAATACCCTCTTAAGAGAAGAACACTCAGCATCATCTGCCTTAGTCACCCTTTAAAACCACATCACAGAATTAGCACAAACCCAGACCATCCACATCAACAAGTCTCCATTGCAGGACCTCTCTAATACTAAAGGCCACCTTTCCCTACTAATACCAGCCAACAAGTGCTGCTGTGCCTGAAAAAACAACACGAAAGGCAACAGTTCTCAAATGTTGGTGTGCAGCATCAATAGATACAAAGTATCTTAATGAAGTATCTGTTAAAATTCAGATCATCAGGCCCAGCCCCTAGAAATTTATATGTAGTAGGACTGGAATTGGCATCTCATCCAGTACCTAGGTGATTCTGAAGCAATGGTATTTTGGTTACTCTTTGAGAAAGACAACTACAAATCTTAATAATATATGAGGGAATTATCTATTAGTTAATTAATTTATCAGTAAAGACTGGTTTAATCCATACCAACATACACTCAGTTAAGAGGGATGAATCATTTAGGGCAGACAGTTAGACCTCAGCCTTCAAATGGCTGGCTCAGGGTTCTGGAGATATCAAATATCTACACAGAACTTTGCATCTTGAAAAATACTTTTACATGTACATAAGTCCCACAAAATGCTGTGATGTAGATATTTTTATGACCCTAATTCACGAATAAGAAAACATCAGGTTCCAAGAGTTAAAGGCTGGTGCTAGAGTTGCACCCAGAGCCTCTGATGCTGGTTCTAAGACTCCATCGTTCACATCATGGCTATCTCATTAGGAAAGAGGTAAAAGAATCTGGAATAAATAAGATACAAAGCAACTAAATTTCGATGAGATTTAGGGCATGGGCAATACTGTGGTTGGAAAAGGTAAGCAAGGGATAGCATAGGGGCACTTGGGTGTCTGAGGGTAGAAAACAAGGATCAAGAGAAATCTTTCAAGTAAGGATGAAAATGCACCACAGATAAGATGTCCTGACTTTGCAAGCTGAGCTGCAACCAGCCTTTCAACTAGAACTGGCAGCAAATAGTCACAAAGGAAAATTTTTAAAAGAGGTGATCCTACCTTGTCATAATTGCCTGTGATAAAATGAACGTATGGCCCATACTAATGGCCTGTGATAGATGATGGACAGGCTGCAGCAAACGTTATGACCAGGGCTCCCCTAATTAGAAGTCTGCTTCTCCAGCCTTTCACAGTTAGCACTGAACAATGCGAATGTCTTTGATTGTGTTAACCCTGGACATGAATATTTTACTCATTTGGACCATACTCAAAAATTAACATACTTAAACTACAATATGCTGTATTATGTTAAGGAAAGAAAACTCTCCAAGGAAGAAATTTCACTAAGGGTGCACAATACATACTATTTACCAAGATAACAAGAAGATTTTCTGTCCTGTTTTTGTCCTGTTCTAAGTTATGTCTATCCAAAATTTGCATTGGATAATTGATACAATTATCAATGAATAATTGATACAATTATATACATATCAATTCAGAAAATTGATCTATGTATAAAACTGCATTAGAACACTTGCAGTTAATTATTTTGTTTGCAGAGGGTCTGTGGAATATAGACCAAATGTTCTGGTGGTTTGAGATAACCTGATCTGCTCTCCTCTCCTTCATGTAGAGAGTTAGTGGGTCGACAGAGCACTAAGAGGGGTGAATCTTTTTTTTTTTTTTTTTTTTTTTTTGTGGTACGCGGGCCTCTTACTGTTGTGGCCTCTCCCGTTGCGGAGCACAGGCTCCGGATGTGCAGGCTCAGCGGCCATGGCTCACGGGCCCAGCCGCTCCGTGGCATGTGGGATCTCCCTGGACCGGGGCTCGAACCCTTGTCCCCTGCATCTGCAGGCGGACTCTCAACCATTGCGCCACCAGGGAAGCCCAGGGGTGAATCTTTTAGGAGAGAGAATTAGACCTCAGCTTTCAAATCACTGGCTTAGTGCTCTGGGCATGTTTCCAGTGAGTCATTGTGAGAAAAGAGGCATGATCATAAACCCTTCACATGAAAAGGTCTACAAGTTCCTGTGCAATCTGGTACCCACCCACTTTTCATCATCCACACCTCCTGTGGGTCTCTTTCTGGAGGACTTTGCTTAAGTCACATTGTCCTTAAGTTTCCTGAAAATTCCAAAATCTTTCCTGTTCCAGGACCTTTGCATTTGCTAATCCTCTAGCTAGAACACATTTCTCCCTTTCTTCCTATGGCTAACTCCTACTCATTCCACAGGTATCAAAGTAATTGACATATCCTTGGAAAAAGTTTACCTGATCATCTCCACTTCAAGTTAAGTCTTCTGTCTACAAATCCCAGGGCTTGCATGGCTCCCCTTCATAGCACTTGATACCATAAAAATATACAGCAATCTGAGTAATTATTTGTTTGATGAACACCCCCCCACACCACTACACCATAGTTCCATGTGGGCAAGGACCAAGCTTGTCTTCCTCATCATTGTATTCCTAGCAAAGTAGCTGGAATATAGAAGCTACTTATATTAATTGAATGAGTGAATAAATAAGCATAACTTCTTCAAGGAAAAACATTAGCATGTTCCAGAACAACAGTATGAACAGCTGAGATTTGCTTACACACACACACACACACACACACACACACACAGATGTACCTTGGGCCTTTAAATAATAGCATTGATTTTGTGAAAGATTAAACAAGATAAAAAAACATCATTTGTTCTATAACCTTGTCCAAGGCACTTGGAAAGTGACTTAAATTAGTGACTCTAGAACTTCAGAGTTCAAGAGTACAACACACATTTGTTTAACATGACATTTCTCTTTGCCCCAGCCCCTCCTTCAATGTTTCATAGTTAGTAAATCTGAGGTAGATGCTGGCAATCTGCAATAAACAAGCACCTCAGGAAATTTTAATAAAATGACTAATTTCTAAAAATATTTGTTGAGCCCTTCATATGTGTCAGGCATGGCATGAAGTGATGGAGACACAGATGATGTCCAAGTTTGAGAGCCACTGCAGTAAACGATGGCTCAGTGATTCTCCCTGCCACTTCCAATGCTATAATTTCCATTTATTTGTGCATTCTGTCTATATTTATTGATGACTTCTAAAGCCTAAATCACTATACAAGTCTTACATTTGATAAACGTTCTTTCCCTCAAGTTCCTGTAAAAAAAAAGTTCAGAAAAGAGGAACATAAACTCCTATTTGCATATGTATTGGCTATCTGCCAAACATCAAGCATTGAGAAACATTTTACATGTTCTCAAACAGGACTTTTTATGAAGTCATTCAGGTCTCTAAAAATTAATATAATATTCTTTAGTGCTTACTAATTTTTAAGCATTGTGATTTTAAACATGGGAATAATTTTAGTAAACACTAAAATAATATTTTATTGATTATTTCATTAAGTTATCACAGGAATCTTATGAAGCAAGTATCATTATTATTTATAAATAACTTGCTACAGATTACCTAGCTAGTAAATAGGATAAAAGGGAAAAATAAATTTTATAAACAGCTTCAATATGAGGCAGTGTTATTAAGTACCCAATGGAACTACAGAAACATAGAAGTAGGAGAAAACCATTTGAGAGGGGAAAATACAAAACAAGTGTGGGCACTACAATATACTTACTATAGAATTCATGATGAGGCAGTTTCATCTATGGTCCTAATTCATTAGTAGAAAGACATACAAAGGAACTTAAGACACTTATGTCTCTGTTCTGCACATACAGCATAAGCCATGCAGTAAATTTTCTTGTCAAGATGTTTTCTCCTTTTTGTGTCTGCCTCATCCGTTCTTCTGCAAGTGTTCAATCTGAACTCACAGCCATTCCACAGAAGCAATCTTCCCCTGGGCTCTATAAAGTTCGATATCTTAGCAGCTTTCCTTTGCAGAGGAGTACCACTGGTGAGCAGCCCAACAGCTATAAGCAAGACTTGTTTCATACGTGCTTCGCTTAGGATGTGTACTAGGTTGAATAGTGTCCTCCCAAAATTCATGTTCACCTGGAACCCTAGAACATGACCTTATTTGGAAATAGACTCTTTGCAGATATACTTAGTTAAACGGAAGTTATAATGGATTAGGGTGAACCCTAAAAATCCAATGACCAGTGTCTTTATAAGAAGACTCTGTGAGGACACACACAGGAAACAAGGCCATTAGATGATGGATGCAGAGATTGGAATGATGCAGCCACAAGCCAAGGAATGCCAAAGATTGCCTGGAGCCACCAGGGGGTCAGGGAAAGTCAAGGAAGGATTCTTCCTAGGAGTCTTCAGAGAGAGAAAGACCCTGCTGACACCTTGATTTCAGACTTCTAGCCTTCAAAACTGTAAAAGAATAAATTTCTATTCTTTTAAGCCACCGAGTTTGTATTTGTTTATTTTTTATGGTAGCCTTGAGAAAGTAGTACAGGATTTTATCAGAGGAACCCTCTGGCATAGGTCATTATGACAATGTACCTATATTACTGTTATGCTTTTAAATTGCCCCAGTAGAATTTCTTCTGGTATGATTTTTAAATAATGGAGACACATGACTGCAAAGTCACTTAAAGTAGGGACTCCTTAATAGACACAAGCAACCTAACTTTGAAATTTAGGAGTTGATCAAGAAGAATGGCAAAAACCTTCAAATGTTTTTCAGATATAGTTTTCCATTAGCCAAACTTGTATGTCAAAATGAGTGTCACTCAAATCATCTACGGGAGCCATCTCTGAGAAGAAGCAAAAAGAGTTGCCAAAATGTGCCTCCATGGATGTTCAGATGCCTTAGTGCTCATGACAACAGAGAGGCCTTCTTACTTTGAGGTTAGAGACAAAAGTAAGCTTTGAATAATGCTATGAATGAACTTTGCAAAAGTATCTTTAGAGAATGGGTGACTTTGAAGAATGAATGATCCGTACAATGTCTCAATGAAGAAAGAGGGAGGTGTGTGTGTGTGTGTGTGTGTGTGGTGGAGGGGTGAAAAGCAGCAACCTGGCCCTTTCTTTCAGATATCCTCTCTTTCCAGGAAGAGACCACCACTGTTTCCAGGGTGATCACAATTTTGCAACCTGTAACAAAGCTAAATTTAAAACCATAAAAATGCCTAAGAAGAGTTTCAGCACAGTTTACATATATACCTTATGGGTTGTTACACTTTGCAGTTAGAGGCAGTGAACTTGAAGGGAAATATTGAGGACTTGCCAAAAGCTGTGCAAATGAGACTGCCACATTTATACTTTACGTTCCCACGAAGTATCCTACCACATTTTGTATTCAGGAAATACTGTATCACACATTTATAACAGCAACAGGGCATGTTTTCAATAGTAAAAGTATTAGTGTTTCTAACATATGCCAGTGAACTCCATAATATCCCTTTCCCTGAATACATTTACTTCTCACCAATTAGTCTACATGTGTGTTAATTATGATGTTTTTAACCCAACTATACTTGCAAAAATTGTAATTTTTGTAATCTGGAAGTCAGCCAAAATTCTTTCATTTTCATCTGCCCCCTTCATCTAATATAAGTTGAAACAGTAAAGGAAATGTTAAGAGCATAGATGCTGGGGTCAGGGTGGTCTGGGTTCAAAATCTCAATCTTTTCACTTTTTATCCATGTGATCTTAGAGGTTGCTTTCTCTTTCAAAGTCTTTGTTTCCTTATCTGTAAAATGGATAGCATAATAGTGGCTTCTGTAGAGTGGGGTGGTGGACACTGACTCCACTTGACATACTTTTCCACAGCAGAGAAGAAATCTGCAGTCCCCTTCCAGGAGGGAAATCTACACAAGAGACTCTGCCAGTTTCTCTCCACACCTTCATTCATTCCACTCTTGGGAAGGAGAGGACTTAACTAATTGGTGAATTTAGGAGAAGGAACTGAGTATGTCCCGTGGACTCCTCCCTCTCTCCCTCTTCAGATCTGCCTTCCTGCAAAGAGGGCTGCAGAGAGTCTGTGCCCTCCCTGATGATGTCCTGGGGAAGGTCTGAAGCCAGCTGGCTATGCCAAGCACTGGGCACACGTCTTTCTAATTCATATGGGACATCTAAAGAATGCAGCCCAGCTGATGAGCCAAGCTATGTTCTCTAATCAGCTCATCAGAAGTAAAGTGGTGAGAAAGGAAGATGATCTGGTTCTTATAAAAACAACACCAGCCTCAAAGATGGGTTTTGAGAACTGAATGAGATAATGATGCAAAGCTTAGGAGGATGCCAAGTACAACTTCAACAATAGACACTATTGGCTGTTATTGTGACAAGTATTTTTCCTATTAATATCACTACCTCTAACACTGTTACTGCTGCTGCTATTTTATTCTTATTGTTCTTGGATTGCCACCAGCCAAAGAGAACTGTGACTTATCATTAGCATAAGTGGTTTGCACAAGAGTAAGGACACTGTCAAAAGGAAAGTTTGTGTTCAGCTGCTTAGTGGAGAAAAGAGAGAAAAATGGAGATGATATCACAGCATTTGGCTCCCAGCTGCAGAAGCCTTTGGGACTCATACTGACATCTTTGGAGGTGTTCTCTCCATTTCTGCTGAGAACAGAGGCTAGGTTCCAAGGAGGACTGAAGGCAATGTAGTGTCATTTGGTTCCATGGGAAGTTCACATCTCCTAGTGCCCAGGACATGGAATCCTGGCTAGAACAGCATTCTCCTGACAAAGCAGCAGCAGAACACTGGTGATTCTCAGAGTAAAAAGCAGATAACGGAATGTCTCTGAGCCCGAGGGAAAGAGCAGAGAGCTGAGAACTTAGTCTTAAGCACATATAAACACCTCTTGTGGACACCAAGAAAAACTCCTTGGTTTGAAGCAGGTGCTTTGGCAGAAACTGAGTTGAGTCCCAGTAGATTCGAGCAATAAGCCATCAAAATGTGGGTAGAAATGCTGTGTGACCTCATTCATACACAGCGAATAATGAGTCCTAGAAACATCTGGGTTACATAAGAATTAATATGCCAGCCAGGCAATTAAATATCAGCTGAGGCAATACAGATTATGATTGGACCATCACTATAATTTAGTTTCATTTAGTGTACCCTAATTGATTAATTGAATAATAATAATATGTAAGAAACCATTAGTGCCTTAAATTACAGAGAGGTATACCAATACCAGTTCACTTTCTGGGAAAAGTGTCCGCACAAAAAGTAGTCATTATTAAAACCCACTTTACAGACAGTAAAGTATTAAGAGCAAGGAATTACAACTAACTTCCCAATTTCACATGAAAAGGTGAAACAAGAATATGATTGGTCTCTGGTCCTGTGGAATCAAAATGTTTCCATTCTGTCCCAATGTGCATCTCCCCAAAATGTCCATCCCTTATCTTTCATTCCCTGTGCCCTCCAACCTGTACACTCACACACTAAATATCGGTCTTCTAGCCAAAGGCAACAGAAAGTACAACAGTTTTTTGAGCTTCAAGGAATAAAAAATATTTACATTTTCTTTGTTTCTTCACTTTCAGAAACAGTCTAGATCCTAGTTTATAACTAAGATAAGATCATAGAGAGATCGTGATGAAGGGAGTAAGGTAATAATGGCTGGGAAAAGGGAAGAGAAAATGAAAGAGCAAGGGTCTAAAAACTCCCAAGAAGGAAGTTATGATGCCACATTTGGAAATAGGTATATCCCAGTCCTGTGTTAAACTGGAGCAAAAGAAATAAAGGTAGACATTAGAATAAATTCTTGACTACAGTCAATAATTTTCAATGCTGAATTTAAACATGAACTTCAAATGGTAATTTTGTGACTGGATGATGTCTAAATCCATGATCCTTTTATGTTGGATCTTCTTCTGTTTTCTCTTAGGGTTGTCTCCATAATCTCATCTTTGCAATATAATCTGGCAGGTGTTCTTCAAATTCTCGTAATAGTTTGCTTACTTACAATACTCACTAATAACAACAATGGTTAACATGTACTGAATGCTCAAATTTATGCCAGGAAGTATTATAAGCACTTCATATGTATTAATGTATTTAATTCTCTTACTAACCCTATGAAGATATAAATAATATTTTTTAAACTAAAACAACTAAATCACAGTAAGAGTAAATAAATTGTCAGGATCATGGAAACAAATAATGAGGCTGGATACAAACTAAGGCTGTCTCATTCCAGAGCCCAGAATCAACCACTGTGCAAAGCTGCTTTGGAACATATATAAATGTGGACAAAAACAGCTATACCCCAATTTAAAAAAAAAAATTAAGGCTTAAAATTAAAAAAAAAAAGAAAAAAACAAAGAAAATGTGGACAAAAACTAACTAAATAGTGCTATTTGTAAGTTCTAATTTCTTAAACAATCCATTTGTAATAATCTCAAATTTTGTATTTTTTATTCTTATAAGACTAGGACGAGTTTTTGCTAAAATTGAATAAACTTTTATCTCTGTTTGGATACAGAAGGTGGTGATATGTTCATGGTAGAGTAGAAGTCCAAACCAGTACAGATTAAAAACTACAGGAAAAAGAACAAAGCAGGAGGCATAACCCTCCCAGACTTCAGACAATACCACAAAGCTACAGTAATCAAAACAGTGTGGTACTGGCATACAAATTATTATTATATATTTCTATATATATTATAGCTCATTCTCTCTTTATTCTAAGTTTTCATTTATTTACAAATCTTAGAAAGGGATCTCTGATCTCAGCCCTATTTGGTTGTCCCATCAGCCTCATTTCTCCTTCAATTCACCATCACCATATTATGTTCCATGGGGATGCACTGCTGACATTTGAAGCTGGATAATTCTTCAGTGTGTGGGATTGCCTCATGTCATATAGGACCTTTGGAATTCCTAGCTTTAGGCGCTAAATGCCAAAAGACAACTGCAGATGTTCCCACACTTTTTCAAATTTCCCTAGGTGCAGCCCTGCACTTCGTTAAGAGCCATTGGCCTAAGAGCCCAAAGCCAACCAAGTGGTATTTTGCACCAATTTTTTGTTTCTATATTTACTCACATTGCTCTGCCTTAGAGTTTGTGAATGTAGTCCCAACTATAAGTACATGACCAAAGTGGAAGTCCTCTAACATACTATCTCAAGTCTACATAGTCTACAGGTTATCTCTGGACTGTTCCTGAGCTCCTTCTTCAGATAGAGTTGATATATCTTCACTGGAATGTATTTAGTTAGTTGAATCTTTTTAAGGATGGAAATGCATCTCAATATTTCATTACAGTACTAGTAGATAAGTCTATACATTTCTAGGAATGAAAACAGTAAGGGCTTCACTTTGTTGGGAGAGGGTGGGGTGATCACTACATATTAGATTTGTGCTAGACACTTTATATAAGTGAGCTCCCCAGTTTAATCTTTACATAAATTTTCCATGGTTGCTATTATTGTGCTAATTTTGAAAACAAGAAAACTGAGACTGAAAGATATTAAATAATTTGCCAATAAGGTCATTAATGAAGGCAATAATTATATTTATAGTAATAATAGCAACACAGAGTCCTAATTCTACTAGGTAAATATTAACTTCTCAGGCTTTACATGGTTGAATTTCTATGGGTAATGTTTAGGATATCATGAGAGTTCTATAGGGAAGTTGTGTAGGAGAGCTTTATTGGGCCCTCTCCAAAAATAATCAACTACCCTTTACTTTGCCTATTTATCTTATAAGGCTCGTTGACTATAGTCAAACCTACCTTTGTCTAGCCAAAGGTCTAAATAAAGGTCTCTGGATAAAGTCCACTTTCTTAGAAAATAAGATACAAAATAGATGACCTAGAACATTCTAGAAAGAACCAAACAAAGCATCTGAAACTTGCAACTTCAAACTGCCATCACTAGTTGTGTGTCCTTATGAGGTTAGGCCTCAGTCTCTTTATTTATAAAGCAGGAGAGCTGGATCAGTGAGGCCTGATATTCCTCCCAGAGATTAAGTTTAAGGTTTGATGACACTTACTTAAGAAACTTCTTTATTCAAATACTGCCTCAATTTTGTTCACTATTCTCCTAAAATGTTCCTGACCATATCTTGAACATACAAGAGGAAAAGAAAATGTTAACTCCCTTAGAAGTATGTTCAATTTTTGTGGGACTGGCTGGTGAAGAAAAATAGTTTGTAAGACTAAAGGTTTGGAGAACAACACACTCTCTACAAGGGAAGGTGCATTGCAAGGAGTGTATGAAATTACAGTACAAAGGATCAAAGAGGAAAATTGCCTTTAGAGTGACAGGCTCTCCTTCAAGGAGAAGAAAAAACAAATATTTTATTCCTGCGGAGGCACTGTAGGGCTCATATTTTAGCCTGCAGAATTCCTCAGGATTGCTATAACTGAGCCTCTTGCAGGGAGGACCTATTAATCCTTTGCATGATTTACCATTAATATTGTTTATTGGGCCACAAGAAGAGGATATAAACCTTTAATGTCACTTTTTCACACTAAGGATTTTTTCCTTAAAAATTCAATGGTATCTGCCAATTTGATATGGCACTTTAAGGAGGTTAGAGAAGCAGATGGCTGATTCTTAATGACTAATTTTTTGCATCAACCAATAATTTGTTATTTGATGCACACTGCACAGGATAACAATGTTCCTTTTTAATGGAGTTAGAATGTGCTACTGAAAGGGAAAAGGAAGAGTTTTTGCTGACAAATAATAAAGATTTGATTCAGAAGGGTCTGGAAGGAAAACAGAGCACTTACAAACACTAATTTACAAGTTAGTGAGCACTTACAAACACTAACTTACAAGCACTTATAAACTAACCAAAAGGTAAAATTCTGGAGGAGAGTGAGGAAGCAAAGAAGAACCTAGTATTCACTATACACTCAATGTCAATTGTGAAGAAAATCTCAAGCAAGGATTACAAAAAGTTCTTAGGTTAAAAAATGAGTCAGGCAGCTATTGCTTCAAATCTTTGGACAGACATTTGCACTCTGGATAACTTGAGACTGTTAGCTGAGCGTTAGATTCAGTAAAAGTAAAATGTTGGTAGGAATAAATCTCATAAAAAGATGCTATAAGCGTTAAATTTTAAAATGTCCATAATTTGTTGAACTCAGTAACTGATGCTTAGTAAATACTCATTTGTTCATTGTCTGATATAAGTACTCACCAGATGCTTTCTTTCCCCCTACCCTCTGATAAATCTAAACAGTTTGTACCCCTTTCATTATTTTCTGTCTAATCAGTAACACAGTGTTTGAGGACAATTCTTTTTGGTCATCTTCCCATGCCCCTACTCCCAATTTCAGGCATAGGATTGTTGGGAATCTTATGGATACAAGGAGAAGAACAAGACTTCAGGAAAACGTAAAGGGAAGGAAAAGAAACAGGAGGCAATTATGAAAAACACTTCTAAAGGGCTCAATATCAGAATAAAGAAGTACTTTAGAGTTTGAGACAACTGGGCACCAATCTGGGAATAAAGAAAAAAGTCAAATATTGTGACACGGTAAAGGTAGAAATAGTTTAGAAGAAGGAGCAAGTTCTGCCATGTGTTGATGATGTGGTAATAAAAGAAAGGGAAATTCGGTATCTTTGTGAAGACAATCTGATGCAGCAAAAAGCATGTATTGGATACGATTATGCTTTTAATAAGATAGCCAGTAGCCACACGTGGCTTCTTAAATTAAACAACATTCAAAATTCAGTTCCTTATTCACACTAGTCCCATTTCAAGCGCTCAATAGCCAGAGGCGGCCGGTGGCTACTGTATATTATAGGCTATAACCCTCATTGCAGAAGATTCTGATGGACAGTTCCTCTTTGACAAGATAAAAGGAGGAAGTTTCTGCTTGTTTGTTATTTATCCAGTGACTATCTAGCACCATTTACTCTTCTGCAGATTAGGTATACATGGTGACTAAAGCCAGGTTCTGGCTCTCAGAGTTTCCAGTCCAGTTGGGGAAATGCACAAAATTGAGCAAGTAGTAGCAATGCAATAAGCTAATCACTGGATATATGAAGGGCTATGGAAACAGTGGGGAGGGAGTAATAACTAATGTTTAATTGGGAAGATAACCGGCTTTGAAACATTGCTTAGGCTTTCATTAGCTGTGCAGTTTGGACAGGTTACTTAACTTCTCTGGACCTTAGTTTATTTTTTCACTTGATCATTCATTTCTTTACATCCTACTTTCCTTGGTTTTCCAATAAATGTTTCTTGTGTGCTTTTCATATATGTCACACACGACTGAAAACATTTGGCACCACTGTAGTTCTGGTTAAAACATAACCCATTTGTAATGTCCAAAACGGCAAATATAATTAATACTGTTGTATGTTACACATGAACTCTGTTACAAGAGTAAATCCTAAGAGTTCTCACCAAAAGAAATTTTTTCTATTTAATTTCATACCTATATGAGATGATGGGTGTCCACTAAACCTACTGCAATAATCATTTCATGATGTATGTAAATCAAATCATTATGCCATATACCTTAAACTTATACAATGCTCTATGTCAATTATATCTCAATAAAACTGGAAGAAAAAATATAACCTATTTGATCCATCTCATTTTTCTCTAAAGCAATGTCATTTCTTTCTCTAATTCATTTCATGTTGATCATATCCTGAGATTTTCTCTGCATTATCAGAACTGCTTCATTTATTCATTCATCCAATCATCTAACAGAGATTACTGAGAACTTGCTATGTAATAAGCACCATATTAAAGACATATAATGGGAATGCCATGGCCTTTGTCCTAAAAAATCTAGTGGGATAGACAGGAACACAAAACTGTAATGTAATAAAGGTGTGAGCAATAGGACTTATGAGATAAAAAAAGGAGGGAGGACTAACCAAACTTCAAAGAACATAGTTCACCTCATTATTCACCCATAAAATGATGCATTTCATTGGTTATCTGTCTTCTAACAATGATGAAAGCCTTGCACACCATATAAACTCACGCTTAAATATTATCGGCCAAATGACAGTCAACCCAAATGGGAAGTTTTGGGGGACAGAATATGAGAATTCAGGGTCAATTACACATTAAGGATTTTGATGTGTATGGTTGATCAGAATCCACCTATACCCATATACCCACAAGTTAATCCTGTTACATCTGATGATAAAAGCATTCCTTTCACAAACATTTATTGAATGTCTACTTAGTACCAGCATTATGTTATGGGATAGAAAGGACACAGAAATATGCAAGGCTTGCTCTTTGCCCTCAGTGAACTTCTAATCTAAGTAAATACATTTGAAAAATTCTATCTGTGGCTAAAAGGATAGTCATCAATGTGTTTTAAGAAATCAAAGGATAAGAAACAGTATGCTTCCTATAGCAGATGGAATTCCCAACGTGATATAATAGCAGAACTTTGACATAAAAAATGAAGAAGAATGACTCCAGAAAGAATAAATATCAAGAATAAAAGCTCAGAAGGGAAATATAAGACTTTGATAGTGGTTCATTGGCCAAATATCATGAGTCTGATACTAAGCTACATATCTGAAGTACACTGCTTTATTCCATTTTTTACAATAGCATGATGATATAAGTATTATTACACCATTTTAAAGATGAAGAACCTAGGTCTCAAAGAATTTACAATAGGTTATTTACCTGAAGTCACAAAGGTAATACATGTTCAAGTGATGGTTCAAACTCAAGACACTGACGTCAAAGCCTTCTCACCTAGGTAGTACAAATATAGATAGTCTACCTGGTCATCTGAAGAGAAGTACTGTAAAATGTGATTAGAAAGTCTACCTAAGCCAGATAGTTAAGGGTCTTGAAGGCTAGACTAAAAAAAGCTTAATCTATTTAAATTTTGCAAAAAAATCATTCCAAAGAAATTAAATACATGGAAAATTATTTAAGCGTAACTTAAATTCAGTTCAGCAATGTTTCACAAGTTAAAGACAGGAGATAGGTAATAATAAAACACCATACCTACGTTTATACTTCTCAATTGTCTGAGCCTATGACAAAAGCCTAACAAAGGAGGTAGAGGAGGAAAGAAAAATTGGCTACTGAGTTCAAATACTGACAGGTATGTATACATGTATATGTGTTTATTTTTAAGTGGAAATGCCATGTTCTATAACCACACTATACTCACAGGCTTAAAGCACAGGACAAAGAACCTCCTTGTATGAAATTCAGGTGTCCTGCTATGGCAACAAAGGCATCACAATAGGTCCCCGCAAAAGGAAATAGAGGTATAATAACTATGCAAGCTGTCATGCCAGGCAGTGACAAACAACAGATTAAGACCAAATTGGCCAGCTTGGGATGCTGACCAAAACTTGGCTCTCTCCTGAGGGCGCTGTTACCAGGACATATTATTGTATTTCTACAACACGGAAGTTAACACATAGCACTAGGGTTGATTTTTGTCTCCTCCGCTGCTCCCCTCCCTTGAGAACAGCACCACTGTCACTCACTGTTGATTGCATTCTTGCCCTCTTCATCATCTATTCAGTTCACATTAAGTTGAAACTTTCAAGAGAGAAGTTAGAAGCATTCATGCTCTGTCCCTATTTTGGAACTTGTCATTTATAAAACAAAGCAATAACCACACACACGCATGCATGGATACAATCACACCACACACATACGCACATTGGCAATAACCCTGTAACAGTATAAGAGATCTCTGATGGAGACTGAAAATGACAAATGGAACACAGTGGAGAGGTAAACTGCCAGAGGTATCAGAAGACATGTTTTGGTGATGCCAACAGTGGCACAGTCACTTATTTAAATATCTGACAACTAGAAAGTTAAAGGAAACCCACCCGTAGCATTCACTTAGGCTGCTGATTGATTGATACCAATCTTCCTCTCCTTCCTTGGCATCTAATCATCTTCCATTCCTTTCTGACAAAATCCCTGAATTTCCCCAAGCAAAGAGCTCATACCTAAGGCAAGAGCTTCTTATTAATTGTTCTAAATGGAATGGAGATCTATAGAGGTCATGGTTGCTTTCTAACAAGCTGTTGCCCAGATCAAATGCCTTTCAAATGTGACTAATTATCGAATTGGTAGAGATGGCCCAAGTCTCTCCAGAGATAGTCCAGGGAGCACGGAAGGTGTCTCTGATAACATAAGGGATGTGTATAAGTAGCTCACAGGAACATTGTGCTACCATTGCTATATACATATTCCTTCTTCCCATGATTCATGTGAAACTAAATCAGGACCCATGTCACCACAGTGATAGGGGTATGGTTTTAATAGCAGTGGTGACAGCTATTTTCTTAGTCCAGACACCAACTGGAGAACTGTACTAGAGAGAAAAACGTATGTGCTTTTCACACTTAAATTAGACATTGATTCTTATAATGTCTTAGACCACCAGTTAGAAGCAAAAGACATACAAGCAATGTAAAATATAAGTGACCATTATTAAAAAAACAAATATAAAGCTGGCAGATTCTCTATTGTTTGAAATACTAGGAGGATGTTCTAACGTTGTCACTGCTGAATATCCATTCAGATAATAATATAGAAAACATATTATACTTCTTTAGTCAGAATGGGCTTAGAACACACCACCATTTTATAATGGAATATTTAGATCTCCAATCTCACAATCTCCAGCAGTAATACTCTCCACCAATATTTGCTTTACTATCACCTAAAATATTAAATGATAAATGAAAAACATGATGGGAGCTCTTTGGAAAAATTAATGATGTTTTCAAACAGAGTAAATTCATAATTGAATAAATGTTTAATTAATTTTTTCAGGGGTCCAAATCCAGGAAGGTGTCATTTAAAATATCCTGTCATTGCTGGAAGTCTTGATAAAAATTTCAGAACGCATGTATCCTATATGTGGTATATTTACAAAATAATGATATAACATGCACAAATAACTAGAATGAATATTCTCATGTAATTTTCCTATTTAAACATTGTCCGAAAAGTTTCTTTTCTGTGTCATAGCAAAGAAAACCAAATAATACTAAATAAAGGGTACAAAATATAAATAAATTATTACTATTGAATCTCCCTAACTTATATTATTAATTTCTCCAGGATCTTCCAGGCTGTTGGAAAAGTAAAAGTAAACAAGCACCATATGCAAACAAAGTGACACCTAAATAATTTAAATATTTAATAGGAAAGGAGAATAAATTTAAAGGATATAAAAGGGAAGTTACCTTACCCTAGAGGGGTACTTTATATCATCATTACATGCCCCAATTTTTGATATATTTTAAATCATAGACAAGGGCGGAAATAAGGAAAAGGAAGAAACGATGTCATTTAGGACCAAATCAAATCGTTTCTATTAAAGTAACTTTGAGGCAGAGGGTAGAGGAGACTGTGATATTTTATATCACTCTATTCCCTTAGTGAGTATTTAATTAGCACCTATTATGCTTCAGGCAGTGCAAGACTGTGAAAGTAAAAATGAATCTTGATCCTTCAGGGGAGATAAATATGTAAATACAAAATGAAATAAATATGTAAATATACAAGGAAAACTAAGCATACAATGCTCTAACTGCTGCTTTACAGATACAAACTGCAGAAATACTGCATCTCATTCAATGGACAGCTGTCCCAGATCAGGAATCCTAAGCTCCATTTTGGCAACTTTTACAATGACTTGTAGTAAAGTTGTACATGGTCCACAGAGGATCAGCAAAAACGATGACGCTGGCAGAGAGACAGATTTATTTGGGAAAATTAAAGAAGCTACATAAGTATTACTTATCTAAGTGAGCGCATACTAAGTAATCTATAAATATTTAGATGGTATAAATACCAAAGAGAAAAGTGGAATTAGAATTAGAAAAGGTAAAATTTTAGGTATAACTCAGAGGGGAAAAAATGTAATGACAGATGCGAACTCTAACATGGAAAAAAATTCCTTCTCTAGAAAGGGTAGAATTTTGTCTCTTGAGTCATTTGATTTAGGTATTTTTCTCTCCTGGCCTGACTCTAGGAAATACACACAATATTTATTTCCAGTACATTTCCCCAAACTCTGCTTTACGTTTGTGTATGTGCTAAGTAGCAAGATAAGTATTAAAGAAGAATAAAATAGAGGCCTGCTCTAGGTTGAATGTTTGTGTCCCTGCAAAATGTGTATGTTGAAACCTAATGCTCAGTGTGACAGTATTAAGGGGTGGGGCCTTTTGGACATGCTTAGGTCATGAGAGTGGAGCCTTCATAAATGAGATTAGTGCCCTTACAAAGCTCTCTCTCCCTTCTGCCACATGAGGTTACAGCCAAGAGAAGATGCCTGTCTATGAGGAAGTGTGATCTCACCTGACACCGAATTTTGCAGATGCCTTGATCTTGGACTTCTAGCTTCCAGAAATGTGAGAAATAAGTTTTGCTATTTATAAGTCACTTAATCTATGGTATTTTGTTATAGCAGCCTGAATGGACTAAGACAGGGCCCTGTATTTAAGCAGTTTACAGTTTGAAGGAATTTTGTGTCCTTCCTATCACTCCCCATAGGATTCACCTCCTAAGTGATGCTTCTCTCAGGCTGGTAAAGTCCAGCCAACTCAGATTACTTGGTGTTGCTAGGACCATATTAAGCATGTCTCCCACCAAAGTACAAAGTATTTCTCTTTTTCACTCTCAATATTTACTGTACACATAAACACACACACACACACACACACACACACACATGCTCTCTTAATTAAAGAAAATAACTCAGGCATTTTGTACAGTAGTATCTAGATTTAAAGGTATTTAATGGGGACCGGAGGAAAATGGCGGAAGAGTAAGACACGGAGATCACCTTCCTCCCCACAGATACATCAGAAATTCATCTACACGTGGAACAACTCCTACAGAACACCTACTGAACACTGACAGAAGACCTCAGACCCCCCAAAAGGCAAGAAACTCCCCACATACCTGGGTAGGACAAAAGAAACAAGAATAAACAGAGACAAAAGGATAGGGAGGGGGCCTACACCAGTGGGAGGGAGCTGTGAAGGAGGAAAGGTTTCCACACACTAGAAGCCCCTTCGCGGGCGGAGACTGCAGGTGGCAGAGGGCGAAAGCTTCGGAGTAGCGGAAGAGAGCACAGCAACAGGGGTGTGGAGGGCAAAGAAGAGAGATTCCGGCACAGAGGATCGGTGCCCTCAGGCACACACCAGCCCGAGAGGCTTGTCTGCTCAGCCGCCGGGGCGGGCGGGGCTGGGAGCTGAGGCTCGGGTTTCCGTGGGAGCGCAGGGAGAGGACTGGGGCTGGTGGCAGGAAGAGAGCCTGAAGGGGTTAGTGCACCACGGCTAGCCTGGAGGGAGTCCAGAGAAAAAGTCTGGAGCTGCCAAAGAGGCAAGAGACTTTTTCTTCCCTTTTGTTTCCTAGTGCACGAGGAGAGGGCATTAAGAGCGCTGCTTAAAGAAGCTCCAGAGACGGGCGCGAGCCGTGGCTAAAGGCGCGGACCCCGGAGACGGGCGTGGGATGCTGGGGCTGCTGCTGCCATCGCCACAAGGCCTGTGTGCGAGCGCAGGTCACTGTCCACCCTGCCTTCCGGGGAGCCTGTGCAGCCCGCCACTGCCGGGGTCCCGGGACCCAGGGACGGCTTCCACGGGAAAACACACGTAGCGACTCAGGCCGGTGCAACGTCACGCCGGCCGCTGCCGCCGCAGGCCCGCCCCACACTGCGCGCCCCTCCCTCCCCTCTGCCTGAGTGAGCCAGAGCCCCAGAATCAGCGGCTCCTTTAAACCCGTCCTGTCTGAGCGAAGAATGGACGCCCTCCGGCGACCTACGCGCAGAGGCGGGGCCAGGTCCAAGGCTAAGACACAGGAGCTGTGAGAGCAGAGAAGAGACAGGGAAATCCCTCTGTGCAGCCTTGGAGGCAGCGGATTAAAGCTCCACGGTCAACTTGATGTGCCCTGTGTCTGTGGAGTGAATGAATGGACAGCGAATCATCCCAAATTGAGGAGGTGGACTTTGAGGACAAGATTTAAGACTTTTTCCCCTTTTCCTCTTTTTACAACGAATTATCCCAAATTAAGGAGGTGGACTTTGAGAGCAAAATTTCAGACTTTTTCCCCTTTTCCTCTTTTTACAACGAATTTTCCCAAATTGAGGAGGTGGACTTTGAGAGCAAGATTTTCGATTTTTCCCCCTGCTCTCTTTTTGTGAATGTGTATGTATATGCTTCTGTGTGAGATGTTCTCTGTATAGCTTTGCTTCCACCATATGTCCCAGGGTTCTATCTGTCCGTTTTTTTTCAATAATTACTTTTTAATTTTAATAATGTTACTATATTTTATATTTTATTCTATTTTACTTTACCTGCTCTTTCTTTTCTTCCTACCTTCCCTTCATCCCTCAGTCCCTCTGCCCCTCCTTTCTTTCTCTATTTCTTTCCTTCCTCCCTCCCTCCCTTCTTTTCACTCTTTCTTTTTCTTTCCTTCCTCCCTCCCTCCCTCCTTTCTTTCTTTCTTTCTGTCCTTCCTCCCTCACACCCTCCTTTCTTCCTTTCTTCCTTCCTTCCTTCCTTTCTTTCTTTCTTCCTTTCTTTCTCTCTCTCTTTCTTTCTTCTACTAATTCTTTCTTTCTACTTTTTCTCCTTTTTATTCGGAGCCGGGTAGATGAAAGGCTCTTGGTGCTGCAGCCAGGAGTCAGTGCTGTGCCTCTGAAGTGGGAGAGCCAACTTCAGGACACGGGTCCACAAGAGACATCCCAGCTCCACATAATATCAAGCGGCGAATATCTCCCAGAGATCTCCATCTTAACATCATCACCCAGGTTCAGTCAACGACCAGCAAGCTACAGTGCCAAGCAACTAGCAAGACAGGAACACAACCCCACCCATTAGCAGAGAGGCTGCCTAAAATTATAATAAGGCCATAGGCACCCCAAAACACACCACCAGACGTGGACCTGTCCACCAAAAAGACAAGATCGAGCCTCAACCAACAGAACACGGGCACTAGTCCCCCCCACCAGGAAGCCTACACAACCTACTGAAACAACCTTAGCCACTGGGGACAGACACCAAAAACAACAGGAATTACGAATCTGCAGCCTGCAAAAAGGAGACCCCAAACACAGTAACATAAGCAAAATGAGAAGACAGAAAAACACACAGCAGGTGAAGGAGCAAGATAAAAACCTACCAGACCTAACAAATGAAGAGGCAATAGGCAGTCTACCTGAAAAAGAATTCAGAATCATGATAGTAAAGATGATCCAAGATTCTATTTCCAAGATCCAAAATCTTGGAAATAGAATAGACAAAATGCAAGAAACAGTTAACAAGGACCTAGAAGAACTAAAGATGAATCAAGCATCGATTAAAAACACAATAAATGAAATAAAAAATACTCTAGATGGGATCAATAGCAGAATAACTGAGGCAGAAGAACGGATAAGTGAGGTGGAAGATAAAATAGTGGAAATAACTGATGCAGAGCAAAATAAAGAAAAAAGAATGAAAAGAACAGAGGACAGTCTCAGAGACCTCTGGGACAACATTAAACGCACCAACATTCGAATTATAGGGGTTCCAGAAGAAGAAGAGAAAAAGAAAGGGACTGAGAAAATATTTGAAGAGATTATAGTTGAAAACTTCCCTAATATGGGAAAGGAAATAGTTAATCAAGTCCAGGAGGCACAGAGAGTCCCATACAGAATAAATCCAAGGAGAAATTCGCCAAGACACATATTAATCAAACTGTCAAAAATTAAACACAAAGAAATCATATTAAAAACAGCAAGGGAAAAAAAACAAATAACACACAAGGGAATCCCCATCAGGATGACAGCTGATCTCTCAGCAGAAACTCTAAAAGCCAGAAGGGAGTGGCAGGACATAATTAAAGTGATGAAGGAGAGAAACCTGCAACCAAGATTATTCTACCCAGCAAGGATCTCATTCAGATTTGATGGAGAAATTAAAACCTTTACAGACAAGCAAAAGCTGAGAGAGTTCAGCACCACCAAACCAGCTTTACAACAAATGCTAAAGGAATTTCTCTAGGCAAGAAACACAACAGAAGGAATATACCTACAATAACGAATCCAAAGCAATTAAGGAAATGGGAATAGGAACATACATATCAAAAATTACCTTAAATGTAAATGGACTAAATGCTGCCACCAAAAGACACAGATTGGCTGAATGGATACAAAAACAAGACCCATATATATGCTGTCTACAAGAGACCCACTTCAGACCTAGAGACACATACAGACTGAAAGTAAGGGGATGGAAAAAGATATTCCATGCAAATGGAAACCAAAAGAAAGCTGGAGTAGCAATTCTCATATCAGAAAAAATAGACTTTAAAATAAAGACTACGAGAAGAGACAAAGAAGGACACTACATAATGATCAAGGGATCGATCCAAGAAGAAGATATAACAATTGTAAATATTTATGCACCCAACATAGGAGCACCTCAATACATAAGGCAAATACTAACAGCCATAAAAGGGGAAATCGACAGTAACACACTCAGAGTAGGAGACTTTAACACCCCACTTTCACCAATGGACAGATTATCCAAAATGAAAATAAATAAGGAAACATAAGCTTTAAATGATACATTAAACAAGATGGACTTAATTGATATTTATAGGACATTCCATCCAAAAACAACAGAATACACGTTTTTCTCAAGTGCTCATGGAACATTCTCCAGGATAGATCCTATCTTGGGTCACAAATCAAGCCTTGGTAAATTTAAGAAAATTGAAATTGTATCAGGTATCTTTTCCGACCACAATGCTATGAGACTAGACATCAATTACAGGAAAAGATCTGTAAAAAATACAAACACATGGAGGATAAACAATACACTACTCAATAATGAAGTGATCACTGAAGAAATCAAAGAGGAAATTAAAAAATACCTAGAAACAAATGACAATGGAGACACGACAACCCAAAACCTATGGGACGCAGCAAAAGCAGTTCTAAGGGGGAAGTTTATAGCAATACTATCCCACCTTAAGAAACAGGAAACATCTCGAGTAAACAACCTGACCCTGCACCTAAAGCAATTAGAGAAAGAAGAACAAAAAACCCCCAAGGTTAACAGAAGGAAAGAAATCATGAAGATCAGATCAGAAATAAATGAAAAAGAAATGAAGGAAACGATAGCAAAGATCAATAAAACTAAAAGCTGGTTCTTTGAGAAGATAAACAAAATTGACAAACCATTAGCCAGACTCATCAAGAAAAAAAGGGAGAAGACTCAAATCAATAGAAATAGAAATGAAAAAGGAGAAGTAACAACAGACACTGCAGAAATACAAAAGATCATGAGAGATCACTACAAGAAACTCTAGTCAATAAAATGGACAACCTGGAAGAAATGGATAAATTCTTAGAAATGCACAACCTGCCAGGACTGAATCAGGAAGAAATAGAAAATAAGAATAGACCAATCGCAAGGACTGAAATTGAAACTGTGATTAAAAATCTTCCAACAAACAAAAGCCCAGGACCAGATGGCTTCACAGGCGAATTCTATCAAACATTTAGAGAAGAGCTAACACCTATCCTTCTGAAACTCTTCCAAACAACTTCAGAAGAAGGAACACTCCCAAACTCATTCTACGAGGCCAACATCACCTTGATACCAAAACCAGGCAAGGATGTCACAAAGAAAGAAAACTACAGGCCAATATCACTGATGAACATAGATTCAAAAATCCTCAACAAAATACTAGCAAACAGAATCCAACAGCACATTAAAAGGATCATACATTATGATCAAGAGGGGTTTATTCCAGGAATGCAAGGATTCTTCAATATACGCAAATCAATCAATGTGATATACCATATTAACAAACTGAAGGAGAAAAACCATATGATCATCTCAATCGATGCAGACAAAGCTTTCGACAAAATTCAACACCCATTTATGATAAAAACCCTCCAGAAAGTAGGCATAGAGGGAACTTTCCTCAACATAATAAAGGCCATATATGACAAACCTACAGCCAACATCATCCTCAATGTTGAAAAACTGAAACCATTTCCACTAAGATCAGGAACAAGACAAGGTTGTCCACACTCACCACTCTTATTCAACTTAGTTTTGTAAGTTTTAGCCACAGCAATCAGAGAAGAAAAGGAAATAAAAGGAATCCAAATTGGAAAAGAAGAAGTAAAGCTGTCACTGTTTGCAGATGACATGATACTATACATAGAGAATCCTAAAGATGCTGCCAGAAAACTACTAGAGCTAATCAATGAATCTGGTAAACTAGCAGGATACAAAAGTAATGCACAGAAATCTCTGGCATTCCTGTACACTAATGATGAAAAATCTGAAAATGAAATCAAGAAAACACTCCCATTTACCACTGCAACAAAAAGAATAAAATATCTAGGAATAAACCTACATAAGGAGACAAAAGACCTGTATGCAGAAAATTACAAGACACTGATGAAAGAAATTAAAGGTGATACAAATAGTTGGAGAGATATACAATGCTCCTGGATTGGAAGAATCAATATTGTGAAAATGACTCTACTACCCAAAGCAATCTACAGATTCAATGCAATCCCTATCAAACTACCACTGGCATTTTTCACAGAACTAGAACAAAAAATTTCAAAATTTGTTTGGAAACACAAAAGACCCCGAATAGCCAAAGCAATCTTGAGAACGAAAAACGGAGCTGGAGGAATCAGGCTCCCTGACTTCAGACTACACTACAAAGCTACAGTAATCAAGACAGTGTGGTACTGGCACAAAAACAGAAATATAGATCAATGGAACAGGATAGAAAGCCCAGAGATAAACCCACGCACATATGGTCAACTTATCTTTGATAAAGGAGGCAGGAATGTACAGTGGAGAAAGGACAGCCTCTTCAATAAGTGCTGCTGGGAAAACTGGACAGGGACATTGTAAAAGTATGAGATTAGATCATTCCCTAACACCATACACAAAAATAAGCTCAAAATGGATTAAAGACCTAAATGTAAGGCCAGAAACTATCAACCTCTTAGAGGAAAACATAGGCAGAACACTCTATGACATAAATCACAGCAAGATCCTTTTGGACCCACCTCCTGGAGGAATGGAAATAAAAACAAAGATAAACAAATGGGACCTAATGAAACTTCAAAGCTTTTGCACTGCGAAGGAAACCATAAACAAGACCAAAAGACAAGCCTCAGAATGGGAGAAAATATTTGCAAATGAAGCAACTGACAAAGGATTAAACTCCAAAATTTACAAGCAGCTCATGCAGCTCAATAACAAAAAACCTAATCCAAAAATGGGCAGAAGGCCTATATAGACATTTCTCCAAAGAAGATATACAGACTGCCAACAAACACATGAAAGAATGCTCAACATCATTAATCATTAGAGAAATGCAAATCAAAACTACAATGAGATATCATCTCACACCAGTCAGAATGGCCATCACCAAGAAATCTAGAAACAATAAATGCTGGAGAGGGTGTGGAGAAAAGGGAACACTCTTGCACTGCTGGTGGGAATGTGAATTGGTACAGCCACTATGGAGAACATTATGGAGGTTCCTTAAAAAACTACAAATAGAACTACCATATGACCCAGCAATCCCACTACTAGGCATATATCCTGAGAAAACCATAATTCAAAAAGAGACATGTACCAAAATGTTCATTGCAGCTCTATTCACAATAGCCCGGAGCTGGAAACAACCTAAGTGTCCATCATCGGATGAATGGATAAAGAAGATGTGGCACATATATACGATGGAATATTACTCAGCCATAAAAAGAAACGAAACTGAGCTATTTGTAATGAGGTGGATAGACCTAGAGTCTGTCATACAGAGTGAAGTAAGTCAGAAAGAGGAAGACAAATACCATATGCTAACACATATATATGGAATTAAAAAAAAAATGTCCTGAAGAACCTAGGGGTAAAACGGGAATAAAGACACAGACCTACTTGAGAATGGACTTGAGGATATGGGGAGGGGGAAGGTAAGCTGTGACAAAGTGAGGGAGAGGCATGGACATATATACACTACCAAACGTAGGGTGGATAGATAGTGGGAGGCAGCCGCAGAGCACAGGGAGTTCAGCTCGGTGCTTTGTGACCACTTGGAGGGGTGGGATGGGGAGGGTGGGAGGGAGGGAGATTCATGAGGGAAGGGATGTGGGAACAGATGTATATGTATGACTGATTCACTTTGTTATAAAGCAGAAACTAATAAAAAAAAATAAAAAATAAAGGTATTTAATGCAACGTTCTTCATCTTTACCATAAATATTAAGGTTGAGAATTCTGAGATAAATCATACTAATTATGCTCTGTGAATGATTGGTAACTTCAAATGTTAATTTTTGTGTGGCATGTAAAAAAAAAAACAATTGTAAGATAGATTGTTTATAGAAGGGAAAATAACACTCCTATAATCACAGTATGGTAAAGGTATTTTTAGACAGCAGTGCTTTCCTAAAATCAATCAATCAGAAAATGTCAGAACACCTGGTTCAGGACGCAGAATCACTTAGTGAGCACAGCAGATGCTCCTGCCCTCTCTTTGGACCACAGAGTCCTGGGGCTCATCCACAATTCCTTCCTAGGAGACATATGGGGGCAACCCCTGCACTGTGGGGAATTCACACTGCTTTTCCAATTAATGCAACTGCTGAGGCATTACATTTCTTCTGAAGTTGGCAAAATGTCTCTGGTATCAATTAAAGTGTGGTTTACACTTGTCAGATAACTACAAAAATTAACCCTGACCAAGTAACAAACTATCCAACTCTTGAAAAAGTTTATACATAAAGAAATGATACATAAAATAGGAAATGTGTGTTATGTGCTTCCTTTTGTGATGGGCAAAATGCTAAGGACTTTACATGCATTATTTCACTTAATCCTCATGAAATTATCACATTTAATCCCTAAAATAACATTATGAGGCATTTACTCTTGGGAGTCCCTTTTACAATGGAATAATAGGAGACTTAAGAGTTGTTAAATTAATTTCCCGAGGTTGAAAAGCTAAGTGGTGACAGTTCTGTTTAATTTCATTCTAAGTTTTTAACTATTGGGCTCTAATATGAGTGTGAATAGAATGCTGAAATTGAGGGATTCTATGCCAAGAAACAAAAGCACTCCAGAAGAGTAGCCATAAAGATGGAAAGCAATTCAAGACTGCACCAGTTTTCTTATGGATTATATAGGTAGTACCTTTCTCATAATATTTTTAATATCCAAGTCGATGAAAGTTGATTTTAGTAGATATGATTGTGCCTTTACTAACTTTAGAAACCGCGAAAAAAATGAACTGAATATTTCTGTATATGGTGACTGACTTACTTAGCCATATTGCTGCCTTTGTGTGTTTCTTTGCCATCACTCCTTGGGTTTTCATTTCTCTGTCATCCAAGTGAGAGAGAGACGTGCATTTGCACTATGAGAAAATAGTCTAAACGTCTACTCAGAATGTGTACTCAATCGTGTGTATTTTTGTCCAGCACAGTGTTTTAAAGTTTGAGAACTTAAATGCTTTCACAAGAGCCATTTACTTGCCACAAGCCCCCTACACTCACTGTATCATATAGCCCTTATTCATTCATTTTGCACCCACCGGGCACCTATAAACAATGGAGCTGGAGAAGCCAAATCTAATCTAGGAGAAGCCTCTTAATCTTCATCGATGTACTAGATCCCTGTTCTGGTGTGACAGCAGATATCTGTGTGGCTTTGATCAAGTCATCACATTTCTTCTGAAACCATCTTAGCACTCAGTTTTCTTATCAGTAAAACATGCAGAAATATAAATCCCTCAGTCCCTTTCCATTCTCAAATACCTTTTCTTACTGGGGAAGTTCCTCTTTATGGAATAATACCAGCTAATCAATGCTGAATGATTGATAGAATAATCATCATTTTTTAACTTCTAAAGAAATAATGGATCTAGATAATGATTACCTAAAATCGGTTAAGTAAATGGCTGGTGGAAACGTTTTAACAGATGGTCCTGCCTGAGAGCCATGTGAACCCACGGGTCAATTTTAACATCCTCCAAAAAATAAAAATAAAAAGACATGTGGCTCCTATAGGAAGTACAGAATATGTACCAGTTACCAACTGTGTGTGCCAAAAGAGATCTTTAACTGGATAATTTCTCCATTGAAAATGTCTATGCTCTTGTTTATAGATCACAAACACTTGATTGTTACCTTATATGACAAAAAAGGTGGGAGATAAAAAGACATGGAGATCAACTTGAAACAAGGAACATAACTTTAGAAATGAAAAGGGGAGAAAAATTGGACTTAAAATTAAATCCATGTGAAAACAATTTTCCATTTTTAAAACCTAATATGCATGAAACTTTTCAAGGAAATACTATGTATAACTTGAAATGCAGTGCTTTATTAAAATTATCTGCCACCCTAAAATGGATGGTATTTAATTCGGAAAAATTGTATAAAAGCAGCACAGTTTACCCTCTTTTCATTAAACTGTTAAATGTCCTGTGCATCTTGCTTACAAATCAACAAAAGGCAGGAGCCACTTACCCTTATTGGAAAACAACCTAAGGCTACCCGGTCTTCCTGAGTCAGCCTGATAGAGGAAAATCATGTGCTGTTTAGCTTTATAAATGCAGTCACTCTACTAGGAGCCCTAAACTTCCTGAAGACAAGAAATTCAACAGAGACGCAGAGAGAAAAGTCCTGTAGATGGGATGGCGGTTCAGGCAAATAATCGTCAAAAAAGAACTAACTCTCAAAGAGATAAGAGAGTCTTTACAGATCTATACAAACTACCTCCAAAAGCTCCTTTCTCCTTTGTAAAAACAGCCTAACTTTGTTGTGAAACTATGAATAATGCCTAGTACCTTGCTTGGAATGTAGAAAGCTCTCCATCAATTTTAGCTATTGATAATGGTGTTACTTCTCATGGTTCTGAGCTTGAACAGACTATGTTGTGTTTAGGGGGAAAATTAAGCAAGACTGCTCCTCCCACCCCACAAACAAGCTACTCTCTCAACTAATTTAGCAATCAAAAATGCTTTTTCAAAAATTAAAATATTTATTTTCTATTGAAGTATAGCTGATGTACAATACTATATTAGTTTTAGGCATACAACATATTGATTCAGTATTTTCATGTATTACAAAATCATCACCAATATGAGTCCAGTTACCATCTGTCACCATACAAAGTTATTACAGAATTTTTGACTATATTCCCTATATTGTACATTACATCCCCCATGACTTCTTTATTTTATAACTGAAGTTTGTACCTCCAAATCCCCATCACCTATTTTGCTCAGCAGCCTACCACCCACCCCTCTGGCAACCTCTAATCTGTTCTCTATGAGTCTGTTCTGTTTTTTATGTTTGTTCATGGAAGTTTCCTTCACTGTGCAAAAGCTTTTTAGATGGATGTAGTCCCATTTGTTTATTTTTGCTTTTGTTTCCCTTGCCTGAGGAGACAGATCAAAAAAATATATATTGCTAAGACCAATGTCAAAGAGCACATGACTTATGTTTTCTTCTAGGAGTTTTATGGTTCCAGGTCTTGCATACAAGTCTTTAATCCATTTTGAGTTAATTTTTGTATATGGTGTGAGAAAATGGTCCAGTTTCATTCTTTTACATGTAGCTGTTCAGTTTTCTCAAAACTATTTATTGAAAAGACTGTCTTTTTCCCATTGTATGTTCTTGACTCCTTTGTCAAAGATTAATTGACCATAAAAGCATGAGTTTATTTCATGGCTCTCTATGCTGTTCCACTGATCTATGTGTTTGTTTTTGTGCCAATATCATACGATTTTGATTACTATAGCTTTATAGTATAGTTTGAAATCAGGGATCTTTGCTCTTCTTTCTCAAGACTGTTTTGGCTATTTGGAGTCTTCTGTAGTTCCATACAAATTTTAGGACTATTGTTCTAGTCCTATGAAAAATGTCATGGATATTTTGATAGGGATTGCATTGAATCTATAGATTGTCTTGGGTAGTATGGACATTTTAATTATTAATTCCTCCAATCCATGTGTCATCTTCAATATCATTCATCAATGTCTTATACTTTTCAAAGTACAGGTCTTTTACCACCTTGGTTAAATTTATTCCTAGGTATTTTATTATTTTTGATGCAATTTTAAATGATATTTTCTTAATTTTTCTTTCTGATAGTTCATTAGTATGTAGAAATGCAACAGATTTCTGTATATTAATTTTGTATCCTTCAACTTTATTGAATTCATTTATTTATTTAAATAGCTCTTTGGTAGAGTTTTTAGGGTTTTCTATATATAGTAGGATATCACCTGCAAATAATGACAGTTTTACTTCTCTTCCAATTTGTATGATTTTTATTTATTTTTCTTGTCTGATTGCTGTGGTTAGGACTTCCAATACTATTTTGAATAAAATGATGACAGTGGGCATCCTTTTCTTGTTCTGGATCTTAGAGAAAAAGTTTTCAGCTTTTCACTATTGAATATGTTGTTAGCAGTGCATCTGTTGTATATGATCTTTATTACGTTGAGATATGTTCCTTCTATACCTTTTGTTAGGAATTTTTATCAAAAATGGATGTTGGGGGGCTTCCCTGGTGGCGCAGTGGTTGGGGGTCCCGAGGTGGGTTCGTGCCCCGGTCCAGGGTGATCCCACATGCCGTGGAGCGGCTGGGCCCGTGGGCCATGGCCGCTGGGCCTGCGCATCCGGAGCCTGTGCTCTGCGGCAGGAGGGGCCGTGACAGTAAGAGGCCCGCGTACAGCAAAAAAAAAAAAAAAAAAAAGAAAGAAAGAAACATGGATGTTGGAATTTGTCAAATACTTTTTCTGCAGCTATTGAGATGATCATGTGATTTATGTCCTTCATTGCATTAATGTGTTGTATCACGTTGATTGATTTGCAAATATTGAGACATCCTTGAATCTCTAGGATAGATCCCAATAGATCATGTTATGTAATCCTTTTAATGTATTGTTGAATTCAGTTTGCTTATATCTTGTTGAGGATTTTTGCACCTATATTACTCAGGGATATTGGCCTGTAATTAAAAAAAAAAATTTTTGGTAGTGTCTTTGGGACTCTGTTCTTCCTGGACCTGGATATTTATTTCCTTCCCTGGGTAAGGGAAGTTTCCAGCCATTATTTCTTCAAACAAATTTTCCGCCCTTTTCTCTCTTCTCAATTTCAGACCTCTATAATGCAAATGTTAGTATACTTGATATTGTCTCAGATGTCTCTTAAACTGTCCTCATTTTCTTTAATTCTTTTTACTTTACTGTTCTGATTGGATGGTTTCCACTATTCTGTTCTCCAGGTAGCTTACACATTCTTCTGTATCATCTAAACTGATACTGATTCCCTATAGTGTATTTTTCATTTTAGTTATTGAATTCTTCAGCTCTCAGTCATTCTTTTTTATATTTTCTAATTTTTCATTAACATTCTGATTGTATTCCTCTATTCTTTTCCTGAGAAGTAATCATCGTTATGACTGTTGCTTTGAACTCTTTACCAGGTAAATGACTTATCTCTGTTTCATTAAGTATTTTTTTTCCTGAGGAAAAAACTTATTTTTTAACTTATTCTTTTGTTTGGAACAAATTTCTATGTCTCTTCATTTTGTTTGATTTTTCTCTGTTTGTTTCTATGAATTATGTGAAACTGTTATGTCTCCTTGTCTTGAAGGGCTGGTCTTGTGTAGGAACATCCCCTATGTAGACTGTGTGTGCCAGGTGGCTTTGGCAGGCCAGCTGGGGCTGGAGGGGGCACAGTCTGGCGTGAGGGGCCCCCGGGATGTGCCAGGTTGTGCCAGGGAAACTTTTGTTGGATGACTAGAGTTGTAACAGGCATGAGCCAGGGCTTTCCTGGTTTGCACCATGTCTGTCACCTTAACAGGACAAAAAATTAAGCCATTTCTTTTACTGTATCATAGGTGAGGAAAAAAATCTCTGTTTTATATGTGGAAAAAAAGTAAAGTTTGATGTCACAAGAGAGGAAATACCCCTTCAGTATGTGTCTTCACAAACAGTGTCAATAAGTTCTGATACCTTCTTGCAGCTTTTTCCTCCTTCCTTACATTTGCTGTTCAGGGAAGGTGTGTGGGAAGGGCTGGAAAGGTAATAGTGGCTCATTTTCCTTCTCATCCCTGAGACCAAGGGCCTGAGTTCTTTCTTCAAGTCTCCCAGGAGTCCTGGTCTTTAGAGAGAGAGGCTCACAGTAGAACATTTTACTGTCAGATATGGCCTCTAGAAAAGCTAGCTTTAACACTTACGAAGATAGACTCTGGGAGAGAGGCAGAGGGTAAAGGTCCAATTCATCCTCAGCTCTAGAAAAATACTAGGGAAGTTGATTTAGACAAACGAGAAGATTGCACTATACATCATTAGTCTCCCAACTTTCCTTACATTTGAATAATGGTACTCTAAAAAAAGAAAAAAGATGAAGAAAAACTTAAAAAGAAGAAATCTTCTCTGGCAATTTGATTATTAGGTCACTTCAAGAGAGGCAATTTAAGAAACCAGCAAATGCTGCTGGGAGAACTAAAATAATAACAAGCAACACTAATATAACACCTTTCTTCTTCAAAGCACTTTACAAACATGAAGTAATTAGGCCAATTAAAACTTGAAAAAGTAGCCTATTTAGACACAATCCTCTTTTCACATACAGTGCATCTGCTGGAAATGACTCTTCTGCCTTGTTTTCAATGCAAAAGATGCTCACAGGAAAACAAGATACCCATAAATAAATAGTGGGAATTAATTTCATAAGGATCGGGGTCTAGAAGCATTTAAGGCATTTAAATCAGAAGTTTATTTCCCACACTCTGATTCTTCCCTTAGATTCCCTACCATAAACCCTGTGTGGGTAGACACTTCCTGAGTAGCAGGTAGTTATGGATGGATGCTATCAGCAGATAACAAAGATGGGTAGTCCAGGGAATGAGTGGGCAGAAGATCTTAGATTTGCCTCTTCATAATGAGTTAAGAGGAATTCCAGAATAACTGAGCAAACGGGCATTGTGTTTTAAGTTAGAAAGGGTTTGGAATTGGGAGTAAGGAGATTTAAGTTCCTGTTCAAGTTTAATGGTTAATTCACTATGCGACTTGGGAAAAATCATTTAATCTGTTTATGGTTTTGGTTTCTAAATGTGAAATGAGCTGTTTGATTAGATCTATGGTTTTCAAAGCATGTTCTGACGTACCGTAGGTCCCCAGTGGAGATAGGTAAAAGCTCTGAGTTTCTCCTCTGGTTGAGGAAGAGTAGCAGCATTTTAACTCATTTTAGACATTAGATTTTTATGAAATGTGAATAGTTCCACATCTAAATGAGCAAGAAAATCACTGGAATGGATGATATCTAAATTCTCTTGCAACTCTGATATTCTGTGATTTTATGAAGGTTTTTAAACCGCATAACATATAGGATATGTTTCAACGAGAACTTTCATTACATTAGCTTAACCTACTAGGATGAGAGGAGGAGTGAAAGACAAAGACAGTGTTCCTGAGTTCTCTCTTGTGCTCTGTAAATCAGGGGCAAGGAGAGTTATTTTTCTTTGATTTGTCTGAGCCTCGGTTCAGCAGGTGTTACCAGCAACCCCACCAGGTCTCTGGTCTCTCTCTTCCAGCTTCTCTGCCTGCCCCTGTGTGGCTGATTTTGATCACCTGGGCCTCAAAGTTTAGGTTTGGGGAGGGACAGCGGGCTCCATTTTATTCCCCAGTCCTGACATCTTCTGAAAATTTTATATAAAGCTGCTATTCTCATTTCTCTGATTTACAAGTATGTCTACTCTGTGATCCAGAGCCCTGAAGGAGAAGAATAAATGGAATGATTTGGGCAAATAATTTTCCCTTTGCTAATCTGCTCCCTTTTTGCCTGGAATCCAAGCTGCTTTTAGGAACCTTCCTTGACAGTGAATTCCAATAAACTGGTCTGTTAGCAGAACATTTAATTATCCCCAAAACGCTATTACTAATCTTAACTGTACAGTGAAGAAACTGATACTGAAAGGGTAAGTGGACAAAATCCCAAAGTTTGGGTGGCAGAGCCAGAAATGGAACTTTCAAACTTTCTGACTTCAACTCCCCGACTTTCTCCCATCACTAAACTGCTTTCCTATTTATGTAACATAGACCAATAACTCTGAGTCCAAACAAGGCAAGGTAAGTGTTGCTTCCTGTACTTGCTGTCACCTAATGTTTCTTGTACTTTCTCTTTAGATTCTCAGGGTTAGAGGACAGCGTGTCCAATAGACAGGGTATGGGTTTGAAGTCAGCGCATCTGGCTTTGAAATTAACATGTCAAGTGACTTCACTAAAGTCACAGTCATAACCATGATATGTCTAAATGGCTTTCTTATTTTGAAGAGTGAGAATAATACCTACCCAACTACTTCATAGTGCTCTTATAAGATTTTAACATACTATTTGTTGGGAACGTATCAAACTTATTTTAAGTGCTTTACCTACCCCTGGTGTCATTTGAGATGTTTTAGTTTTTGATGTTTTCCATCTCTTGCAGCATGGCAACTGAGTAAAGAGCGAAACTAAAGAGTTTTCCAGGAGCACAGATTTCCCCAGTGAAACTAAAGGAGTCCTAATTCCAGATTGAAAGCATTTTGGCATTTCCTCAGAGAATACCAGCAGTGAATTAAAATAGAAATAGATGCTCCTTACTGAGTAAAAGTCTAGCAACTCATTCATAGGCCTATCCACACTCTAATTAAAATAGCACAATTATCTAGGAAATTGTGAGGAAAAGCCGCCGATACTATTGACTGCTTTTGCGATGCCAACAAGCACGGGGAATACTCAGTGACAACCTGAATTCCCACAGCCGGGATATAAAAGGAGAACAGTAAGTTATGGCTGTAGGATATTAGGAAAGAGTCCAGTAGTGACTAAGAAAAATGGTCTAATAATCAGAGAGTCAACAAACAGCATGAGTTTAAACTAGCTGACCTAAACAAAAGTCAACTGCTGAGTGTAAACAACAGCTCCTTTGCTTTATAAGCCTAGACTCAGAAGCAGAGAGGTGCCTGAATGCAGGGTATGATAATGTATCCTATGCCTCTGATTATATCCAGTGATTCTTGAAACAGCATGTTTATTACTAAAAAATGCTACACAAGATTTGGGCCTACGTCTAAGCTTACTTACTTGGTTGTCACTGGCAATGATGTAGGTCTGCAAATCAGCAAATTAGCACAGGTCTTCCGGACTAGGATTTGAGATTAATAAACTCAGCCCTAAGAGGCTTCCAGCTTTATCCAGATGGAATCCACTGTTTCAGTTTTGCCAACATCCAGCTTCCTCATTCTCCAATTATCTAGCTTTATTATCAGAAACCAAATATACTTACACAAGTCACTACTAGATTTAATTTTTTTCTTTTGTTTGCAGTTTTTTTGAGATATAATTGCCATATAACACTGTATTAGTCCAAGATGTACAGCATGATTTGATATATATAAGTATTATGAAATTATTTGCCACAATAAGTTTAGCTAACAATCACCTCACATAGTTGTACACTTTCTTTCTTATAATGAGAACTTTTAAGATTTATTTATATTCTCTTAGCAACTTAAAATATACAATATTTTAACTATAGTCACCATGCTGTATATTACATCCCCAGAACTTACCTATTTATAACTGGACATTTTACCTTTTGACTACCTTCACCCATTTTCCCCACCCCAACAAAATAATTTTTTATTTGCCTAAAAGAGAGTGCCCAAATGCCCATTTTATATACATTGTATACATTAATACAGCTTAATCCCTGCCATTCCCTTTCCATTGCTATGGCACCTCTATCTACTGTTTATTTTCTCAAGAAGAACCATATGTATTTGCTAGATCATAGCTCTTACTTATACTCTATTAGAAAATTACCTGGCTAGTTTAAATGTTCCTCTCTACTTAATCTCAGCTTCATCCCTGTTTTAACCTACGTTGAAAATCTAATGCTGTCAACTTAAAGAATGCACCTATCCATAGAATTACCAGATTTACACAGGCATATCTGGAATCTGATCTGTGCTCCCCTGAGACACATGTATTAACTTCTTCAAAAATGTGAGGAAACATGCCATTCTTTCAGACCTATTGTTGAGCAACAAAATCTGAAAACACACACATACACACACATATACACACACATTTTGTAGCTGTTTTGAACATGAACAGTGATTCCCAGAGACTCAAATCAAATCAACTAAGCGTTCTATGATATCTATTTTTTATTACACAGTTCTATAATTTATTTAATCCCCCTAACTTGAGGAGGAATTCAGCTTTACATTTTTTCTTAAATAGTATTTGACCTAAGGGTCCTTGACCTGGTTTCCAAGAGTAGCGTCACTGGCTCTTGAACACTTTGATATGAGATATATTACTGTGTGTGTGTGGGGGGGTGTTTATTAATGGGAAATTTCTGGGGAGAGAGTTATTGGCTGTATTAAGTTCTCAAGATTTCTGTGATATTATCATGACTTTAATAATGTTATGACCTACTGATAAACCATCTATGATTTAACTTACGATCATTCAATCTTTATAGTCTCTAAAATTTGTCATTATTCTGTCTCCACATATTAACCCAATTCATAATCTTCTTTCTAAAGGTAAGAAATACTTAAATGGAAGAAAATGCCCTCCTCCAAATACCACCTGACCAATCATATTGTTTTAGAACCCTGGCATTCATGCTCTCCACCACTGTAGTAAATCAGAAAGAGCTCAGAAATCAAAGTCAGAACACTGTCCCCTTAGTCTTGACTTGCTACTGTGTGGCATTAGCATCTGGGTCCAATGAGTCTGGCACTTTTCAAACAGTGAAACAGAGGAACCAGATGTGTATGCCTTCAAAGATGCAGCATGAATTTCCAGTTAGGCCCTTCCTTCTGCTCTTTCTCCAACAGAGCTGGCGCTGTCAATGAATAAATGCTATGCTCAGAGGCAGTGAGAGAATGCAAATGTCCAAGATGAGAACTTTCTTAATTAAAAAATAAGCTTTCCTATTATTGCTCTCCTTGTGAAATCAGACATTGGTAGGAAATACCAATCGAGCCTTCACTTAAAACAGGGTGATGAGGAACAGATGCTCTATAGAGAGAAGTATTGCCTGGAAGATGGCTGTAAGGAAATGGGATTTGTGTATAAGTGTGAATTCATTACAAAATCTTTCATGACCTTCTTCAGGTCCAGGTGAAGATCTCTGAGCTGACTGACAGTACCATTAAGTGGATTGGTAACTATCTGAACACCCAGAGAAGACTGATTAATTATTTTGGCACTAATCTTTAGGAAGGGCTCCACGCTTGAGTCATTGGGTTCTATTCTTGGCCCTGTGATATTAAACAGAATGTGTACCTTGTAAATTCGTCCATGAGAAAAGGTGGGGAAGTAGATAACAAAGGGAATGTTAAAATAAATACTCAGAGAACTTGATGGCTAGAGGAGTAGGCAAAAAATCAACAATATGAACTACCACAATCATATGATAATATATGGTGAAAAAGAAGCTCTAAAATACAACAAACATGGATTTAAAGGCTCACTTTACTGCTTAATTCCTATATGGGTTCAGCTAGATTATTTTCTAGGGCTCTGTTTTCTCATATGTTAAACGGAAACAGTAAATTTTACCTTATGGGGTCACTGAGAAAGTTTAACTGTATAGTATACATTAAGGTCATAATATAGAGTCTAGAATTAAATTACTGGAAAAATTTAGTTATAGGTAGTATGTTAATTTTAAACATTATCTTCACAGATGAAAATAGAGAAAATACCTGATAATTATTCATTAACTCATTTATCAAATATTTAGTAAACATATAATAAGGGTTTAAACACTCAATATATCCAGTGTTATGCCTGGTTTAGGAGGTAAAAAGATGAACCAGTCTTGGACTAAAGGCAGAGTTGAGGAATTGTAATGAAGAAATAAGGAATGTGCAGGTGGAATGACAATTAACTGTACAATATCAATAGGCACATACTTTCGGGCCCTATAATCCACTCTTCCACTTGATTCTACTTGCATTAGGCAGGTCATGTCTCAGAATGTCCTTTTCTGAGGGACATTGACCCACAGAACCCCTGATGAACAAGCAGGGCTCAATAACTCCAACTACTATGGTCTAAATATTTATTCCCCAACCCAAATTCATATGTTAAAATCCTAACTCCCAATGTGATGGTATTAGAAGGTAGGGCCTTCAGGAGATGCTTAAGTCCTGAGGATGGAGCCCTCATGAATGGGATTAGTGTTTTTATAAAAGCAGCCCCATAGAACTCCCTACACTCTTCCACCATGTGAAGACACAGGAAGAAGTTAGCAGTCTGCAACCTAGAAGAGGGCCTCCACCAGAACCCAACCATGCCGACACCCTGATCTTAGACTTCCAGCCTCCAGAACAGTGAGAAATAAATGTGTCTTATATAATAAGGCTCACAGTCTGTGAGATTTTATCAGAGCAGCCCAGATGGACTAAGACACCAACCCATGACACAGCCAAGTAGACCAAGCGTAGATACCAGATCCACAATGCTTGCTATGCCCAAAGCTAAATGCCCTTCCTTAAGCCAGGAGATTCTCTCTCTCAGAAATTCGGATGATGGAACAAGGAGAGACTGGTGCAACTGGCAATGGAAGCTGGCAATGGAAGGATGCAGGAGATAGAGTTGAGATTGGGAGGGGCCACACCTATTTGATAATGATGAGACACTAGACATATGACTAAGCAGAAATACACAGGGAAAATCAGAAATGTCATGAGGGTGAGAGAGAGCCAGAGATTAACTAATGCCAAGGACTTCAGTTCCTGATGACATAATAAAAGCTACCTCTTCTTGAGCACTTTGTGCTAGTATCCCATCTAGTACTTTATATATACTAGATCATGTATCCATTACAAACTCTCCATGAGCTCATTACTGCTATTTTTCTCATTTAACACATGTGAAAATTGAGACACAAAGAGGTAAAGTAACTTGTGAAAATTTCAAGGCTACTGTTATTAGAGTCAGGATTCAAACCCAAGTCTTAGGGTTTCAGAGCCTATATTCCCAGCTGTCATACTCTACCATTGCTCCTGTCCTTTTGTACCCTTGTAAAACCCCTTCTATCTTAAAGTGGTCTAAATGAGTCTTTCCTTCACTCACCAAGAAAGAAAATAAACTAACACAGCACCTTTGAACCTGACAGGGATTCAACTTCAAACAAAAGATGTGGGAGGTCTGCAATACTGTAAGCCTTTGATGATGCAGAAGAACTGTTTTTTCCTCTCAGGGAGCATCCTGCTTTGTGTACAGAGCAGGACTGAATTTCTGAAGATCAGCCTTTGATAGTTTTTGAGGTGGCATTTTGGGATAATAGAACCTTGAAATAGTAATGAAGAAACTTTTCTTAAAAGCTTCCAAGTGTTCCACAGGAATCCTCTTATGAATGTCTACATCATTTCTCCAAAGAGATCTGGGGGCAATGCAGCCATCCCCTCCTCACCATGCCACAAACAGAGGAGAAACGTGATGCAAAGAGGTTCTCCCGAAAGACCTCTGAGGGGATAATAGATGTTGGTACTCTCAGTGGCCACTATGTTGTAAGTTGTGTGATTCCATGACTGTTTCTTCCTCTCAACTCTGAAGCTTTTAGAGAGAAAAGGCTACATCATTTTTATCTTTCCACAAACAGTACCCAGTAAAGATGCTGCACATGAAAAATCATTTCAAGGAACGGCTTTCAATAAATGAAGGAACACACCAAGGACAGAACAAATCATTTTGCTAATAGTATATCTGCTTTCCACAAATAAAAATATATACACTTTTTAATTTAGTTGATTCTTTTGTCTTATCAGAAATGTCTATATATTATATACTATGTTATTTTATAATTATTCAGCAAGATAGGCAGCATTCAAATCCAGGCTCCCGTTTCTTGGTTTTTAACCTTGGCCTCGCTAATTACGAGTTATTTAACATTCTTCTTCCTTAGTTTCCTAGAGTAAGAGATTCTCTAAAGACTTAATAATTATACCTGCCTGACAGGGTCACTTTCAGGATTAACTAAAACATTAACAAACCCCTAACAGTCCCCAGCACACGGTGAGCTCCAAGTAAACATTAACCTTTTTGCTACAACTATTCAGTAGATAAGGAAACAAGTACAGGCATCTTCACAGTCATATTATAAAGTGCTTGAATGTATGGGACGTATCAGGAGATAATAAAATATAATAGCTATAGTGAAGCTTAGGAATATTTTAGGGTTACAATTCCAACATGACTTTGGGCAAGTTTCTTTACCTCTCTGTGCCTCAGTTTACTCATAAGCAAAATGGAGATAATAATGTTCCTTGTTACCCAAAGATGAAATACTGCCTACTACCCGCATCTCTGAAGAAGGTGGGAAGCCAGAGCCGCCTGCCATGCCCCAGCTGATACACACAGCATGATAGGACGAGCCACACTACTGAGCCCGCCTGCCACAACTACTGAAACTCGCATGCCTAAAGCCCATGCTCCACAACGAGAAGCTACCGCAATGAGAAGCCCGCACACCACAAAGAAGAGTAGCCTCCGCTCGCCGCAACTAGAGAAAGCCTGCGTGCAGCAATGAAGGCCCAATGGAGCCAAAAATAAAATATAACTAACTAACTAAAGATCTTTAATAAAATCTTTTTAAAAGAAAAAAAATTCCCTGTACCATAAGATTGGAATTAATGAGCTCCTAGATATAAAGCTCTTAGAACAGTATGTAGTTCACAGTGAGTTCAATACAAGTGTTTGCATTATTAACCATCATTATTATTATTACTACATAATATAATATTATCCAGATATAAAATCCCACCCCCAGGCTTTATATCCTCTATATTTGAAGACACCTCTGCAGCCCATACTATTTGTCTCTCTGATGCATACTACTATGTTACCATCTGCCATGACAACTGTTGGTAACTTTGCTATTAACCCAGAGTTCAGATTCGGTAGGGGTATATCAGAGAGACTGTAATTCAACAGGAAGCCAGAAGAAATATAGCTACTTGCTTGGAGGTATTTTGCCCAAATCTTCTGATAATATTTTTTTTCCTTTAAACCTGCCCAGAGTAATTATGGTTCTTAACAATTGTTATAGCTCAGGAGCAAATGCTGGGTGACTCCTGCAAACGGTTTTATCAAACTGACATTCCAATAAATGTCCCTTGCAAAATGTCAAGTGAGATTTCTGAAGGGGAAAGAAAAATGCCTCTTTTCTTCTTCCACATCCCATGTTTATGTAGATCAGAAAGACATTGCATGGCTGCCCATTGTTTCAGCAATTCAGACATCTGCAATAATCCATAGAGAATCCTTAATCAGCCAAGTCTTCATTCTTAACACTGAGGAGAATTTATGAATTATGAATGTGGAATCAGCATCATGGTCGATCTGGGAAGCTGAACTGACTCGCAGTGATGTTGTCTTGCAGTTTTAATTAAGCAGGAAGGAGTTCAAGGGTGTAAGGCAGAAGCAGAGTGAGACTGAAAACTGGCCCACTATGCAGGAGATTCTTGTCCCTCTCTGTGTCTTGGGTTTCCTGTTATTCACGAAATAAATATTCCAAATTATATGACTTCACAGGGATACTTAAGGGCAGTTAATGAAATCAACAGTGATTAAAGTCAGTGAAAAGAAGAAAACTGCCTTTACGAGAAGGTGGATTACTCTCTTCCCTAGACGTGAGTGATTAGAGAAATAACTAAACGTTGAAAAAAGAGGTCGTGTAGAGCCGTCTACCCTATTGTTATTAACCTGCTTTTTCCCCACTAAGCAGATTCTGATTTTGTTCAGGTAACTGATAGCCATTGTCTCCAGAGGAGGCTCTTCAGAGCTCCATGGCAAATCCTGATTGACCTGAACCAGCTATGACAATCCAGCGGTGATAATCATTCTTGCCAGTGATTGTTTTAGGAATGGCCTTGTGGCACAGTTATTATCCATGAGACTTGTGGGGAGAGAGATTTGCCTGGGACACATCTTTTAAAAGTTTCCTCATTTTTCAAAAGAGGTGCATGTGAGTAAATAGCTATGTGGGGAGGTGATGCCTGGGTTCATTGCAGCCAACCTGCAGCTGTGAATGTACGCATTTTAGGTCAAAGTCAAGATGCTCAAAATGGCAGGGCAGGGCTTCCCTGGTGGCGCAGTGGTTGAGGGTCCGCCTGCCAATGCAGGGGACACAGGTTCGTGTCCCGGTCTGGGAAGATCCCACGTGCCACGGAGCGGCTAGGCCCGTGAGTCATGGCTGTTGGGCCTGCGTGTCCAGAGCCTGTGCTCCACAATGGGAGAGGTCACAACAGTGAGAGGCCCGCGTACCACAAAAAAAAAAAAAAAAAAAAAAAAGGCAGGGCAAAAAAGATAGAAAAATGTGTCTTGAATGATGCCATATCTCCACTGAATTACCAAACCTAGAACTACCCCACCCCTGGTCATCTCATTATGATATAATAATTTCTGTTTTCTGTTAATCACAGCTAACTCACTTTAACCAATATTCTACTCAATGTAAAAAAAAAAAAAACCCATACCATTATTTTAATTTATACTCACACCAACTTTCTCAAGTACTTTCCCCTTTTTACAAATGAAAACCAAACCCCAGAACAAATAAACAAACAAAAAAAAAACAACTAAGTCTCAAAGAAAATAAATGATTTGTCAGCAGTGACCCACTGAACAAGTCGTTAACTCTGGAATGAAAGCCCATGAGTGAGTGATTAAAAAGCCTGTGTTGGCTACACTATGCTGTGGGGCAAGTTTCACCACTGGAATTATACTCATTTCTATTTATTTCAGCTTAGAAGTTTTTAGATGCCAGGAGATATACTAAGTGCTAGGGGTGAAAATATTATAAAAATAATAATACCTATTAATATTAACAATACAGGGTGATGATAACGGGCAAGTCTGACCAGCACTGTTTGGGCTTCAGGTATTAATGGCCAAGATGGATTTTAAAGAAAGAACATACAGATTTTAGGCACATTAGTCAGGTTTGGTGGAGGAAAGGAATTCTAGGTAGAGGAAATGGATTATTTGGAGACCCATAGGTAACTAGCTAGTAGTGGTGTATAAAATATGGAGAGGGTGTGGTGGGGAGCTACGTTAGAGAGGGAGTAAAAGCCCAGATCATGGAAGTTCAAGCTTGAACTTTATTCTATGGATCACTGGTTTTTAACTTTATCCTTAACCTTTTCCCTTCAAACAAAGTCATATCTAAAATATTAGAACAGATAAAATAAGAGTCTTCTGGTTGAACCCATAGAGCACATCTTAAAAGTCACTCTTTGTGAATGATGTGGTGTCACCTAATGGTTTTAATTGTAGACGTCATGTAAAAAGAATGATGTCTTGGAAAGATTATTCTGGGGATAGCATGGAGGATAGATGGTTTGAGAAAGACACAGAGGCAGAGAGTTCAGCTAAGAAAAAGGGAAATGAATGATGAGTAGCAAAATAACTTCCCAGACTCTCAGGTATTCCATGCAGATAACAAATGCTCAAAGTAAGGCATTGATGATGAGTCAGCATATACTTTGCCACCCAATTGCCACTCCCCATCCTTTATGGAAATCATATTTCAAAAACAGTGGTGGGGGACAGTGAGATTGCCATCTCCATTATTAGCCAGTCATATATGACTGATGTCAATGTCAGTTCCAGGTAGATATGATTAACTTAAGCCAATCAGAAAGTCTTATCCCTCAGCCACAGTGACATGTGATACAAGTTGAGCCACAAAAGAAGTTGTTTGCTGGAAGGTTTTTTTTGGAGGGAAGAAAACTTTAACCATTTTATTCAGAGAGCTATGATAAGTGGTGTCCTTCCTGCAGGATGAAAATATGGAACTGCATAGCCCTAGATGCTGAAGCAGACCATCTTAACTAAGAGGGAAGGCCGACTGAAAACAAAATAATGTCATGGAAAGGGAAAGTATAGACGTACAGAAGCTGGTTTTTGACAATATCATTAAGCTACTTTAACATACCTCCATTGAAACCCTTACCACTTCCAGATTTTTCATGTATTTGAGCCACTAGGTTTCCATTAATATTTAGTGCACTTTGGGTTGAGTTTCTCTTTCTTAGAAGTGAAAGTACCTTAAGTAATACAGGACAGTAAAAAAATTTTTTTTTAAGGAATTGATTTAAAATAAAGTAAAAATCAGTGCATCAGTGGCACTAAGTGACTAAATTTGGCATGAGGATAACGACAGAGTTTGGGATGACTCCCAGTTATTTTGTGGCTTGTTTAGAGCAATGATCATGTACCAACATGGGGAATCCAGAAGCAAAATCAAACAGGGGAGTTGAGAGAAGTTGCCTATTTGGGTTTTAGATCTGGGGTGTTGACACTCCTGAAGCACGTTTGAAGATTTAAAAAGACAGTAGCTAAAAATGATGGATATTCTAAAACCAGTAACTGAGGGTGGAAATGGAAAGAAATTATGTAACCTAAATAGTAAATAATTTAAACATTACTTTTATATTACTTATTTACTGAAATAAATAAGAATATATAGTATAGAGAAAAATCAACTTTTTCATGATTTTTTTTTTAAATAGAAGGCTTGACTTCAAGGATATTTCTTATCGTTGGCAGTTTCAGGCTGTGACTCACGCCTACCAGAGATTAACTATTCCGGTCCCTCTGCTCTAAGGAGTACTTTTCAAACTTTGACAAATGGATTCAGGGGTCATCATGATTAATTTCATTAAGGGACTCAGTGTAGCAGATCAACCTTCCAATATGACCTACAGCTATATGTAAATTTCAGAAAGATTGAGTTGGCAACTGAAACTGAGGAAGCAGGGCTTCTCAGGATGGTGTAAGGATCAGGGAAAAAGGCCAAAACCAAATTTGATCAGGTTCCCAGTTGCTACCAGTGCCTGGCTTTGGTCCATATTTGATTTTCTGGTAAGAAACCATTACAGACAAATTCAGAGATGAATCACTGCTCTGGGACTTGTTCATTTTCCAACAGGCTCTGACCCATAAGGGAGTGATTTGAGACCTGCACTATTGCAAACCTTTTGGGTGTAAATGAGTTCCAGTTGGCAAGGTCTTCATCTGATTTTGATAACAAAACTCTTATAGGGAATGCCCATAAGGCATTTTACACATCAAACAGCTCTTACTGAACAATGCTTTGATGAAATAATTATGAATGAATCAGTAGAAGTAAATTACCCTTGAAATAATAACAATACTTAGCATTTTCAAAGTGTTTAACAAGTAACTAATTATTTAATTTACATTCTAGCATTATGATGAAGGGATTTTGACTCCAGTTTTATAAATGGGGGAGCTGGGCTACTAGGAAAGGGTGATATACTCATGTCAAGAAGGTCAATCTAGAAAGAATGGTAACTGGATCTCAAGCAGCTGTTCCCTGAATGGGGAGGTGGGTAAAGGAGAGGTTGACTTTTAGGTAGAGTCCAATTTCCTTCCATTCTCCAGCTTTTCAAGCCTTCAAAGAAGGCAATCACATTTTTTAAAAAGCTTCTGAATTGAAAATACCATCCTAAAACTGAAGATTGTTTGAAACTATACCTGATATATTTGTGGCTCCATAATTTGGGAAAATGGGTCCACTTCGGGTGAAATGTGTACCTTGTACAGCAAGGGTCAAACTCCAGATGGTTCCTTCAGGACAGTTACAGGAATCACTCAATAAGGACGTAACTATCACAGAGTGCAGTCAGAACCCGCTCATGGTTTCTTCTTTGATCCCCATCTCTTAACTATGTTGACCCCTTTTTCTGCTTCTTGTTCTTTGATGCCTGACATAAAATGTAGCTTTTGATGCCTCATGTCTCTGGTGACTTCTCAGGCTGCATCCTAAGTTGGCATTCTGAACTCAAACTGAACACTGAAGCTAATCTTGTTTGCTGTTTTGTGGAGTTGACACTGCCCACACCTGGAATTCATTCTGCCACCTCAGTTCTGTGCCAAAACATCACCATGCAAATGGTCCCCAATATCATCTTATTTTGGGGGGCCATGGCAGCAAGCTGACAGCCCATGTTTGTGTTTCCTTTGACTGCCTGTGCAGCCCACACTGTTTGCAAAGACACTGTGACTAGGCAAGAGGAGGTTTCTTGGAGTTCCTAGAGTTCATTAATTTGTTCAATAAATAGAGATTCTCTTTTACTTTTTTTTGTTGTTGATGGTTTGTTTCTTGAATACCTACCCTTTGCCTGGCACTCTTTTAGAACATGGGGACACAGCAATGAATCAAAGACACGGGATTCCTTCTTTTATAGAAATTAGAGGAAGAGCTTCAAGATGGCGGAGGACTAAGACGTGAAGATCACCTTCCTCCCACAAATACATCAGAAATACATCTACACGTGGAACAACTCCTACAGAACACCTACTGAACGCTGGCAGAAGACCTCACACCTCCCAAAAGGCAAGAAACTCCCCCACGTACCTGGGTAGGGCAAAAGAAAAAAGAAAAAACAGAGACAAAAGAATAGGGACGGGACCTGCACCAGTGGGAGGGAGCTGTGAAGGAGGAAAGGGCACCACACACTAGGAAGCCCCTTTGCGGGCGGAGACTGCAGGTGGCGGAGGGGGAAGCTTCGGAGCCACGGAGGAGAGCGCAGCAACAGGGGTGTGGAGGGCAAAGCGGAGAGATTCCTGCACAGAGGATCGGTGCCGACTGGCACTCACCAGCCCAAGAGGCTTGTCTGCTCACCTGCCAGGGTGGGCGGGGCTGGGAGCTGAGGCTCAGGCTTCGGAGGTCAAACCCCAGGGAGAGGACTGGCAGCGTGAACACAGCCTTAAGGGGGCTAGTGCACCACAGCTAGCCAGGAGGGAGTCCGGGAAAAAGTCTGGAACTGCCTAAGAGGCAGGAGACCATTGTTTCGGGATGTGCGAAGAGAGGGGATTCAGAGCACTGCCTAAACGAGCTCCAGAGACAGGCGTGAGCTGTGGCTATCAGCACGGACCCAAGAGAGGGTCATGAGATGCTAAGGCTGCTGCTGCCGCCACCAAGAAGACTGTGTGCGAGCACAGGTCACTATCCACACCTCCCCTCCCGGGAGCCTGTGATGCCGATCACTGCCAGGGAGGGCCCCATGATCCAGGGCCAAATTCCACGGGAGAACGCACGGCATGCCTCGGGCTGGTGCAACGTCCCGCCCGCCTCTTCCACAGCAGGCTCGCCCCGCATCCATACCCCTCCCTCCCCCCGGCCTGACTGAGCCAAAGTCCCCGAATCAGCTGCTCATTTAACCCCGTCCTGTCTGGACAGGGAACAGATGCCCTCAGGAGACCTACATGCAGAGGCGGGGCCAAATCCAAAGCTGAACCCCAGGAGCTGTGCGAACAAAGAAGAGAGAGGGAAATCTCTCCCAGCAGCCTCAGGAGCAGCAGATTAAATCTCCACAATCAACTTGATGTGCCCTGCATCTGTGGAATACATGAATAGAAAACGAATCAGCCAAAATTGAGGAGGTGGACTTTGGGAGCAACTGTAGACTTGGGGTTTGCTGTATGCGACTGACTAGTTTTGGATTTTTGTATTTATCTTACTATAGTTTTTAGCACTTGTTATCACTGGTGAATTTGTTTATTGGTTTGGTTGCTCTCTTCCTTTTTTATTGTACATTTTTAATTATTTAATTTTAATTTAAAAAAATTTTTTATTTTAATAACTTTATTTTATTTTATTCATTTATTTTTTCTCACTCTCTTTCTTTTTCCTCCCTTTTCTTCTGAGCCATGGGGCTGAACAGGTCTTGGTGCTCCAGCCAGGTGTCAGGCCTGAGCCTCTGAAGTGAGAGAGCTGCGTTCAGGACACTGGACCACCAAAGACCTCTCAGGCCCACATAATATCAGTGGGTGAGAGCACTCCCAGAGATCACCATCTCAATGCTAATGCCCAGCTCCACTCAATGACCAACAAGCTCCAGTGCTGGAATCCCCATGCCAAACAACTAGCAAGACAGGAACACAACTCCACCCTTTAAGAGAGAGGCTACCTAAAATCATAATAAGTTCACAGACACCCCAAAACACATCACCAAACACGGACCTGCCCACCAGAAAGACAAGATCCAACCTCATCCACCAGAACACAGGCACCAGTCCCCTCCACCAGGAAGCTACACACCCACTGAACCAACCTTAGCCACTGGGGACAGACACCAAAAACAACGGGAACTACGAACATGCAGCCTGCGAAAGGAGTCCCCAAATACAGTAAGTTAAGCAAAATGAGAAGACAGAGAAATACACAGCAGATGAAGGAGCAAGGTAAAAACCCACCAGACCAAACAAATGAAGAGGAAATAGGCAGTCTACCTGAAAAAGAATTCAGAGTAACGATACTAAAGATGATCCAAAATATTGGAAATAGAATGGAGAAAATACAAGAACCATTTAACAAGGACCTAGAAAAACTAAAGAGCAAACAAACAATGATGAACAACACAATAAATGAAATTAAAAATTCTCTAAAAGGAATCAATAGCAGAATAACTGAGGCAGAAGAACAGATATGTGACCTGGAAGACAAGTAGTGGAAATAAATACAGTAGAGCAGAATAAAGAAAAAAGAATGAAAAGAATTGAGGACAGTCTCAGAGACAACAGGGACAACATTAAATGCACCAACATTCGAATTATAGGGGACCCAGAAGAAGAAGAGAAAAAGAAAGGGATTGAGAAAATATTTGAAAAGATTACAGTTAAAAACCTCTCTAATATTGGAAAGGAAATAGTCAATCAGGTCAAGGAAGCACAGAGATTCCCATACAGGATAAATCCAAGGAGAAACACACCATGACACATATTAATTAAACTATCAAAAATTAAATACAAAGAAAAAATCTTAAAAGCAGCAAGGGAAAACCACAAATAACATACAAGGGAATCCCCATAAGGTTAACAGCTGATCTTTCAGCAGAAATTCTGCAAGCCAGAAGGGAGTGGCAAGACATATTTAAAGTGATGAAAGGGAAAAACCCACAACCAAGACTACTCTATGCAGCAAGGATCTCATTCAGATTCAATGGAGAAATTAAAACCTTTACAGACAAGCAAAAGCTAAAAGAATTCAGCACCACCAAACCAGCTTCACTACAAATGCTAAAGGAACTTCTCTAGGCAGGAAAAAGAAGAGAAGGAAAAAACCTCCAGTAACAAAACCAAAACAATTAAGAAAACGGTAATAGGGACATACATATCAATAATTACCTTAAATGTAAATGGATTAAATGCTCCAACCAAAAGACATAGACGGGCTCAATGGATACAAAAATAAGACCCATATATATGCTGTCTACAAGAGACCCAGTTCAGACCTAGGGACACATACAGACTAAAAGTGAGGGGATGGAAAAAGATATTCCATGCAAATGGAAATCAAAAGAAAGCTGGAGTAGCAATTCTCATATCAGACAAAATAGACTTTAAAATAAAGGCTATTACAAGAGACAAAGAAGGACACTACATAATGATCAAGGGAACAATCCAAGAAGAAGATATAACAATTGTAAATATTTATGCACCCAACATAGGAGCACCTCAATACATAAGGCAAATACTAACAGCCATAAAAGGGGAAATCAACAGTAACACAATCATAGTAGGGGATTTTAACACCCCAGTTTCACCAATGGACAGATTATCCAAAATGAAAATAAATAAGGAAACACAAGGTTTAAATGACACATTAAACAAGATGGACTTAACTGATATTTATAGGACGTTCCATCCAAAAACAACAGAATACACTTTCTTCTCAAGTGCTCATGGACCGTTCTCCAGGATAGATCATATACTGGGTCAAAAATCCAGCCTTGGTAAATTTAAGAAAATTTAAATCAAGTATCTTATCAAGTATCTTTTCTTACCTCAGCACTGTGAGAGTAGATATCAATCACAGGAAAAAAACTAAAATATACAAACACATGGATGCTAAACAATATACTACTAAATAATCAAGAGATCACTGAAGAAATCAAAGAAGAAAACAAAAAATACCTAGAAACAAATGACAATGAAAACATGAGAGCCCAAAACCTACGGGATATAGCAAAAATGGTTCTAAGAGGGAAGTTTATAGCAATACAATCCTACCTCAAGAAACAATAAAAATCCTAAGCTTACACCTAAAGCAATTAGAAAAAGAAGAACAAAAAAATTCCAAAGTTAGCAAAAGGAAAGAAATCATAAAGATCAGATCAGAAATAAATGAGAAAGAAATGAAGGAAATGATAGCAAAGATCAGTAAAACTAAAAGCTGGTTCTCTGAGAAGATAAACATTGATAAACCATTAGCCAGACTCAGCAAGAAAAAAAGGGAATAGACTCAATTCAAAAGAATTAGAAATGAAAAAGGAGAAGTACCAACTGACACTGTAGAAATGCAAAGGATCATGAGAGATTATTACAAGCAACTATATGCCAATAAAATGGACAACCTGGAAGAAATGGACAAATTCTTAGAAAAGCACAACCTTCAGAGACTGAACCAGGAAGAAACAGAAAATATAAACAGACCAATCACAAGCACTGAAATTGAAACTCTGATTAAAAATCTTCCAACAAATAAAAGCCCAGGACCAGATGGCTTCACAGGCGTATTATATCAAACATTTAGAGAAGAGCTAACACCTATCCATCTCAAACACTTCCAAAATATAGCAGACGGAAGCACACTCCCAAACTCATTCTACGAGACCACAATCACCCTGATACCAAAACCAGACAAAGATGTCACAAGAAAATGAAAGTTATAGGCCAACATCACTGATGAACATAGATGCAAAAATCCTCAACAGAATAATAGCAAACAGAATCCAACAGCATATTAAAAGGCTCATACAACATGATCAAGTGGAGTTTATCCCAGGAATGCAAGGATTCTTTAATATACGCAAATCAATTGATGTGATACACCATATTAACAAACTGAAGGAGAAAAACCACATGATCGTCTCAGTAGATACAAAAAAAGATTTTGACAAAATTCAACACCCATTTATGATAAACTCAGCCCAGAAAGTAGGCACAGAGGGAACTTACATCAACATAATAAAGGCCATATATGACAAACCCACAGCCAATATCATTCTCACTGGTGAAAAACTGAAACCATTTCCACTAAGATCAGGAACAAGACAAGGTTGTCCACTCTCACCATTATTATTCAACACAGTTTTTTTTTAAGTTTTAGCCACAGCAAAGAAGAAAAAGAAATAAAAGGAATCCAAATTGGAAAAGAAGAAGTAAAACTGTCACTGTTTGCAGATGACATGATACTATACATAGAGAATCCTAAAGATGCTACCAGAAAACTATGAGAACTAGTCAATGAATTTGGTAAAGTAGCAAGATACAAAATTAATGCACAGAAATCTCTTGCATTCCTATACACTAATGATTGAAAATCTGAAAGAGAAATTAAGGAAACACTCCCATTTACCACTGCAACAAAATGAATACATAGGAATAAACTTACCTAAGGAGACAAAAGACCTATATTCAGAAAACTCTAATACACTGATGAAAGAAATTAAAGATGATACCAACAGATGGAGAGATATACCATGTTCTTGGATTGGAAGAATCTACATTGTGAAAATGACTATGCTAGCCAAAGCAATCTACAGATTCACTGCAATCCCTATCAAACTACCAATGGCATTTTTCACAGAACTAGAACAAAAAATTTCACAATTTGTATGGAAGCACAAAAGACCCTGAATAACCAAAGCAATCCTGAGAAAGAAAAACTGAGCTGGAGGAATCAGACTCCCTGACTTCAGAGTATAGTACAAAGCTACAGTATTCAAGGCAGGATGGTACTGGCACAAATAACAGAAATATAGATCAACGGAACAGGATAGAAAGCCCAGAGATAAACCCACGCACATATGCTCACCTTATGTTTGATAAAGCAGGCAAGAATATACAATGGAGAAAGGACAGCCTATTCAGTAAGTGGTGCTGGGAAAACTAGACAGCTACATGTAAAAGAATGAAATTAGAACACTCCCTAACACCATACACAAAAATAAACTCAAAATGGATTAAAGACCTAAATGTAAGGCCAGACACTATAAAACTCTCAGAGGAAAACCTAGGCAGAACACTCTATGACACAAATCACAGCAAGATCCTTTTTGACCCACCCCCTATAGAAATGGAAATAAAAACAAAAATATACAAATGGAGCTTAATGAAACTTAAAAGCTTTCGCACAGCAAAGGAAACCATAAACAAGACAAAAAGACAACCTTCAGAATGGGAGAAAGTATTTGGAAATGAAGCAACTGACAAAGGATTAATCTCCAAAATATAAAAGCAGCTCAGGCAGCTCAATATGAAAAAAGCAAACAACCTAATCCAAAAATGTGCAGAAGACCTAAATAGACATTTCTCCAAAGAAGATATACAGATTGCCAACAAGCATATGAAAGGATGCTCAACATCACTAATCATTAGAGAAATGCAAATCAAAACTACAATTGATATCACCTCATACTGGTCAGAATGACCATCATCAAAAAATCTACAAACAATAAAAGCTGGAGAGGGTATGGAGAAAAGAGAACCCTCCTACACTGTTGGATGGAATGTAAATTGGTACAGACACTATGGAGAACAATATGGAGGTTACTTGAAAAACTAAAAATAGAACTACCATATGACCCAGCAATCCCACTACCTGGGCATATACCCTGAGAAAACCATAATTCAAAAAGAGTCATGTACCAGGCTTTCCTGGTGGTGCAGTGGTCAAGAATCCACCTGCCAATGCAAGGGACATGGGTTCGAGCCCAGGAAGATCCCACATGCTGCGGAGCAACTAAGCCCATTGCCAGAACTAGTGAGCCTGAGCTCTAGAGCCTGCAAGTCACAACTACTGAGCCCATGTTACACAACTACTGAAGCCTGCGTGCCTAGAGCCCATGCTTCGCAACAAGAGAAGCCATGACAATGAGAAGCCCGTGCACTGCAACGAAGACCCAACATAGCCAAAAATAAATAAATAAATTTTTAAAAAGAGGAAAATAAATTATCATTAAATAAGACTTGTTTTGAGATTCATGGAAGTACATTTAAAAAAAAAAGAGTCATGTACCACAATATTCACTGCAGCACTATTTACAATAGCCAGGACATGGAAGCAACCTATGTGTCCTTTGACAGATGAATGGAAAAAGAAGATGTGGCACACATATACAATGGAATATTACTCAGCCATAAAAAGAAACGAAATTGAATTATTTGTAGTGGTTGGATGGACATAGAGTCTGTCATACAGAGTGAAGTAAGTTAGAAAGAGAAAAACAAGTACTGTATGCTAACACATATATATGGAATCTAAAAAAAAAATGGTTCTGAAGAACCTAGGGGCAGGACAGGAATAAAGAAACAGATGTAGAGAATGGACTTGAGGACATGGGGAAGCAGAAGGGTAAGCTGGGACGAAGTGAGAGAGTGGCATGGACATATATACACTACCAAATGTAAAATATATAGCTAGTGGGAAGCAGCCACATAGTACAGGGATACCATCTCGGTGCTTTATGCCTACCTAGAGGAGTGGGATATGAGGGCGGGAGGGAGAGGCAAGAGGGAGGGGATATGGGGATATATGTATACGTATAGCTGATTCACTTTGTTATACATCAGAAACTAATACAACATTGTAAAGCAACTATATTCCAATAAAGATGTTAAAAAAAAACCCAAAAAACAATTATATTGTCATCAGATTGACAATAAACAAGTCAACAAATAAACAATGACAATAAACATCCCACCGTGATATATGCTTTATAGAGAATTAGAATTACGTGATAGAGCATGACATGTTTGCTCACGTTGATTAGAAAGCTGAATTAGGGTTCCCTGAATGGGTGACCTTTAAGCTGAAACTGAGTGACAGGAAGGACAAAGGCTAACATGAAGACCCAAGGCAATGACAACACTGACATGCTTTAAGAACAGTAGGAAGCCCAGTGAGATTGGAGTAGGTGAAAAGGGATGAATGCAGTGAGAAAGAAGAGCAGAAGGGTAGCCAAAGACCTGACTACTAAGGTCTTTGTAGGCAGTTGTCAAGAGTTTGGTTTTAATTGCAATTCTGGTAGAAGTCATCAGAAAGTTTTTAAGCATATTTCTACTTTGTGTTTCTGATGTCAACTCTGAGAACTAGCTAATGGTTTGGATTGTGGGAGGTGAGAAAAAGAGAAATCAAGGTTAATTCTCATACTCTTATTTGAACAACTAAGTAGATGATGGTACTATTTGCTGCATTTGAGTTCTGTCTAACAATAACGAAATAAATGCCTAGTGAAGTAGAGTTGCTGTTGTTGTTATCATTATTATTATTATTATTATTATTATTATTATTATTATTATTATAAGCATCATTTTGGATTACCTTTCCATGGAAATGCCTTCTCATAGGAAGCACTATGAGAGGGTTAGGAGAGGTATGCAAGGTATGCAAGGGTTAGAAGGTATGCAAGGGTTAGGTGGGTTCTCACCCTTGCTGATTACATTCTTTCCTGGAAAAGACTATAACCACACCCTAGGAGCAATGCAAGTGTGAGTTCTTCTTTTCCTTTCCTTTCCCTTCATCTCTTCCTTTCTTCTTTCCTTCCACAAATATTCAGTTATCTATTTTATACCAGATATTGATGGACATTGAGTACACTAGCTTGTAGTCTAGTTGAGGAGGCAGATGTAATTAAATAGTCCCCAAAAGGCCTCAAGTTGATATGCCTGTGACTTAGCAAAAGGCTACTTCTATCCTTGGTAGAAAAGCATCTGGGGAGAAGGTGAACCATCTATAAAGATTACGGTGAGTGTCCTTGGAGGAATGGGACTGAAGTATGACATATCCTGTGGTAGTTTAAATCATGAACACTTGATAGGATTCAGTAGTTGTGATTAAAATTCAAAAGCAAGAGAAGAAATGTGCCAATGGGACACATGCCATCATGGAATGGGAAATCGGGAATGCAGTAGGTTTGGTAAAGAAGACTGGCATAGCCACAACTTGTAGTTGAGTCTAGAAACTCCTGTGGACCTCTCACACTTTATGGGATCAATGGCTAAGTGAATGCCAACTACACAATCTGTTACCATAGTGCCCAAGCTTGGGGCATCACTTTTGGTCCCAAGGAAAATAGCAAGAATATAGCCAGAGCAGTGAATAAGCAGGGCTAACTATGAAAGTCACCCTGTACAGAATGGCAAAGCATCTGCAGTGGTGTATGGAGAAGACTCGTATTCCCTAGCTGCCTGGTGTTTGCAATCCAACTTACCTTTAAAGTGAACAAGGCCCTGGTGAGGTGAGATGGGAGGAGAGAAATGGCATCAAAGCAAGGCAATGGCATTCTGGCTACGCTGGGCAGATGATGGTGATGTGCAGTAAGCAGTTGGAGAGGATAAATCATAGCAGTTAAAGTAACCACCCCAGCAATACACAGCACAACTTTTTCACTGGACATAAGGAAGCAATTGTTGTGCAGGACACACCTTACAGCCTCTGGAACTACACTGTCCAAGTTGAAGTCCAATTTCTATACTTACTAACAAGTTCCTTCACCTTTATGTGCCTCAGTGTCTGACAGCAGTAGTGGGGTTGGTTTTGAAGATTAAATGATATAATGATTGCAAACCTCAAAGACCAGCAGCTGGCACATAAATGGCACTCAATAAATGCTAGCTATTTTTCAAAAAATGCATTACCTTGTAATTTACAACTCATAGTAAGTGACTGGTAATTGTAAGCTATTACAGTCATTTTTACCTCCAGAATTAAAAATACCATACTTCTGCTTTGTTTCTTCCTTCATAGTAGGAAGGAAAGTAAGTAAAATAATGGACTTTTTAAGAAATTTTGGTCACTTCCAGATAGCTAAAGAATGAACTCAGACTGCTGCATGCCAGCTCCTAGACAACTATTGTATTTGCCCTCAGAAAATGGCTATATTTCAGGGATTCAAAGGAGATCATGGTGACATACAAGCTACTGACCAAATGCACAGTGAATCACCAATATAAAAGGCTCTGTGGATAAACAGATGTTTGATCCCCCTCCCTTCATGTGGAATCTGTAATCATTTATGCTAGACAGGAACAAGGTTCAATTCTTTTTATGTTCTTTTGGAGAAAAGAACCTGCTCATAAATAACCAGAAAGGATATGATTATAATGGAGATGTGTTACCCTAATGTGAAAAGACATTGTTTTCAAACACTTTGAGTGCCCCTATATTTGTACATAAATTATTTACTCTTGAGAGCAGGTCATTAAGGGCATTTAAGTACTACTTGTTCTCACCTTATTCTTTTTTCCCACACTACAGAAATGATGTACAGAATTCACATGAGGAATACACTCCAATAGGTAGATTCATACATAAGATTTTTTTAACTTTACTAAATTGTTGTGGCCCACCTTTCAACGGTTCAGAGCAGGTATTGCCAGACAAATTTGAATTACTTGATAAACTTAAAAACAAAATCATATTCTTTTTTCAAAGATTAAAATATTTATTATATATTTATTATATATTGTACATTTACTTATATTTCATATTATTGTATCATTGTATAGCTTTCATATTATGTATAACTAACCTGCATTTGCACATTTCTACCACATAAACAGATCATCTTCTTCATCCATTCATCATTCAACAACATTTACTGGGGATCTAGCAATACTATGTGAGGCACTATTTAAGCACTATGGTTGAAAAAAAAAATGACCAAGATAAAATCTCGCATTCCTTACAATTTCCAATATAATTTACGATGGGAAAAATATCAATACCCTAATAAACTTGGACACTTCCTCAAATAAAGTTAATTTTGAAAGAAAAACACAGAGTGAGAGAAAGAGGAAGGAGAGATGGAGGACAAGAAGAAAGGGAGGGAGGAAGGGAGAAAGGAAGGAAGGAAGAAAGGAAAGGAGGGAGGGAGGAAAGAAAGAAGGAAGGAAGGAGGTTCTTTCTGAGCCTGACTGGTCCACCAACAAAGGTAAAATTCAATGGGCAGCTGTATTAGAGATCTCAGGACAATTTCACCCTTTGTCATCATCTGCTTCATTTTGAAAGGTAAACTGATAATCCAAATGTTCTTATACAAATATATGACTAGAAGGCTCTAAAATTGGTTATTTTGTCTCTCCACCTCCCTGCAAAAAGCAAGGTTTCTGAGACTGTGTGTGTGTAGGGGCACATGAATACTCACACACACACACAGTTGAAACACAGGTTTTTATTGCCTATCTACAGTTTCTCTTGAGAATTGATGAACCTAGTTCTGTTCATACTAAGTCCCGTAAACACATGCAGGTAACCAAATAACTCATTGATTAGTGGTGCTACCTTATGTGTATTTAAGATCATTCCACTTTAATGAAAATAGGTATTAAAATTTGGGGATAAGCCTTTAAGGCCCACCTTTGCTTCTATGGTGGGCCATTCTCTCTGATTTGGTCTAGCATGTAATTACAGAGACATCTAGTGGTTGGATCCAGGAGTATGAAACCTAGGAGAACAATGCAAAAATGGACTCATTTCCCCAAAAGGGGCCATTGACAATGTACCAGAAAGGGTGGTAACCAGTGGGAAAAGTTAGGCTGAAGTAGTGCATTATGCATAAATGGCTATAACCTGCTATTTTTGGAGCTTGGAAAATTTTAAGATGAAAATAAAGGAGGCAATAAATAATAATTTCAAAATCAAAACAAAAACCAAGGTGAATTAACTAAATCACTATCTATAGTATGAATTCAAGATTCCTGCTTTACTCAAAAAGGGGCAAACTACTTTGCCAATTTTATCACACTATAAGTGCCATATTAGGCACTGAAAACTTGAGCATAAAGTTTTATTTCTATATAAAAATACAAGTTTTCCCAGTGAGGTGATACAATGGCCTACATCAGTCATTTACACTGTAGTGTGAATTAGTTGGTCAAAGTCTAGGAGTGAGCAAGAATAAAAGTCGACAAGTCTAAGACAGAAGAATTAAATTAATGTTTTCCTGAGCAGGAGAAGGGACCCTGTTGCTCTTACACTACAGAAATGACTTGATTTTAATCACTGAAAGAATGTTGTCATCAGTGTTTAAAAAAATGAAGTGATTTAGAGGCTATTTTATAATTCTGAAAGTTAGAGAAGTAGAGGAAAAGTAAATAAAAAAATAAGAGGTAGGGTGAAAATAAATAAAACACAATAACATGCATGCAAATGCACACACACACACACACACACAAACATGAAGCTTCCCTGTAATACCATCCTCATGATCCACACTCTGGAGGAGCTGTAAAATTCAACATTTTTGCTTCATCAAAATCTAAAACCACTATAATGAGATCAAAATCAGGCCTGGCATCATTTTTTTTTTCCAATGGCAGAAGAGAGGGAAATATTATGATCAAGTCAGACTATCTTTATTAATATTGTCCAAAGTACATTCTAACCCATAGGAAATTACCCACCTCTATCTGAAACTCCTTGAGACTGCAAATTAATAACAACAGTGGGATATCAAGTATATATCTCAATTGCTTTCTAAGAGATGCATAGAGAGGATGGGCAGTGTGTAAGGACGAGGAGGGATTCTACAGGAGATCACATTATGTCCTCTCATTGCCCCAAAAAAACATCCCTATGTCCCCACATAATGGGCCAACATCTTAGAAGGGGAAAATAATGTAAACTTTCAGAAAACACTGGAACATGAAACATGAAAGTTTACAAAATTCTTTGTTGTGAAACCTACAGCCTTTTACTTTCTGCTCATCAACAGTATGCACCATCACCTGGGATCTTCCTAGAAATGCATATTTTCAGGCCCCTCTCCAGACCTCTGAATTATTTGTAAACATATTAAAATTTGGAAAGCACTGACATAAGATACTTTATAAGCCTCCACATTATTTGATAACACATTACCCCCAAAACTGCAGAATCTCCATCTTTAGTAGGGGTGGGAGCAAGGGGATATAGGCCTGGAAATCCGTTTAATAGGCTTCCAAGATTTTTTTTTTTTTGTAAACAATATAGTTTGAAAGCCTTATTCATGGCCTTCCATTTGCTTATCTGAGACTTTGAGCCAGATGATAAATGGTCAACACTTTGGTCAAGTCACTTTGTTTCCCTGAGCCTGACTTTTGTAGCTGCAAGATCATCTTCATAGGGTTGTCTCAGCCCCAGATAATACAATGCACAGGGAAGTAGTGTATGCAATCAAATGCTACAAACAGAAGAATTCATTACTATTCTGACGTGCCTAAGGATATTCCTACCATTTGTGTCCTAATAGCTTCCACTCTTTGGAGACTGGGAAGGAGAGCATACTTGTCTTAGACTCAGCTTGGGTAAGTGAGACTTCCTGCTTAGAAAATATGCAGGAATTTTCTCCCATCAGTATTAAGAGGAGGATGTGGGGCAGCTTGAAGTCTGCAGATCTGCTCAGCTGAAGCTCTGCGAGCAGCTGGTAATACAGCATGCATATCATGCTGGCTCAGCTAAGAATACTCTTTCTATTCTTGCCTGCTTTTTGTTTTGTTTTGTTTTCAGGCTGAGGTGTTAGGGAAAACCAGTATCTGAATACAGTTCCCAGTTACCCTGCATTTAAGAAGCCAGTGATTCCTCCTAGGCTTCCTCTGCCATGCAGAGCCTGGCCCCATCTGCTAGGGAGGCCACCAACATACAAGAGACTTGGTGGAAATAAAAAGTACACAAGGTTGGGCTTCCCTGGTGGTGCAGTGGTTGGGGGTCCGCCTGCCGATGCAGGGGACGCGGGTTCGTGCCCCAGTCCGGGAAGATCCCACATGCCACGGAGCAGCTGGGCCCGTGAGCCATGGCTGCTGAGCCTGCGCGTCCAGAGCCTGTGCTCCACGGCGGGAGGGGCTGCAGCAGTGAGAGGCCCCCGTACCACACACACACACACAAAAAGTACACAAGGTCCCTGCTACTGGATTTCCACTTAGGTATGATATTGATACTGCCCATTATTGCAATCAAAATCATCAAAAGTACTAACAATGTTGCAGGACTAAAGATAATTTTATGATTCTAAGTTGCTATTATTGTATAAGGTATGCTATACATGCAAGAGATCATTAATATTAGAATGGTATTAGAATGTAATTCCAGTAATATTCTGTGGAGATACTACTACTGTTACTATGGGAAACTTCAGTATATATTAAAGAGAATTGATAGATACAGATTCAGGAGCCCAGTCCTCTCAGGCTTTGACAAAAATTATTAGACCCTGGCAGGCCTTACATTTCATTACAAAAGAGAACTAGTTGATCTATACTAGCATAACAGGGCATTGGTTTCTCAACATGAATTTTCTGATTTAATAGTGGTTAACATATACTAAGTATCTACTAAGAGTCAAGTATTCAACCAGTTGCTCTATGTATATTATTTAAACTGACTAAGCATCTAAACCTTATGTTCCTCAGAAATTTACACTATAAGATAATGTTTTATCCTCACATGTTCACATGATAGTCACATGGCTATTTGCCAATAAATATATTTCCATTCAGAAAACAATTATTATGTAGGCCATCATTTCCCAGATGGGTTTCATAGAGCACTAGTAATTTGCTAAATGTTAACAGATGTTTCATAAAAACAGTGTTCCATAGTTGAATAGGTTTAAAAATCACTGAATTAAATAAAATTAAACATGGTTGTTTAATACAAGCCTTTTTAACTTCTTCAAATATTAAGTTTATATATCTTTGTAAAAGAAAAATAGCATGAAATGTTTCCCAAAGTTAGAAGACCTAGGGACATTTCCTTGTCTGAATATATAGTAATGTCTTGCTTTTTGAAAATATAATAGATGCATTTCATGGCAACTCTGTAAAGTGGACATATCCCCATTAAAAGAAGCCAAGAGCAGTACAACCATGTTATTTGTCCCGATATTTGTTATAATTAATTTAGCCTCCCTGTTTTTCCTGTTGTTTTTGGTAGGCATTCAGGACAAAACTGGAATTTCTGGTAAGACTAAGGAAGACCAGGGAAGAAAATTAATGTTGAAGAGGATAGTGGTCCAGAACTTAGTTTGAGGCCTTGGGAATCCTTGCCTCCTTAACAGACCCTGGCATTTACCCCTGAAGGTAAGGCTGAAACACACTTAAAGTAACACTACCCATTTTTTTAAGCATTCACTCCCACCCCCTAACTAAAAATACATGAATTCTTACTACTTTTTGGTCTCTCATGCAACTCATCCCAATATTGTATTGTCAGATCTCATTTATGGAGAGGTAGATCCACCCATGGAGAAACTGCTTGAATCAACAAATCATTGCTTGTCCAAGTCTCACAGTGGCAGTAATTTCTCTGAACTTGGCCAGAAAAAGCAGAGAACTTTTTATAGAAATGACTCACCAGCTTCCACTGCCTGATGCTGGGCAGAAATCTTATAAGTGGGGATAATCTTCATAGAGAGCCTATTTTACAACACTAACCTCTACTTCCAAAAGCAAAGCCAATTCCATTCAGGTTCAAATTCTACTTCTCCAAATCATCTCTCTTTGCAGACCACAGCATATCTTCAAACGACCTATACCAATGTTTCCCATGAGCTGAACCGCTCACCCTTCAAGGGTCCCTCAAACCAGTACTTTCAACCTCCTGAAATGAAGTTTCAGTATCTGGCATTTAAGAAGGGGGAATAAACATGGCCAGTTTTCCTAGAACAGATTTTAGTTTTGTAATCCAATAAATCTGATACATGACTAAATGAAAGGCACTATGCCATCTGCAAATATTTTAGGTTAGTCTCTCCATACTGACCTAATATACTCAATCTTTCAACAGAAAAGACACTATTCCAAAATGCAACATAGTAGGACAACTTGTAAGCATTAGCTGAGTTGCCAGAAATGGACATCATTAGAGACTGGATTTTATGAGACCTAACACAAATTCTTGCCCCCAACCCTACTCCAGCATCCTGAGTTAACTCATTTCTGCCAGTATAATAACAATGTTCAAAGGTCACCCATTGATGACAAGGTAAGTCTCAAACTAATTAGTTATACAGTCTAGGCCCTTTGAAACTATCATTTACCTTTCCCAATATAATCCCCAAACTTTTGCTGTCTTTCTTTCCAACCATTCAGTCTCTCTCCATCTCTCTCTCTCTCTCTCACACACACACACACCCACACACACACAAACACACACACGTTCCAGGAACTGCCCTCTGCACCAGGGATTCAATAGGAATTCAGGGGAAAAAAAGATAGATACAATTCACATCTTCACAGATCCTACAAGCCTTTTGTAAACTCACCTCTAGAACTCTGTTGACAGTCCAAACCCTTATTCCCTTAGAATGTATTTGCCCTAATCAAATGTCTATCTATTTGTTAAGAGACTCTTCATTCATTCCATCATTTATTCTTCTTTGTTTTTTTAAACAAAATCCCCTGACTTCTTTGTTCCAGAGAGTATGAAGGTCCTGGGGATGAAAGATAATTATAATATGGCATCTGCCTTAGAGGAGCTCACAGCCTTATGAGACAAAGTAGGGGAACTGGATAAAAAAAGAAAGAGATCAACAATTGTCAAGTAAATAACATTAGCAGGCACTGTACCTGCTGCTTAGATCCACTGAATTATTTGGTCTTCATATCAACATAACTTATTTGTTAAATGATTAAATGGATATTTATAGTAAATCTATTATATTTCAGCCTGACTACACACTAGGTGGAGAAGATTCCTGATCTCATAGATCTTACATTCTAATGGTATAGACGGACCAAATGTAGAACAATTGGGGGATAAATAAAATAACACAAATTATCAAAAACAACCCAACAAAGAGCTGAGATGGAAGATAATACTGAGATGGCAGCTGCATGGGGAGTCCTAGTTTAATTAACTAGGTACGGAAAGCTTCTCTGAGAAGGTGTTAAGTTGAAATCTAACACTGACAAAGAAACAATGAAGAGTATCAAGATAAATGCCTGGGGCTTCCCTGGTGGCGCAGTGGTTGAGAGTCCGCCTGCCGTTGCAGGGGACACGGGTTCGTGCCCCGGTCCGGGAAGATCCCACATGCCGCGGAGCGGCTGGGCCCGTGAGCCATGGCCGCTGAGCCTGCGCATCCGGAGCCTGGGCTCCGCAACGGGAGAGGCCACAAAAGTGAGAAGCCCGCGTATCGCCAAAAAAAAAAAAAAAAAAAAAAAAAAAAAAAAAAGATAAATGCCTGGAAGGACTCTCAGAATACTAACAAGGCTAGAGCTCTGTGAGGAAAGAGAAAATGGTAGGAGATGAAGTGGAGAAAAGCACGTTCATTTCTAATCAATTAACATACCACTCAAGGCCTTTTAAATTCTGGCTCCAACTCACCTTTTCCAACCTTAGCACCAACGTTTTACAGAATCTTTAGTCACCCAGATCTACTTTTTCCCATTACCTCATCATTCATTTATTTAATATACAGTTGACCTTTGAACAACAAGATTTGAACTGTGTGGATCCCCTTTTATGAGAATTTTTTCACTAAACATATGCTATAGAGCTACACAATCCGTGGCTGGTTGAATCAGTGGGTACAGAGGGCCAACTATAAAGTTATATGTGGATTATCAACTATGCAAGTGTTGGTGCCTCTAACCCCTGTGCTGTTTGTGAGTCAACTGTATACAGTTGGCCCTCCCTATCCACAGGTTCCACATATGCAAATTCAACCAACTGTGGATCAAAAATATTTTTTAAAAATTTCAAAGTTTCATAAAGCAAAATTTGAATTTGCTGTGCACTGGCAACTATTTACATTGTATTTATATAGCGTTTGTATTGCATTATATATTATAGGTTATATAGCAATGATTTAAAGTATATGAGACGATGTGCATAGGTTAGGCAAATACTATGCCATTTTATAGAAGGGACTCAAGCATCCAAGTACTTTGGTACAGAGGGGTGTGTCCTAGAAACAATCCCCCCAGGATAGTGAGGGATGACCAACCGTATGCTGAATAAACACTTGAGTACCATAGGTAAGGGCCCCAATTTCATTCTAAATGCAAAGTGATGCTTTAAATTAATTGATTGGTGTTTTTAATTTTGTTCTATTGAAGCAAGTGATAGATATTTTTGAAAAAATCTTTCTGTTCACTCTATAGAGAACTTATTAAAGGAAATAAGAGTGAAAGGGGGAAGAAACATTATTGACATGGTGTTAGCCAATGATGATGTAAGCCAACTTGGGGCCAGTGATGAATGAGAAAGCAACTGATATATTTTAGAGGTCTAATTTATGATCTCTTTCCCATTTTTTTTTAATTTTTCCTTTCTCATCATTAAAACAACAGTGTAAAATTTCCATCAGAAATCAAATGACACCTATCTGGAGAACAGCACCTTACACATAAAAAAGTGCAGTCTAAAAGACTTTATCTCTAGACCAAAGATGCTAATAGGGGGATGGGGGTGCTAGTTAATTCATTTATTATGATAATGCTGAAATCCTAAATGAGTCATAAACATCCAGTCTTCTCAGGGGCAAAGGTGGGAAAGAAACAGCTCTCTCTCCTGTTTTCAAGACTACTTGATATGCATGACTAGAGAAACTCAACACTGGAGCTGCAAGGGAATTGAGACTCATGTCAGCTTTATTTACTGCTAAAATGTTCTCGGGGAATCTGCGTGTTTTGAGCAGAGTCAAGCATCCTGGATGAGGGATAGAGTCTCAAACTCCCCTCCCTTTCCAGCTCTTCCATTTTCTGTGTGTTGGCCTTACAGACTGAGGTGGAAGGTAGAGGCAGGGTGGAAGAAGAAAATCAGTGCTCACTAGAAGGCAAGGTGGCTGAGACAGAAACACACACAGAGAACTGGGACTTCCTCTGGAGATGAGGCCTATGGAAATCTTTATACTGGGACCATCTGGGCCTCTGAGCCATAGCTGACCACTGTGGAAAACATGGCTGATGGGCCACCCCGAAGTTATTTTCAACCTTCTTTTTCCTTTCTACCTCTCACATGCTCTTCCCCAGCCTACATTCCCGGTAGGGATGGCCATCTGCACTTCATCCTCCATCAGAGACTTAAACTGGGGGCCTTCTTTTTCTTCCAGCTAAAAAAGAGATTGATGTAGCTGATACGTATCCTCCCCCTTCTTCATTCTTTCTGCCTTGAATGTAAACTAGAGGATGAGAACTTTAGCAATCATCCAGCAACCAAATGATAAATGCCAACAGAATCCCTGGCCCTGATAATATTAAGTCACAGAACCATGGTCTACAATTTCTGGACTTCCTGTTAAGTGAGAAATTTGAACTCCCATTAATTTAGGCTTCTGGAGTCAGATTACTGTTATTTGTGGCCAAGAGTTACCTTCGCTGGTCCAAACATCTTCTGTCTTCAGAAGTAAAACCACTTAGGAAAGCGGGGAAGAAAAAAACCCCTCATAATGCAACCACTATTAGTATCTCAGTATACTGTTATTCAGTCTTTCAAATTTACATATGCATGTATATTTTCCTTATATAGTTGTTATTATACAAAATCTTCCAGGTTGTAAATTTTAATAGCTGCCTTATATCCATGCATAATTATTTTACCCATATCTTATTGTTTGGCATGTGGGTTTATGACATTTTTTACATTATGAACAATTTATGAGCATATTTGTGTATACCAAACTTTTCATATTTCCTTAGGATAGATTTCCAGAAAGGATCTAGGCAAATGAACAATTCTGTGACCTACAATACATAAAGTCAAATTGCTTTCTAAACATGTTATAGCAATACACACTGCTACCAACAATGACAGTATCCACTTATTTACATTTTTTATACACTGAGTATCAACATTTTAAAAAAAGGTTAATTTCATAAAAATAAGAATATTTTTTAAAGTGGTGATTTAAATTCAAGATACTCTTGGACATTGTTCTCTCTCTTAGCTGCCTCTTTCTTGCTATGAAATGAGCCACTAGATTCCTATACTATATAACCTGAAAGAGTCAATCTATCTTCAAAATGCTACCTAATAATTATATTACTTTATATATGCAGAATCTTCTGAATTGAAGAAAATGCTTTTGAGTCAGGTATGATCCCTATTCAATGAAGGAATGAAGCTGATTTCAGAAAGTGTATATGATGCGCCCTTGTCTGTAGAGCTATGAAACGGAAGAACTTACACTTTTATTTCAAGTCAAGGACTCTTTTTAGCTCAGCATGTTACTTTTTTGCTTCAACATCGGTGCTAAGCAAACCTCACAATATCAACCCTGACTTGGATGACTGATCTGAAAATAAATTAACAAAGGCCTAGAAGAAACCAATTAGTGGAAAGAAACAAATTTAACAGTATGAGTCTGAACTGTATATTACCTTTTCCTTTGCTGAGTATATGTTATGAGCACTTGTAACTTCAGTGTGAAATAAAGCATAGAAGAGCTAAGGAAAACCCCAGAGCAGAGTGTGTTATGAGCAGAGCAAAAACAAATTTTATAGATAAGAGAGAATTTTGTAAACCTTAATGTTATGGAATATTTATAAAAATAGGCAGGCCAATAGCTATAGCACATGGTGGTTTTGAAGAGAAAAAAGTAGCAATAATGAGTAAAACCTTTATACAGTATCTCCTCGGTCATCCAGCAGAATAGCCATTGAACCAGGACTACTATAAAGTTGAGGATAAGCCCTGTTATCTTCTGGGTTACAGATACCAGTGAGTGTTTACCAGTTGGTTTGCATTTACCAAATTTTTTAATGGAAAAAGACATTGGTTACATAAGCTTGAGTACAAAATCAAGTAAGGTAACAAGATTTTAGAGGAGAAAAAAACTGAGTCTAGTAATAGAAGGAAGAAAATAAAATTGGGACATGTTGTTGGTATGGGGCAAGGAGTCTAACTTAACTTCCATCCCTCACCCCTTAGATCTGGCAGTAAGCTACACCTCAGGATTAACAGAAAGTAAGATTTAACATGTAATCTTTGGTTCACCATATCTTTTTTCACATGTTCCAAGAAGATGCTGCACAAAGAAAACCCTGCATATCTCCCAAGAACTAACTCATGAGGCACTGATGAGAAAGTTTCTTCTCCACAGACTTACTTTCCTGACACCTTAATTCTGAATCAATTGGACCATAAAAGCAAATCAGGACCCACGCCACCAGTGGGCATTCTGAGGCAAGCAGGATGCCCCCTGTGAGACAAGTGGTTTTCAATATCTACAGAACAATTTTCTTTCTGTTCTTGCAATAGAGTTGAGGAGAATTCCAATCATCCATCAATTAAGGGAAGTGCTAAGGCTAAAAGGGAGTGACAGAGGGCCAAAAGGAAAAAATGGAAAAGAAAAACAAAAGGAGATGAAAAATGAAATAGAAGCAGTGGGGCTGGCCTCCTAGTCCTGTTTACAGGTAGGATGTATAGTGCAATGAGAAGGTCCTGGGAGTGAAAGTCAGACAATCCATGTATGAATTCTGAGTTCTCCATCTATCGCATGATGTTGAACCCATAACTTAGTCCTTTAGCCTCAGTATTCCCACCTGTAAAATAGAAAAAATAACACCTTTCTCCAAGGGTTACTGAATATTAAATATGATCATATATGAATAAAATGTACAAACAAATTACTATTTTATAATATGGTCCAAAGATGGTAATTTTTTCCTTCCTTCAAATAAAGATCTAAGCAGGAAGAAGGAATTCATCAAGTGTGAGTATGAATGAGCAACTCTGTGTGTGTGTGTGTGTGTGTGTGAGAGAGAGAGAGAGAGAGAGAGAGAGAGAGAGAGAGAGAGAAAAGAGAAAGTGTGTGTGTAAAACTTAATACCCTAGATATTTGGGAGAAATTCATTTCCTTTCTTTATTGAAGCTGCTCATAATGAAAATGACGTTACTTCTACCGAGTTCAGGGTCTGGCACATAGTAGGTTCTAAATATTTATTTGTTGAATACATAAAAACAACATTAAAAGTGAAGCTGAATGAATGCCAAGCAGCTAATTATCAAAGTCTAGAATTTTTATATAAGCAGCTCTGTCTTCACTGTACCAGGTTACTCTTTTTCAGGAAAACAACTTGGGAAACTCACAAATCCATTCTTACCCCCAATTTAAATCTTAGGGAATAAATAATGCACATGTAATAGGTAAGCCTGTTCCATTTTCCAGTTAACTATGGCTGTGTAATAAATCCTCCTAAGACACAGAGACTTAAGGATTTCTTCTGCCTAACCATTCTCCATATACGATGGGCAGTTACTTTGTTCCTTTCACCTTAATTCACTCATGCAGCTATGTTTAGCTAGAGAAGAGGCTGAGCTGGAAGGCCCAAGGTGGCCTTATTCACATGTCTGGCAGCTGGAGCTGGCTTTCGATGACATGATAGGAGGAAGAAAGGAGGGAGAGCGGCAGGTCAGCTTTCCTCTGTGTGACCTCCACTAGTCTAGATGGGCTACCTTTCATGATGGTCTCAGAACAGTTCCCCAAGGGAGGAAAATGAAGCTACAGGCTTCCTAAGGCCTATCCTATTATGTAATGTCATTTCTCCCACATTTGAGCAAAGCAAGTCACAAGGCCATTCAGTTTCATGGAGGGAGAAAAGAGATTCCACTTCTTTCTGGGAGTTATTTGGCATGGACATACCAGGATACAGGGAATTTGTGGCCATATTTTCCTTTTCACTACAAAGTATCAATGACAAGCGTGGTCCTTTGCAACCAAGAAGGCAACAAATACATTTTTGTTAGACTATATGCACAAAAACTGTCTATTTTAAATTTAATGAGCAAAGTTATTAGGTACAGAGTAAAGTGCAAAGGAATTCTGAAGCCACAAAACTACAGCTAAAGCAAAATATTATGTTGAACATCTTATCAGAGCCCAGTAATGAGTTTAGAAGTAGAAATAATATTTTTTAAAAAAGCAGTCGATGAGAGTAGGTCATCATGTTAATTATGCTGATCTGGGCTTGGAAGCCATAATTTTAACATAAACTTGCTGTGAATGTGACCGTATGTTTGGTAGAGTACAATTTCCTTTGAAACTTAATCTGTGTTTTCTTTCTTTTTTTTTTTTTTTTTTTTTGGCTGTACACGGGCCTCTCACTGTTGTGGCCTCTCCCATTGCAGAGCACAGGCTCCAGACGTGCAGGCTCAGCAGCCATGGCTCACGGGCCTCACCTCTCCGCGGCATGTGGGATCTTCCTGGACCGGGGCACGAACCCGTGTCCCCTGCATCGGCAGGCGGACTCTCAATGACTGCGCCACCAGGGAAGCGCCTGTGTTTTCTTAAATCCCAGCTCTGACAACTACTAGCTGCATTATCACTTGCAAGATACTTAAGCTCTCTAAGCCTCACTTTCCTCATCTGTAAATTGAACATAACAGTAATATTACTTGCATATATTATACTAAAAATTGAACAAAATCTAAGTTTACCTCTGGTACTGACATAGAATAAATGTTCAGTAACTGGATGAAATAAATGAGATATGTAACTAGCAAATGCCTGGTTTCCAATTATGAATTCTCCTAAGCCCTCTATGAAACTGGTAAAATGCTGTAAAAAATATATACTTAATTATTTAAATTGTGTATTGTTATCTGAGCTCTAAAAGGATGAGATTTTAGAATCACAAGGAATTTGGTAGATAACTTACCTTTTACTTTTGTCCACAAAATAGGTTGAATGAGAGAATTTGGGAAGCAAGGGCCCTGAGAATATATGAAGAATGACTTCTAAGAAAAACTTAGTAGATAAAAGTACTGTAACTGACAAGATTCCAAGGTGATAATACCTACAGAAGCCCTCAGGATGGTAGGACATCCCTCAAAGCATACAATAAAATTTAACTAAATGTAGCATTACAATCTAACAATGTTCCAATTGTAACATCACACTCTGATTAGGTAAAAACATAAAACAGTTTTCTTGGAACCATAAAACAATGAACTTCCACTGATTACTTTCTCCTGAGAGACAGAGAAACTGAGCAAACCATATGCACACATAAATCCATTTTGTATAAATATTTGTATATTTCATGATAATGTTAGCAACTTCACCTACTGTAGAGGGATGTGTGGTTGTGTGTGTGTGTGTGTGAATGTGTGCACACGTGCATGTGTGGGTGGTGTATGTTACTAACATCTTTTATGCTTACTTGCAGTTTTGTCTTCTCTTCATATCAGCTTTGCTTCCTTAGTAGTCTTTTTCTCTATGTTACTCCTTCACTAATTGGGCAAATGTGATAATTTGTAATGGTCTCCAACTCATTAGTGTAATTTAGTCAGGTTCTACTGTATTTCACCAGACACACCAACCAGACTGCTGCACACATCTGTTTTGGGAGCTCTATTTCATAAGCATCCACAACATTTCTGCTTTAAAATTGAGAAATGATTGCTCCTTAATCAGCTATTTGTTACACTGAGCTACATAAATACATGCAGTGTCATCCATACATAATCTTATGATAGAATACGGCAACAATTAACATTCGTATAGAGCTTTAAAGTCTACAAAGATTTTTCTTACATATCCAAACAAAATCCCAGGTATTCCCCTGTGAGGGAAAGTACTACATATTATTTAAGTAACTTAGAAGGCAAAATACCATATTTCTAAACATAGGTATTTGATTCAGCTAGGCCTCTGCTATGTGATCTTGGCCTCTCTGAGGTTAAGTGTCTCCATCTTTTTTTTATTATTATTTATGTATATTTATTTTTGGCTGTGTTGTGTCTTCATTTCTCTGCGAGGGCTTTCTCTAGTTGTGGCAAGTGGGGGGCCACTCTTCATCGTGGTGCACGGGCCTCTCACTATCGCGGCCTCTCTTGTTGTGGAGCACAGGCTCCAGACGCGCAGGCTCAGTAGTTGTGGCTTATAGGCCCAGTTGCTCCGCAGCATGTGGGATCTTCCCAGACCAGGGCTTGAACCTGTGTCCCCCGCACTGGCAGGCAGATTCTCAATCACTGTGCCACCAGGGAAGCCCTCCATCTTTAACATTTCTATAATACCTACCTCATATTTTTTTTCAGGGTATCAAATTTTTGATAATGAACATAAAGTTCTAGACATACAGTAAATGCTAAATAAATGCTAGCTGTTAACATGCTCCAGATTTTACAGATGGAACACTGTCCTTGTTTAAAGATGTTTACATCAAATAACAGAGAAATGAGCTAGTTGTCAGTATATAACTAGGGTTGCAGGTTGAGAAGACTTGGAGTTATTATGAAAGGCAGTTCCTGCTCCTCACTCCTAGTGAGAAGACAGGAGAGTTGAGGACTACAAGTAAGTGCTATTACAAGGCAGGAGCCAGCACAGACAATGCCTCTAATCTGAAGCCCTTGGTGACTTAAAACCATGTACATGTCCAGGACTGAGATTAGAGCAAAGGGTGCAAATTTGAAAGCAATCAAAGATATCACCAAAGAAGGTGGGCCTGAGACAGATGTTGGAAAACTTGGAGTAGAGGATGACACTAAAGGTATAAAAAGCCAGAGAAGGAAGCAGGCAATCAGGAAGTCCTAGCAAGCTAGCAGGTGAGATTGTAGTCTGAATAAATGTCAGAGACAGGAGCTGCTGCCTGACACCGACTTTTCTGCATCTTCTGTGGCCTCTACTTGGTAAGAGGGCAAGGGGAAAAGATGACAGAAATAGGGGAATATTTCCTTATATTCTGGACCCTGAAATCACTAACCATTTTGGGAGCTGGTACAGGTAAGTGAATACTGGGCTGGCCAAAAAGTTCATTCTGGTTCTTCCATAAGCTGTTATTGAAAAACCCAAACAAACTTTTTGGCCAACACAATAGATATCGAGGATGGTAGGTTTTTCTGGAACCGTATTCAGCCCCAGACAGGAGGAGGATATTATCCCTTTTTCTGTTTCTGAATCTCATAGCTCTGTTCTCATCAGGGGACAGAGTCAAGATGTTATTTAAACAGAAGCCTGACAGGTGACTCAGCACTTCCCACCCCCATGGACAGCAATGACTAAAGAATCAATTTGGTTGAATGGGTCCCTCTTGATGGGTAAAAACCTCTGTGGCTTCTTCAAGTAGGTGACATGGTCAGAATTAGAGCTGACCACTTTTAAAGAGTCTCCCTTTTGCTTCTCCTGGATTCACACCTTGGATCCAGTTTCTAAGTCAAGAAAAAATGACATCCTATGAGAGTCCCTGGCAAACTTCTAAATTTATTGTTGTGGAACTGTCATCCCTTGGCTTGAGAGAAAGAGAAACTGTCACCTACTTACAGCAGAAAACATGTCCCTTAAATCTCCAAGAACTCCAAATTAAAGAAGTGGGATGGTCACAGAACAGCCTTTCTAGCAACTCTTCATGGCTGTGCTAAGTGTCATTCCATCCTGAGCTGTCAGCTTATAGACATGCTCCCTCTAGAACATACCATTAGAGAGGTTTGGACCATCTGTCTGCCCGACAGACCATCTGTATAAAGCACTAGCTCCCCTTCCAGAAAACAGAAAAGGGACATATTCAGATCTTGACAAGGAAGAAAGTGAGGACGCTAGAGAGATGCATCTTTGTACCTTTGCTTCCAAGCTCTCTTTATAGCGATCATTGGTAGAAAAGGAAAGGAGTCCAAGAAAATTTTGAAGGTAGAAAATATTATAGCAAAACAGAAAACAATTTTCACCCAAGAAGCATAGAAAAAATCAAAATAAATAGGGAAAAACAGAAAGCACTGCGTATAACTTTAGGTGTTTGCAAGGATAAACTCCAGGATGGGAGGAATCAAGGAACATAGGCTCTGAGCCAGATTCACCCAGACCGACAGATGTCATGCACTGCAGGTAATGACTCATTTCCCAGGGCAAATCACAAGTTGTCTGAGGCTCAATTTCCTCATCTGTATCCTGAAAATAATGATACTCCCTTTTCACAACTGTGACATTCCCACCATATCATCTGTAGTATCATGGTGTTCAGTTCATGATAGCTCTTGTGTTAATCTTGTGATTTTTTTAAGGACTTTTATAGGGCCCATCCCATATCTTTATTCTTACCCACCAACTGCAGGTTAGAAGGGAAAATATTACACTGTGTACAACTTTGTTTTCCATACTATAACTGTAATATCACAGTAGACTTAGTGGGTGTTCAATAAACACACATTGAATAAATGACGCTATTGAAATGACAACAGAAGTAAAGGATGTATAATCCACAAGAGCATTCACTGAGAACTCTGATTTACTTATGCAAAAGGGACCTTGTGCTAGATCCATGATACAGTCCTTAGATTCAGGTGTAGAAATATATATGTATATATAAATATGTATATATACACATACATATATATGTATGTATAAATTTCTGGTGTATACGCACATGTGTATATATGTGTTGTGTATGTGTGCATGTTTCCCCCAGTCAAATGAGTCTTGGGAGAAAAACATGTACCAGATAGGGAGAACAGAATTCCATTTAGTCCAAGCTTGGGAAAAGTACACCAGTGCCTATAGTGATGGGAGAGATGAGATGAAAATGAAACTTGAAGTGGCAAAGACACAACCAGTAGAATCACGGCAGTAAGGAAAGACAGGTCAAGGAAGAGAAAAGAGATAAAGGAAGTAGCATTGACCAGATGAACACAGGAAGAAGGCTGTTTGTGTGCGAGAGAGACTCCAGGTCATGTAAATGTTTGCAGTCGGAGACACTCAAAAACTTCTAACCTGCATGCATATAGGCTATCGCTGTGGGCACTGGAGTCAGAACAGGTTGACTGATAAAATGTTTAATGTGTAATAATAGCACAGGTTTCTTGGCAGGTGAAAGATCCTGAGCAAAAGTCACATAGAAACATGGCTTTTCTGAAGAAGAGCGAGTAGAGTTTCATCCTTGTGTGTATTCATATTCAGTATGTTTATTGTTACTATACCGAGTAAATGTCTCCAACAGGAAAAAAAAGGAGCAAAGCCATTCATTCTTTGTGTTACTAATCATTGGCCTGTTTTCAGGTTTTCAGGAAAGAATTTGCCTTTACTAAAGTGATTGTTCAAAATGCTTGCACTTCACACATTTTTTACTCTGTTATCCCAACATTTGTCTCACTCTGTATGAAAAACTTTTCTTTAATGAAGCACTTGTTCCATATCGAGTATCTACAAGATTCCAGGTATACATAGTCAAAGATTTTCACTCAAATCATACTTTTCAAAAGAAGTACATCCTGAACAATTGTGTGTTTATTTGGGCCTTCCTTTTGTGACCTGTTACTTACCACATGAATATAAAAATCCAAAGCACCTACATAAAGGATTTTAATCTCCCATACAGGAATGGTTTACCACCAAACACTTAAAATGCTGATTTTTTTTACTCATATATATTAAAAAAGCAATAGCTAGAACATCAGAAACTGAAGAAAAATCACTGAAATATCTACATTAAATATAAAACCTAGAGAAATTTTGCAGGGATGAGAGAAAAGGTAGAGTTGAAATTTTCTTTTTTCTTTGTCAGGATAAAGTCAAAGGAAGATGGTGACCTTTTCTCTTTATCAAGAAATCTTTCAAAATGTGACCCTTTCTCCTGTTTACAGCCAAGCATTGAGCTGTATTCCCAAGCTCACAGCATTTTAGGATCTGACTTTAGAAAGCATTCCTCAGCTCATGAAATTCTGACTTGGTCCTCTTTCTGTCTCTAGTTTACCTGAACGCTCTGCACCAAATCACTCCTTTTCCATCAACATGTCCCCCACCGACATCAATATTGCTGAAAGATAATATTCCCCCTCTATTTCATATTTTTACGGCCAGAGACATGGATATTTGCTTTTTTGTTCATTGTTGTGAGGTGACAATTTGTATAAGCCCTGGCACCATGGAGTACAAGAAGGTTTATATGCAAACCGAGGTTGCTAAATTACTATCATAATCAATACTAGTACTATTAATTATTATTATAAGCAAATAAATACAACTATTGTTATTATGAGGTATCTTCTATTGAGCACTGACTAAATTCCAATCTCTGTTCTAGGTCCTTTATAAGTTTTATTTTTCTTAATCTTTTTATGACAATCCTACAAGGTGAGATAAGGAACTATGGGTACAAAGGTAATCTGCACAAAGTTGCATAACTAATGAGTAGATAAACATGTTGAGAGATACTTCTCATAAAGTACCATCTGCAAATACAGACCAATGCTACTTACTATTTAAAGTCATAGAGGAGACCTTCATTTCTTTACTTTGTTCCTTGTCTTGTAACTGCAGGAATTTTATACCATTGCCGTCACTCCACATGCCATCAAACATTCCAATAAGACTTTGATAATGGTCAAAGTTTAATGGAGATCTACCTCAAGCTATGCATGCCTCCAGAGGCCACAAAAATGTGGCACTGATGATGTACTTTATCAGGGACCCACTGGTTCAGGGAAATGGCCCTTCAGAGGTCCCTTAGAGACACTGGGACCACATCTTTCCACTGACAGAGTGAGTTTATAATGGGAACAAGATTATTTGATTTGCATTTAGAGAAAGCTTGCTCTGCCCTATCTATATTCAGGGATTTATGTGAAGAAGCATTGGGTTTGCAACCTAAACAACAAAATATGGCAGAGAAGAATATACATGGGCTCTGCAGTGAATCGGTATTTGTGGCAAAAAAGTGAATCACTTTTCACCTTATCTGTAATATAAGAATAATAATATCATCTTATTGATTTTTTGAGAAGTATAAGTAAAAAATCTAACCTACTTAGAATAGTGCCTGGCACATAGAACACACTTGTTGAATATATGACAGAAGTAATAATTTATTGTACTTTCTAGATGTGTGCTGGCAATGTAATCTGCAGTATATTGCACAGGAAATTTCCTTAGTTCCGTGCAGTACTCTAAACATGAATCCTGATGCTTGAGGCTCTGATAGAGGCCAGTGAACTTGTGTTTGTTATTTTGACAAATTGATGTCCCTCTTCTCTTTCTCACTGTATGAGATTTGGATTGTAAGGAATGGGACCTTAAAATCCAGGAAGCGTGGATGTTGTCTTCCTTCTCAGCAAGCCATAAAATAGACTTCATCCATTCATATAAGGATAAAAAGAACCCACAATCTGAAGGACAAAACCCTGCTCCTTTCGTGCACAGGGAAAGGCTGACTTTGCAGAACAGAAATACCTGGGTCAAGTGGTACCAGCCGTGCAGAGTTAGCAAAGCAGAATTGGACTCATCACTGACAGCTCAGCTCAGCTACATTAATAGGAACAAGGATTTTTACATCTTTTGCAATACGTTCTTGAACTAAATAAAGGTCATATACAATGACACGGCCCCACAGAGGTAAGACTGGCAGGGGAATCTTGATTCTGTTTAACTATCAAGTCCAAATTCTAGGAGGCAGCCTTGAAGACTGCAGCATGCCCTGTCCAAATGCAGAAATTGCAGCAAAGAGACAGGAGCAGGAACGTCCTTCTACATCCCCACACAGCAATGATCATAGTGCTTGTGCCTGGTAAGTGTTTAATAAATATGCATCCTTTCACTGACTGTGAACAAAACGAGATGTTAGATAAAGAGCAATGTTAACACCACTTGCTGACATCTAGAATTGTGCCTCTGCAACCACATATGGGTGGGTGCACACGATTCTCACTACTTACATTCAGTATCATTTCAGAAGTTGTAAGCGTAAGTGAGGTGACATCTGGAAAGGGCACTTTGTTTGTTCCAAGAAAGGATCTGATGAAACCATGGTATATGAAATGAGCTAATTTACAGAAATCTAGCTTTCCCTCTCTAGTTTTACTTAGCTCTCAGATTATATTTGGGGCTTTTGACCACCTGCATCACTTACATAAATACACTGAATTAGTGTTGTCTTTCTAATTTTTAAGCCAGACAAAGAGGAAAGAGACTGTATATAAGAACTACCTGTAGAGCTCCAATTTCGTGTCAAGGGTTTTACCAAGGACTATATTATACAATCATTTATTCATTCATCACAAATGCCCTCTGACTGACTGATCATCCCTCTTTTACAGATTAGATAGCTGAGTCTCTAAGAGATTAGGTATCTGACCCCAAGTCTGTCCATCTCCGAAGCCAGTTCTCGTCACTACCATGTTCTCTTGCCATCATGATTCCAACTCAGCCTTTTAATCCTGGTCTATCTACCCCACAAATGTAACTCAGTGTGACAATCATCATGACCTATGCTGTTACTACAAAAAAATACCCTACTGATACATGTTCCAAGCGTAACTCAAATTCTAATCATCATTGAGGACTAGAGTTTTCTGAAGCCCACAAACCTTGTAAGGATCTGTGTATTCCTACAGAAAAGCCTAGAGAGTGCAAGTCTTTCTTGTCCTTTCTGGATACCCAGTGCCAATGGATTCAGGTTATCACACATTTTCTAATTTTTATGAACCTAAAATTGTACCTCCTACAATTTGGTCAATTACCTGCACATGCGTACATGCACACATGCACATGTGCATGCACACACACACACAAATCCACAAGTAACTAAGAATATACCTTAGAAATTACTGAGAAGAGGTATAGTCAACACACATGAGAAACACCCAAATTATAACAATGCAAATATTGATTACTGTCATGAAGAAAAGACCGGTGCTGCTGCTTAATCAATTTAATTTAAAATTATATTGCTGACACTATTTTGTACAGTCTTGAACCATGTATGAAATTATCATCACTATAGTACTTTACATTTCTATAGTAATATATAATTACAGATCATTTTATTTTGCAATATTTCATAATCTTCATGACAACATTATGAGTTAATAATGCTTTTTTCCAAATCATATAGAAGGAAATTGGGATTCTGAGACTTTGAGTGACTTACTGACCATTAAGCAGCACTGTCAAGGATTGACTGACACCTTCTGTTTCTCAATCCAGGGTTTCCGTCTCCTGATTCTAACTCCAGCCCCTGTTCTCCCCCCCATCTTAGCTGTGATTACTGAGTCCCCAGTGGCAATGCAGATAAGAGAGTGAATTGACTTAGTCAATTGTAAAGCCCCTGTCCTATCTGCACTTCAATGAATCCATCTTTTATTTTGTAATTTATTGGGGGACACTGAGAGGTTGTTTTTAAGTGATGAAAACAACACAAGAACACACAAACGCATCTGGCATCAGAGGGTGCATCTCTTTCATCCCAAAAGTTGGCATCTTCTGCTGTGAGCTGATACTATTGCCTATTAGCATTAGCCCCAATATCAGCATCAGTTCCTGGAGCTAACACACAGCTCCAGGCTGTTGTAATGACTCAGCAATCAAAACTTCAAGTTTAGTCGGCTGGGTCCTCCCACACCTCCAGGGCCAGAACTCCAAGAGCCCCTTTTTGCTCTTCAACTTACTGGGTGATCTTTCTGGCTTCCTTTAAAGGTTCTCAGTAGCTGACTTTCCAGCTGTCAGCTCTGTTTGTTACAGAAGGAAAGAGCCATTCATGTGTTAAGTGCCCTGGGTCTTAAAAACACAGAAGCACTCTGGAGAATGTTGGGCATGGGTTGGCTTACTTGAGCAAAGACCTACAGAAAGGCTGGCCAACTGACTGGAACTAAATAGAGAAGGAATTAGAATTTCCTTTATTCTCCCCAAATAAACTCAAGGCAACCATTTACCAATTCATTTTTTAAAAATATAACCCTGCATCTATTTCCTCTAGGGAACTTCAGCCTTTTCTTTGGCAACTCTGACATGTTACTTCTACTGAGATGGAAAGGACCCTTCCTTTTCCTTTCTTTTCTGAACTCACTAAGCAAAAAAAAAAAAAAAACCAACCCTGTTAAACTGTGAAACACTCTCTATCACAAAACAAAGCCGTAAAAGACAAAAGAAAGCCATGGATCTGGAGCCAGTCCTGATTGGAGGCTGTTTACCACTGCTCTGACCCGAGCTGATAATAAAGATACAAAGTTACAGTTGCCCAAGCAGCATCAGGAAAACTTGAGGTGCCAGGGAGCTGCTTTGCTCACTGCATGAGCTGTAATCAGAAAATCCTGAGTTGGCATGTACCCCACTTCTATTATTAGCCTAAAGTAAGTGATAATGAAAGTGTTGCTATGGCTAGAAGATTCACGGATTACAATGATTAAATCTCAAATACACAAAAGCCAAGATGTTATCTTTATTATTTTTTAAAAGATGGTGCTGAGAATAATCTATGCAATTAATTTTTCCCAACACCACAAGTTTAAATATACCCACACTGGGTGAGAATGTGAATGGGAGGAGGAACAGTCAAAATGAAATACCCTCAATAAAAAGAGACACTAATTTGCCAACTTCCAGAAAGGCATTTTCAGAGGGCTTCTCTCTGTGCGGAACTGCCCAAACACCAAATAGATGACGTCAAATACTGGCCTCTGTACCTGGCACTGGTTATATCAAGAGCTGCAGGCTAAGGAAGAGCTGACCGACCTAGAGAACGGTGATAGTCCAGGCAGAGCTGGGCAACCTCCAACCCCCTGACATAACCCACTGGCACTTACAGCATCAGGGCTCTGCTCTCTCCCTAGAAGAGTAAACTTTCTGTTTCTTGTTTATATATTGCACTTGCCTTCAGGCTTCATGTGTCCCAGGTTGCTTTCTCCACAAAGAAAATGAAATTTTATTGGGGGTCTCTCCTATGTTCATGTCATTTAAAAATGATAAAATCCCCTCTCTTGATAAGGGAAATGTAACTGTAATCTATGAGTAACAGATGAAAATATCCTGAGCAGAAATAGTTGACAAGAAAGACACATAAAAAAAATAATAATAAATAAATAAAAAAGAAAGACACATAATAAATTATACTGACCGGAAAGAGTTTACCCATAGGTTTGTTGTTGGTTTTTTTTTTTTTTTTTTTAACCAAGAGGACAGTGTGGAGTAAGTATCAGTTACAGGATGAAAAAGGGGAGGGATCTTTTAACAGCTGCCTGTTTCACTAATATCATTATGCAGAAAACAACAAATAGATGGCAGGGATAGCCTATGGCAATACCAGAGTCGAATCTCACGTTTAAGTATTTTTTATCTTTTTAGTTCAGGATTTTCAAAACACTCCTCTTAAAGAAAAAAGAAATAATATTATTGTTTTGAATATGATCTTTGACATCTCTCAACTTGGCTCTCATAAATCTTTGACCCAGTCAACTGTCTCTGAATAAAATCTTTCATGTTACAACTTGCACCATCTCTCTATCTATACACAGACATCCTAAGAAACACTCATGCATGCTCCCCCACCTAGTTAACATACCTGTCATCTCCCCCATGAATATGTTCACAGTAACAGTTCGAGTTGGCTAACATTCCATGAAATATCACTACTCCTTTTAGAAGAAGCCATCCATATGCCTTGACTAAAGCTCTATTGCTTTCACTTAGGGTATCAGCAGTTTAGAAGTATATTTACGAGTGATTCTCACTTCTTGGGAGAGGCTAAGGGGTGCCAATGCAGAGATAAAAATACTCACAGATACAGGAACACAGATGCTATCACAATGAAATGGTGTTTTTTTTTTTTTTTAATTAAATAACCTCAGAATGGAAACAGGCAAACTATCTACGTTTCGCTTTGAAGGAAAGGGAAAGGAAAAAAAAAAAAAAAGAAAAAGAAAAAAAAAGCACAGCTAACCACTGTGCTTTAGGAAACACTAAAGGACTGAGTTAGGCAAGATGTTTGACTAAAGTCACCTGAATTCCTAATGCTGCCTGCTTGCTTTTACAGTCAAGAGTAGACGATTAAGAGCAATTTGCAACCACACTCCTTCCTCTAGGGACCATGTAGGGTAAGGGGATGTTCCAAAATGTGAGACACTAGTCTTAATCAGGCAACACTGCATCCAGAAAGGTTAATGAGATGCAATAGCAAGAGAATCAGTGAAAAAAAGAGAGGTTCAAAATACTAAACAATTTCCACTTTGTTCTCATTTGCTCCAATTAAGAGCTCCTGAAACAGCTTTTCTGTACTCCACACATTCGCCACTCCAAGACCAGATTTAACTATTCAGGAAAAAAATAAGTGCTATGGAAAAAAAAAAAGTCTGCTATTAAGTTATCATAAAAGTCCGGATGCACCCCCAACTCCCACCCTGGGTCTCTGGGCAGAAACACTTTTACTTCTAACCCAGAGCCCCTGTCAGTAGCTTTTCTGATTTTTCCCCTCAAATTTAAAGAGTCTTTCAAGGAGGGAGAAGCCTGGAACTAATTTTTTCTAAATTTCATAAATGCAGAATTCACTGTGTAAATACTAGATAAATAAAATGTGTAAAAATGGGAGGAAGGATGGGGCCATGGTTATACAAACGGAAATAATCCCCATGGCATGAAAACAGCCCCCAAATGTCACACACTGAGTTCTTCTGAGCATTACAATCTCTAAAAATGTGCTTCTAAACTGCCTGTGGATTTCCGAAAACAAACAGGAAAACACAAACATTACAGGAAAGCAAGAACCAGGATCTAAGTAGTCCCATGACTTACCTTCTTTATGGATCCTCAAAGTTCACCATGAAAATTTAAAATCCTCTATTTATCTTGCACTACTTTCTTTTCTTTTCTTCTTCTTCTTTTTAAAGTCACACAGGAGAAAAATAATCAGTTTTCAAAGGTTCCATTGATCTGATCTTCCAGCACCAGCAAAAAACGTGTCCAAGAGACTCCGCCAAAAAGTAAGCCAAAAACTCATCAAAAGCAAAAAGAAGGAGGCAGTGGGGAAGGAAGGGGGTGGTGAAAGCTGAGGGGCTTTGGGCCGGGCGCCCAAGTACAGAGAAAATTTTCGCGCTGTTGAAACCTACAGTACGATATACCTGCTTTGGCTGTCACACAAACACACACACTCTTGGACACTCACACGTTCTCTTTCACGCAAAAGCAGGCACCCACACTCACAAACACGCACAAACACGCACACACTCACACAAACCCGTGTGATGAAACTGTCAGTGGTAACCTCCAATAGCTGCTGAGTGCTGCAGATGGTACGGCTCACTGTTACCTTCCCAGATCGGTGTAGGATCAAAAGAGCATCCAAAATCAATGGGGGGCCCCCCAGGACCAGGTAGATTCCGGTTCCCTCTCCCCCAGGCAGATTCATCAAGCCAGGAGCGGGTCAATCAGCAGAGGTGTCTGCTTGCTGGGTGCCCCGGATTACGGCAAGGTTATTCATCTTGATGTGCTGCATCCTCCACCCCCAACATTCGGCAGCCTGCATTGAGATGACTGCCAGAGCTGTGTCTGTCCCTGCTCTACTGCATTTTGCTCAGCCCTCTGCTGCTGCAACTGAGACACGGTGGAGGCAGGAATACTAATAAGGTGGTTAGCTACAGTTTCTTCAAGGCGGTCGGCGAGCAGTACAGTCAATGTGTACTTCCCAGTGCTCTGTGTGTGTGCCTGGATGTCTGCAGGGACAGCAGTGAATCCATCACCGGCCAGAAGGCGAGATGGTTTGTATCCTGCCTGGGAGGACTATATCATCGGAATCATCACTGTCCTGCAATGGCATTGTCTATGACAGTATTTTGTCTGGGATTAAAAAAAAAAGGGGTGGGGTGGGGTGGGCGGTGTTAATGGTTTAGAAGCCTAGAGCTGGCATTTGAATGAGAGAGAGAGAGAGAGAGAGAGAGAGAGAGAGAGAGAGAGAGATGTCCAGGGAGACAAATTAGCTTTATAAATAAGCTCCAAGAGGACCAAGGCAAAATTTTAACATGCCGCTACCCTGGCTGTTAAATGGAAATACAAAGCAATTTCAAAAACCAGCTACAACCTATAAATCTTGGAGGTGGCAACAAGTATCTGAATTTGACTGATAGGACTGTGGATAAATGGATTCCTGGTAATATAAAAAGTTTGCTCATGCATTTTGCTTCCTACCCATTTACCCAATGTATGCAGGGATCTAGGTACAGTTCAGTCATTTTTAATATGGATTTAGACTCTCTTCATTCACAGTTTTCCACTAATGCACAGCTTTTATCATATAACTATCAAATTGTAGAGAATGTCTGAGTGGCATTATGTCACTATGGGGATTGGCTGACAACTGTCAACAGTATTACCATACATAACACTCTTATATGGAATTTTCAGGAAAAAAAAGTCATATATCTCTTTTATTACTAGGTCATGAAAGAAAATATATGCAAATATGCTAAGTGAATAATTCCTCAGACTCTGGAAGGCTAACTTTTCCTCTTCTATAATTGGGTCTCATATTAAAGTACCTCTTCTCTAGACAAGGACACTCACTGAGTTCCTGAAATTGAATTAAAGTAGTATCATCTGAATAAGTAAGCATTGGACAGTTGGAAAAGGCAGATAAGTGTGAATTATGGAGCACTGTAATACCAGATATTGCCAGCAGATGTCACAAAGGCAGATGTAGGTAAAAGAATTCTACCAATTGCAAGCATTTTCATCTAATTTAGTAAACACAGATTTTAATAACATGTATAACATTAATCTGAAACACTAAAGTTTTGTAAAATTTAAAGGTGCAAATAACTTGGAGAACAACTTGCCTTTTGTTTTCTCCAAATGTCCCTCTCAAATCACTATTTTCCATAACTCCAGTAGATGATCTATTATTGATATTGGAATAAAAATACTACACCACTAACATTAGATTTGCATCTAACATTATTTTTAGGAGTTATGATTTTTGATTCTATAAGATACAGTATTTAAATATTGTCTAGGTTGTAACAGAACAACTACTAGATTAAACCACAAAACAGATAAATGAGAGAAAGTAAATTAAGTGATTAAAATTCATACATAAAATGTTTGTTTAAAGTTTCCATTTTAAAGCAATAATTCTGTTTCATCTTGATCATATCTATAAAAATAAGTTTAAAGGAATTATTCATGTTTGGGAGTTGAACATTATTAATAAACAGTGGCACATAGGCAAAATATATAAAGAATTTTTATTGGTCTTCATTAATTCCACCTACTTCAATATGTGAAAGATTTTTAAAACGCAGCATATCATCTTGGCCTTTATTAATCTAATGCAATTAATTAGTACCTACCAAATCCCAGCCCTAATTGATCCAAATGCCAATAAAAGAGTGTTAAAACCCTGAGCACTGAAATCCAGACAGATCTGGGTTCAAATTTCAGTTCTGCCTTATACCAGGTACTTAGTCTCTACAAGCCTCTTTCCTTTTTTCTCCTTTCACTTGTAATCAGGACATTAATACATACCTAATGGGATTATTGGGAGGACTGGAATGAACTAATATTTATAATGTGCTTTGCATATTTCCTGACACATAATAAATGATCTACATATGTATTAGCACTAGCATTACATATGTATTATAAATAAAGTATGTTTGTTTCTTACTATGTTAGCCTTGTCTTTGTGGGCTACAAGGTAAAACAGGTGGAATCATTTAATCAATCCTTTTGATGTTGACTGATTTATTTTCAAATTTACTTTTACAAATAGCTGTTTCAATATTGTTTTTGTAAACCTATAGTTGAGTAACATTGGATGACTTTTAACATCTATTATACACACATACATTCATGCAGTTATCCATGTGTTCAAGACTCAGTAAAACAGAAAAATCACTTTCTTGAATAATTGTCTGAGATGACTTGAATCAAACAGAATATTTAGAAAGAAAATCAGATGGCAGTTTACTACTTCCCCATCAAGACCTCCTTTGAAGCCAACAGAACCACTAAAATGTAGATGCTTAACAATGCCAAAAGACCCAAGGAAAAACGGATAGTTCCTAAATCAGCAATTCTATGACAGATTATAGCAGATTATTATTGCAACTCAGATTATCATTTTAAAATAGGTGTTTGGGGTTTCCCTGGTGGCGCAGTGGTTGAGAATCCGCCTGCCAATGCAGGGGACACAGGTTCGAGCCCTGGTCTGGGAAGATCCCACATGCCGCGGAGCAACTAAGCCCGTGAGCCACAACTACTGAGCCTGCGCATCTGGAGCCTGTGCTCCGCAACAAGAGAGGCCCGCGCACCGCGATGAAGAGTGGCCCCCGCTCGCCACAACTAGAGAAAGCTCTCGCACAGAAACGAAGACCCAACACAGCCAAAAATTAATTAATTAATTAATTAAAATAGGTGTTTGGATATACTGAATTTCATCAAATAATGGTAATGTAATCAATACTTTGCCAAGGAAAAGGCATACCAAGAATGTGACCCCTGTTGACTCAACATCTCAGGAGGTCTCTGGGTGAAACCTGAAACATGTCCTGAACACAGAGGGCAAGGAGAGATCTAAAGAAAGGCAGAACATTCCCCATTGGTAGGTGGCGACTTTAATAAGCATGGGAACTTACTTACAAGGTCCGTCTAGGGAGGCTGCAAGAGTAGATTTTCGCAGGGACGGTCCGAATCTTAAAAGTTTATATAGACGCCTTAACTGGGTTCAGTCACATATCCGGTCCAGACGGTCTCAACATTTTACTCTCTCAAGGCTACATCCTCAAAGTGGCTCTGGCTACGGGAACAGTGGGCAGAATGAACACTCCGAGAACAGGGGCAGGTGAAGAGCCTCGGAATGCCCGGGTCAACTGGCCGTCATGCCCTTTCAGTAACCTCCTCCAGCAACCACAGGGCATCAGTTACATATCCATCCCCTTTGGGTGTCTTGAAGAAATGTGTTAGATAAAAACGAGTGAGATATACAATCAAACAGATCACCAGGGTGCCCGTTACTCTTCCTCCAGCAGCCTGCCAATCTACAGTAGGTCGAATAATATTTGTGCTAACATTGAAAAACAGTCTCTTTGAAATCTGATTTCTGTTTAAAATTAAACATGTCTCCTCCCTCATTCTGGGAGAGCTGAGTATCAGCAACAGTCCCTAGTTCTAACCTGAAAAGTGGTGTCTTACAGAGAACTGACACATAGTATATATGAATTCCAGGAGAACAGGTGGCCTGTGACCATTTCCCTTCCCACGGCCAGAAAAGGCTTTTCTACTAGTAGAAGATGTTAGCATTAGAATACCTCAACTTTTAAAATGTGCCCAAGTAATCTGGGACTTCTGGACAGTATGTTTGTATTAAAGGGGAAGAAATGCACCTTAATCTGCATTATTGGAAAATTCTAAATTTCCAGAGTTGGTCCAGGATAGTGAGTCAACAGCTACCATGAACAGTAGTAAATAAATGTATGACTTTAATATGCATATGTTTTATTTCTTGGGCATCATTACCGAGTAGGAAATATCTCACCAGAATTAGTAAGAGTAAATTCCTCTTAGAATTCTTAGGTGAAAATTTAGATGTCTGTGTTCCTTTTAAACACAGACTACTTACAGCCTGTCACCATGTTTTTCTTTGCTCCCTACATCCTAAGCTATGACATAAGCATAAGAACAGAAACTTAGTTTAGCATTTGTTCTCTCCTTGCCTTATTATAAAATTGGTTCGCCTGCAATCCAAATGTTCTGATTTAGCTTATTGGCCTAAAAGATTACATTCTATTATTGATTACATTCTATTATTCCATCTCTTGACACTTTTATTAATTATGCTTTGAAATTAGCTTGGATCATTTATTTAAGTGTTTTAATCAGTTATTAAGGGTGGGGCATCATTTTATTTCTCAAATTATTTAGCCTTCTTGTTTATATCCAGAAATTGCAAGCTTAGATAAATCTAGCATAAATTTTGCGCTATTTGGATCAATTTCTCCCAAAGGTCTGCCTGGACCTTTATAATTACTCTCTCACATCAATCCAAAGAGTACTTAATTGACCATATCACTTAACACTTGGTGCTTCACTATTTTATATACATAGTATACAACTTCAAAGGAACTCTTTTTGTCTTTTTGTTCCCTAGAGAGAGCCTAACACAGCTCCCTCCAAACCTCAGGTACTAGATAATTTCTTGCTGTTATTATTGATGAAAATATGCTAGACATAACTCAGGGACTTAAAATATCATATAATTGATCCTGGTTCTTCCTCTCAACTTCAACTTTAAATAAACTAAAGATAGCCTATGTATAGATTGCTTGCTATTTGTAGTACAATTAAATTATCACTTTATTAGTTATTCACTAATTCATAATAATTCCTTATTATTGTTTTAATATGTTTGAGTTATAGTGATTCTCTCCCTCTCATTCTTGATATTGAAATTTTGTGCATTCATTTATTTTTATCAGTCTGTCTAAAGGTCTATCGATTTTATTGACTCTCAAAGAGCCAGTTTTTTGTTTAATTGATTTTCTCTTTTTTTATTTCACTGATTTCTGCTCTTATCTTTATTATTTCTTATATATATATATATTTTCTTTGGATTCCATTGGCTCTTTTCTACTTTCTTAAAATAGAAGCGTAGTCCATTGATTTGAGATCATTCTTTTCTAATGCAAGCATTTACTGAAATAAATTGGCCTCTAAAATCGCCTTAGGCTGCATTTCACAAATTCTGATATGTGTGTTTTCATTTTCATTCTGTTAAAAATAGTTTTTAATTTTGCTTTTGGTTTCTTCTCTAACCCGTGGTTTATTTATAAGTGTGTTATTTAGCTTACAATCATTTGGGGATTTTCCAGATATCTTTCTGTTACTGATTTCTATTATTAAATAATTTCATTGTGATCAGAAAACATTCTTTGTTTGATTTGCAACCTGTTACATTTATAAACTTGCTTAATGGCCTAATTTGGCAAATGTTCTGTGTGCTCTTAAAAATAATGAATTTTCTGCTGTTGTTGAATAAATTAGGAACCACTGGTGTGATAATGCTGTTCAGTTTATCTGTTTTCAGTTTATACTGTTTTTCTGTCTACTTATTCTATTATTTTTAATTCTTCATTGTAATTATGGATTTATTTATCAGCTATACCTGTTTTTACTTTGTGTATTCTGAAGCTCCATTACTAGGTACACATATATTGAAAATTTAATAAGTCCTCTGATGAATTAACCCTTTATAGTTATGAAATGATCCCTTTGTCCCTGGTAATATTCCTTTTTTTAATAAAATCTACTTTATCTGACATCAATATAGCCACTGCAGCTTTCTTTGGGTTAATGTTAGCAGCACATCTCTTTTTGCATCCTTTTACATTTGACCTATTTGTGTCCTTATATTTAATGCAGGTTTCTTTTAGAGGCAAGATATAGTTGGGTCTTGCTTTTTTATACCCAGTCTGACAAGATCTGACTGTTAATTAGGAATGGTTGAACCACTTAAATTTACTGGGATTATGAATAAAGTCTGATTAAAATCCACTATCTTGCCACTTCTGCTTTACATGTTTCTTCTGTTCTTTGTTTCCATTTACTTCTTTTTTCACCTTCTTCTGGATTGAATTTTTTTTTTAATGAATGCTTCTTTTATTTATTTTTATTTATTTTTGCGGTACGTGGGCCTCTCACTGTTGTGACCTCTCCCGTTGCGGAGCACAGGCTCTGGATGCGCAGGCTCAGTGGCCATGGCTCACGGGTCTAGCCACTCCGTGGCATGTGGGATCTTCCCGGACCGGGGCACAAACCCGTGTCCCCTGCATCGGCAGGCAGACTCTCAACCATTGCGCCACCATGGAAGCCCTGGATTGAATATTTTTTAAAATTCCATTTTGCATTATTTGTTTGTTGGTTTACTTTCTATACTTCTTTGTTTTATTGTCTTTCTTTTGGGGTGGGGCACATTGCTTTAGGATTTATAGTATATACCTTAAATTATCATAGCCTACCATCAAGTAATATTATCCCATTTCATGTACACCATAAATATACAAGGTTATACATTAATTTCCCCTCTCCTGGACTTTGTGTTATTATTGTCATACATTTTGCTTTCACATTCACTATAGACTCAACAATAAATTGATATTATTTCAAGAGTCAAATGATCTTTTAATAGGACTTAAAAATAAGAAAAGCATTTATATTTGCCTACATATAACTACCATTCCCAGTGCTTTTCCTTCATTTGTGTAGTTACAGATTTCTATCTGGTATTATTTTCCTCCTGCTGAAAGAACTTCCTTTAACATATTTGGGAGCTGCTGGGGATGAAGATTTTCAGCTTTTGTACATTGGAAAGAGAATCTGGCCCACTGTCTTCTTGCCTTCATTGTTTCCAAAAAAAAAAAAAAAAAGTCAACTATTATTGTCCCTCTATACATAGTGGTTCTTTTTACTTTGGCTACATTCAGATGTTTTTTTTTTCTTCTTCAGATTTCTATTGCTTAGTTTTCACTAGGCTTCTTGAATCTTGAATTTATTATTTCCATCAAAGTGGAAAAATTTTATCATTTCTTATATTTCTTCATAGGTTTTCCATCTCCAGCCCCTCTATTTTGGTGACCTCAACTTCCCTATTAGGCAGCTTGCCACTTTAACGCTGTCCCACGTCTCACTGCATCCTTTTGTCTTTCAGGGGTTATTTTCTGTTTTTTAGATTATTTCTATTACTAAGTCTCCAAGTACAGTCTGCCCTCAGTATCGATGAGTTTCACACCTGCAGATGCAATCAAGCACTGATTCCACGGATTCTGTGGTTGGTTGAATCTGTGGAGGTGAAACCCCTAAATACAGAGGGCCAACTGTATTCATTGTAAGACTTTGTTTTATATAAGGGACTTGAGCATGGCAGATTTTGTATCTGTGGAGGCTCCTGGAAACAATTCCCTACAGGTACTAAGGGATGACTACATTAATCTTTTCTTCTGTAGCATCTCATATGCTATTAATCCCATGTAGTGTATTCTTTTATCTCGGATACTATAGGTTTCACCCATAGAAGTTCATTTTGGGTCTCTTTTGTATCTTCCTTAGCTGTCCTTAACATGTTTATGTTTTTATAAATAAACTTTCTTGAAAATATAAAATAATGTAGTTTAATACCCTGTCTACTATGTCTTTCATCTGCATTATTTCTAGATTGGTTTTTATTGATTGTTTTTCCTCTTACTATGCATTGTGGATTACTGCTTCTGTCCACGCCTGGTAATTTTGATTGTATGTCAGGAATTCTTAATTGTTATCTTGTTGGGTATGTTTTTAACTATTCTTGACATTTGTTCTGGAACACAGATATTTGGAAGAAGTTTGAGCTTTTTTGTTCCTTGTTTTTAAGCTTTCTTGGGAAGAATCAGAAGAGTCTTTAGTCTAAGGATGATTTTTCCCCACTACTAAGGTCCTTCTGCATACTCTACCTGATGTCCAGTAGGTTACAGGATTTTCCCACCCTGACTTGCAGGAATATAAATGTCCCTGGCCATGCGTGAGCCTTGGGGATTGTTCGCCTTGCTCTTTTAAGTGATTCTTTCCCTGGCAATTGGTAGTTTCCTTACCATGTCCTCTGAAGAGTCCTCAGATGGAAACTAGTATGCACCATCTGTAGATCTTCAGAGCTTTCTCATTCTCCAGCCCATTACTTTCAGTACTCTGCCCTGTGGACTCCAGATGGGTGGACTCATTGGATTCCAACCTCTATGTCTTCAATTCAGGGTGACTGCTGGGCCCCACCTGGGTTCCTCCTCCCTACTGTATGGCTTAGAAACTCCCTCCATGTAGTAAGCTGGGGAACTGGTAGGGCTTACCTCATTTATTTCCCTGCCCTCAGGGATTATTGTCCAGTGATGACTGTAGTCTAATAAAACTATTCTTATATTGTGTCCAGTTTGTTTTAGTTGTTTAAAGAGTGAGGGCGAATCCATTCCCTCTTAATCTGATTTGACTGGAGATGTCTAATTACTCATTCAAACAAACAAACAAAAATATATGACAACCTATTTTATGCCAGTCAATGTTCTTTGAGCTGGGAACACAGTAATGAACCAGAGAGACTGCATCTTCGCAATCATGGAGACTCCATTCTATTGGCAGATGTCTTATAGCCAATAAGCCACTAAACAAACATATATAGAAATACCTTACATGGGTCAAGAGCTACAAAGAAAATAAAAGATTTTATGTGATAGACAGTGACAGAATAGAGTACTATTTTAGGTAGTATGGTCAACAAATCTACTCTCAAGGAGTGACATGTGAACTAGTATGTTAATGATGAAGAGCCAGGCATGCAGAGATCTGGGGGAAGCACATTCCAAGCAGGAAAATGCAAGTATAAAGGATTTTAGTCAGGAACAAGGCTGGTCCCACTACAAGGAGGTTCATTAGCTAGTTGGTCTTTTACTCTTTTATACACCTTTGTCTCTATTGTGTGATGTGGAGCATCAATAACTGAAAGGTCACTAACATGGTTTATTGTTGACCATGGATAGATGCCCAGAACTAGCACTTTGTCCTATAGAGATTGCTTTCAATAACTTCATCAACCTAACATGATGCTAGATACTGGAGAACATTTTTCATAATATTTAATTTTTTTAGACCAGTTTAAGGAGCATAGCAAAATTGAGGGGATGGTGCAGAGAGACTTCCCATATAACCCCTGCCCCCAACACATGCATAGCCTCCTCATTTATCAACATCCCCACCAGAGTAGTATATTTGTTACAATCACTGAACCTACATTAACACATCATTATCACCCAAAGTCCATAGTTTACATTACCATTCAGTCTCAGTATTGCATGGAGAAGAGCTTTTAAATCCCACCCTGTTGTAATCAGAGTAAACTAGGTTATACTGTAGTAACAACAACAACAACAAAATCCTACCAAACAATCAAAAAATTTCTTGTTCAATCAGTGTGTACTTTGCAGGTTGGTAAAAGGGCATAACTCAGTGTCCCAAAAGTTCACCTTGATTTCAAAAGGTCAAGAAAATATTGCAAGTAACATACTGTCTTCAAAAGTTTCTACCAAGAAGTGACACATATTACTTCTACCCATATTCTATTTATAAAAACAAGTCATATTTCCTCACCTAGTTTTAAAGGGATGGAAAAACACTATTCTACATGTTCATAAAAGCAGAGAGCCAGAAACATTTGGTTACTCTGCTAATGATGACCACACCCTTTACCAAGGAATCTGGATACTCATGCCTCTAATGAAACTAGAAGTTTGCCCTTACTTCATCAGATTCAGCTTGAATGTACCACTCACTGAGTAGAAGATCAGGTATTAAGCACATACTCATGTATATTCTGAATTTCCTCTACTTCCTTCAAATTCTAATTGCTAAAAGTGCTCTACTAGTTTTCTTCCTGTAAGAAAGGGGTATAAAGGTGATGACTTACTCTAAGAAAAGTTCCAGCAGCTTTGAGAACAAATTTCTACATTTAAAAAGCTGTTCCTAACTTGTAAGATTTAAAACAAAACAAAACAAAACATTTCTTTAGGAGACGACAGTTTCAAGAAGGTAGTATTAAAATATTTCAGGATTCTATTGTAAATTAAACTTCTTCAATGAGACTACACCCCTAAGAACAAAGAGATACACTGGCTCTAGGGAATAATTAAGCATTGAGGTAGACAAAAATACTTTAAAAAAAAAAAGGCCTCTAACTTCTAGAGTCCAGGGTGTCTTTGCTTTTATTTCTCCTCAGGGGAAAAAAATATATATATGTACTTGAATCTAGGAAACTAGCAGTGATACTAGGGATGGGAGCTTTTACATAATACAGAATATCTTTTTAAACTTTCTAGTCTATGTATTCCTTTTCCTCTTTAGATTCTCCTTGGGGTGAAGCTTATTTCTCACTTGATGATGGGTATCTTGCTCGTCACATCGCTCCAGGCCTTGGGTGGTTGTCTTTAGTCTGCTCTCTCAAGGCCTTAGAGAGTAATGCATGCTTTTTCTTGGCACTTCTTTCCATGGATTTCTTTCTTTTTTTTTTCCCCAGCAGTTTGTATTTTTATTTTTTTATTTATTTATTTTACAACTTTATTGGAGTATAATTGCTTCACAATGGTGTATTAGCTTCTGCTTTACAACAAAGTGAATCAGTTATACATATACATCTGTTCCCATATCCCTTCCCTCTTGCGTCTCCCTCCCTCCCACTCTCCCTATCCCACCCCTCCAGGCAGTCACAAAGCACCGAGCTGATCGCCCTCTGCTATGCAGCTGCTTCCCACTAGCTATCTACCTTACGTTTGGTAGTGTATATATGTCCATGCCTCTCTCTCACTTTGTCACAGCTTACCCTTCCCCCTCCCCATATCCTCAAGTCCATTCTCAAGTAGGTCTGTGTCTTTATTCCTGTTTTACCCCTAGGTTCTACATGACATTTTTTTTCTTAAATTCCATATATATGTGTTAGCATACGGTATTTGTCTTTCTCTTTCTGACTTACTTCACTCTGTATGACAGACTCTAGGTCTATCCACCTCATTACAAATAGCTCAATTTCGTTTCTTTTTATGGCTGAGTAATATTCCATTGTATATATGTGCCACATCTTCTTTATCCATTCATCGGATGATGGACACTTAGGTTGTTTCCATCTCCTGGCTATTGTAAATAGAGCTGCAATGAACATTTTGGCACATGGATTTCTTTTTGTAGCTTCTCCTCACCTTAAGGAAGGGGGAAAGTAAACCACTTAACTTTATTTAATTTAGGCTTTTGGCCAAAGCAGTAGATAATGAGCCTTATGCATGGTCTAACGCTTCCAGTCACACTCACCAAGGCTTGGGAGTTTTTTCCCACAGAGTTTGGCATCAAAGGCTAATAATTATAGGCAAATTACTTCTGACTCAGCATAGGTTGGCACTGGGGCAGCTGAGGTGGGTGGCAAGTCTTCTGGTCTTCAGTATTACAACTGTTTCAGTATGTTTCCATAAAAGATACTGCTTACAATTTAATTATGCTTCTGGCTCTTTCCTTAATAATCCAAATAGCATTGTCATGTTGGCTGATAAAAATACAGGTGCTAATACTTAACTTTAGAATTTAGAGAAACTGTTAGGAAGGAAATACTTTCCTCTAACTTAAGAAGGTTGATTCATGTCTGTGTACACACATACACAAACCCTTGCACCCACCTATGTAAGTATAGACTTTCTCCTTGTGTAAAACCCTGACCACCCACTTTGGGTGATCACTTAGGATCTCCATTATTTTGGTCATTCTTAGTCACTCGCCCTACTTCAAAAGCAGTTTCCAGAAGAATAGGTGTATTATATTGCCATTCTTTTCAGCTTCATAACTAGTGCTTATGAAAAGACACTGATGGCTGGAATGACTCAAGGTCTATACTTAGTTACCTCCAAAGAAGTGCATTTTGGGCATGATGGGGAGAAAAAGCTTCCCCTGTATGGCTTCCTTGTTCATCCTGTGGTGTGGCTGTGGAGAAGAATTTGGAACAGTCTTTATCTGTCTTTCTTTTGTCCATACAATTAGCTAGGCAACTATTTGTCCTCAGCTTATTCTGAAAGATCCATCTAAGTACTAAATCCCCAAAGCTGATTATTGCCAAAATATTTTCTTCCAATGTCACTTTCTCATTATTCTTAAGAGTCAGAGGGTAGATTTTTCTCATCAAAATTTTATTCCATATTTCCTACTAGAACAGTGTAAGGCATTTTGAATTGTCTGTGATACAGCAGACCAAGAAATTCTAAGGACATTATTGTTCCTGGGAACATTTCAGACTGAAGAGGAATAAGAAAAAATGTCACAGGTTAGAATATGTGATTTTCACATAGTTTGGGTTTTAAATTTTTGAAAATATGAGGGAAGACCCACCCCACTTCCCACTCTCACCAGGCATAGATAACTAAGCTTCTGTTTGTTATAAATAACACTATCTATTTAAGTTATGGTATATTTTTATTCCAGAACAATCCATAGCTGACTTGTTAAATGAATAGCTTTTTAAAACTATGAGAAGCCACCTGTGGCATTATATTAATATGATCCTTGAACTAGGAGTCAAGTCTCTAAGACTTAGTAGCTGTGAGACATTAGACTCACTTTCTCTCTTTCTCTCTCTCATTTTCTTATCAAAAGCCAAATGATTAGAATGAAATATTTGTATCACAGGTTTATGATAGGAATCAAATATGATGATACATATAAAAGCTTTGTAAATACCATTATAAACGCTACCAAATATCATTATAAATGTTAATATTATGACAAAAAATAACATACAAATTATTTTATTGAGTCATTTCCACTTTGAAGTAAGCTGTAAGAATAAAGCTAAATTAAGTCCAACTCAATTGGGAATCTTGAAAGAAATATTCAATAAGTACCATAGTGTATAGCCAGGACAAGGACCAGGGTTAGACAGAACCAAGACATCCCATTGTATCAAGAAAACTAAGAGTTATTTGAACAGTTATTTGAACATTTTTTCCAACTAACATGCGGTAATCATAAAAATAAACTCAATATTTTAATAGTTCTATTGTTTTTTTTTTTAAGTTAGCTAAATGCTTTCTCTGGATTCTATTCTGGTTCAGTGTACAAAGATCTGTCTATATGAGAATAGCTGAGATCAACAGTATTAAAATATTTCATCAGCTCAATTCAGTTTGATTTCTATATATGTGTTTATGTGTTGTATGGTTTATAATACAGTTTAAAGTATAAAACTTGATCCCATACTGCAAGTCATTACAAACTTTATTGGGAAGTTGTAATAAATATATCATTTTGTCAGACTATTTTGGTTGTACTTAGAGCACATTAACTGGAATTAATTCTCATTTCCTCTTATTTCAAAGATAGAGGTAGTTTCACAAAGTTTTATTTTTCCCATTCAATTAAACATTTAAGTGGATATCTACTATGTCTCAGGTACTATGTAAAGTGATGAAGGTGCAAAGAAGAATATGATAGAATGTCTGCCTTTAATGGGATCCAAATCAAGGAGGGAATAGTTATATCAAATAATTATTGACAGGAAGATTGGTGATTAAACTTACAAGTTGGTCAATGCTTTCTGGTTTTTATTAGTAACAATGCTAGATTATTTACATTTTCCATCCTCAAGGGTACTTAATGCATATCTCTAAAATGATAAAAATTTTTCCAGGGGTGATTTGACAATTGGGAAAAAATAGTCTAAGTGAGGACTTTTTCCCTTTGTGTCCAGGGGAGGCAGGCACAATGCATCCTCCAGGAGTAGAAAAAGAGATACATTTACTTCTTTTCTCTCTCTCTCCATTTCTATGTGTTCATTTTTCTGCCTCACTCTTTCTTCTTTCTCTGTTTATGGTTCATTCTCTCTTCTTTCATTTACCCATCCACCAAACTTTTACTATTCTGTGGGGAAACTGATGAACTAGATAGAAAAGGTCTTTAACCTTGTGGTAAACTCTTAGAGTGTAGTGTAGGAGCCCCTGTTGGCTGAGAGCATGAACTCTAGGGTGAGACTTCAAGAGTTCGATGCTCATCTCTACCGCTTAGCAGCTATGTGAATTTGGGCAAGTTACTAAAACTCTCTTTGCATCAATTTCCTCATCTAAAATATGGGGTTATCATAGGATCTACTTAAAAGGGCTGTAACAATGTTGAAGTTCACCTGAGCCCTGTGCTTCTGGAAAGCAGAGATCATTAAGAATCCCCGTCCTCCCACCTCCATCCTATCCCTTCATGTTCTGGGAAATGGCTAATTTCAAAGGACCACACTGCCATCCACATTCTGAGATAATACTCAACTCCATCCTTCCTCATGACTCACATAAGTTTCCTGGATGATTTTCCTTTCTATTTGGTCTGACCATCTATTGATCACTATAAACTGATAGATGAACCTAGAGACAGTCATACAGAGTGAAGTCAGAAAGAGAAAAACAAAATCATATATTAACACATATTTGTGGAATCTAGAAAAATGGTACAGATGAACCAGTTTGCAAGGCAGAAATAAAGACACAGATGTAGAGAACAAACGTAGGGACACCACGGGGGGAAAGGGGGAGTGGGATGAATTGGGAGATTGGGCCTAACATATATACGCTAATGTATAAAATATATAACTAATGAGAACCTGCTGTATAGCACAGGGAACTCCACTTCTCTGTACAGTAGAAACTAACACAACATTGTAAAGCAACTATACCCCAATAAAAAATAAAAAAATAAAAATAAACGGATTGATGATTTATAGACATCTTGTCTCTGTGGGGTAAAAGAGGACAGAGAATCTGGTTAATTGTTCTTTTCTGTTGGTGTATTTTGAGCCCACATAAACTGAGAATGTATACCCACTGAGAAGGGACCAGGTCTTTGAAATGGACCTCAGAACTTTATGCTTGACTTATGACTGAAATTTTAGAACTAAAACTATAAGCTCTTTGTATCTGTTTGTATGTTTATATGTCTGTAATTCAGAAAAGCCTTTCCCTCTAATTATGTAAATATGTAATATTTTTCTACCTCTGGATAATACTAATCAATTAGATTTTAAATCCCTTACATTAAAGGAGCTCTGCTGTGATTGGCTTAGAGATAAATAAATATTCATATAATTGGCCATTCCCCATATTTCAGAAATTAGAGAAAATGAATCTCAATTCCAATGCGAAAAAAGAGGTATTCTTATAGAAACTAATTCAGAAACATTTTAAGAATTCACATTTACCTACTTTGTCAAACAAAACTAGTTTAATAATTTTGGGTTAATACAAAGAACTATGTTTTATCTAAGTTATCAGTGTTATCAGTATAATGTAAGTACACATTTTTATTCTACTTGAGTATGTTCTTTCTAAACAAAGATTTACTAATAAAATGAGCTAGCATTATTTCTACTTACTGTTTAAGATTACGAAAAATTTAAATTTGGGTTTAACCAAATTGAATCATTATTCTGGTGAACTTTATTTCAACAGTAATTATAATTTCCAAGATCTTTAAGTAGTTTAAAATCTGGACTGCTACTAAATTGAGCTACTTAATGGATATTCATTAGATAACTAGATAATTTTGAAATAAGATAGACTACTCTAACATAAGTTACAGAGCATAATTTTAAGTTTATATCATTTTGTCTCATGTTTATATGGTACAGAGAGGCTGCATATATTTGTATCTGTTAACAAATGTGTTCATTTTTGGCATTGTGAGAAATTGTACTGTAAGATATGTGTCTTTGTTAAGATAAAAAAGAGAGAAGTTTTGTCTTAAAGTTAAATGACTGATTCTTCCAGAATGAAAAGGAGGAACGTTTAAGAAAAAACCTGAATGTATATAGAAAGTTGTAGAAGGTTCATGAAAGGGAAATCTTATTTTTATTGGTTTATATAATGGGTTTAGCTACGGTTTAATGGGTTTATTTATAAGGTTTTTCAAAAAAATCTGTGTTTACATTTTCTCAGAGTATTTGTCTCTCTAAGAGGTTGCAAAAGGTTTTCCTTTACCTTCTGAGCAATCTGCCTTGGAGGCAAAAATTCTGTATAAGAAAAAGTTCCTGTGCTGTATGTTTATCATTTTCCTGATTTTTGAAGATAACCAATCCTTCTAAATTTTGAAAGTACTAAGATTCTTTACAATTGTGTTACCTCCTACATTTACTTTTAAAATCTTCTGTCGTCACTTTGATTAAATAGGAAGTCAAGTATTGTTTCTCAGTAACCCAAGATCCAACCTTTATAAAATCTTCTGACAACTTTTGATATTTCCCTTTTCCAAATACCATACTTGGAACTGGTATGTTTTGCACTTAAAACTGTCTTGGAGACAAAGAAGACTGAGGATGATATGACAGTACTTTAGACTGAGAACTCAGGAGAGCCATTCTGTCTTGCCACTTGCCCAGATACACTCTAACAGAGGTCAGCCTACGTGGTTTTTACAACAGGTAAAAGTAACCATTGTCTTCTGCTCCCAAACTACGTCTATTCTCCAACGTAAATTATCAGATCCCCCTAAATTATCTATAGGTTTCTCAGGAAAATAAATATCCACTGTGTTTGAAATATTTCTCTCCATCTGCATAACCCCTCTCCCCTTTTTATGCTTTTTGAACTATATGGTGCTCATCCCAAGACGTGTGGGCTGCCAGAGTGCTTTTTGCCTCCACATATCTGCATAGTTCAACCCCCATCTTTCTTCAGTTTCTATTTGACCTTCATTTTATTAGGTCTTGCTCAACCACTCTGCATGAAATGACAATTCCTCCTCCTAGATAACCCCTCCATCAGATATTCATATACTGGCTATCTCCTAACTCTACTTTGTTGTCATAGTACTTATTAACACATTACCTGTTATATATGTATTTGTTGTATGTTTATTCTGGGATTCTCACCACTGGAATGTAAGCTCTTTAAGGAGGGGGAAACTTTTCTCTGTGTCCCTGCTATATGCCCAGCCCCTAGAACAGAGACTGAAAAATGTTAATCACTCAGTAAATATTGTTGAATAAAGTAATGAATTTATTAACTGCCCATCAGAGTATAATAAACTGGAGAACTTTATACAGGTATACCAAACACAACTCTTGCCCTCAGTGAAGGAGTGGAACAGAGAAAAAAAATAAAATTCAGAATTCAGAGGACCAAGCTCTGGAGACATAAGAACATTTTTCATAGATGTACCAGTGTATGGATATAGGGGCTTCAACGATGTGAAGAAATGAGATAGAAATGGTAGGGATAATGCTGCAGACTCACGGAATAGTGTGAAAATAATGCAAAAGAAAGCCTGGCTACTGAGATAACCTATATGAGAAAAGAATCTAAAAAAGAATGAATATAAGTATATGTATAACTGAATCACTTTGCTGTACACCCGAAACTAACACAACATTGTAAATCAACTATACTCCAATAAAATTAAAATATTAAAACAAAAGAAAGTCTGGCTATTCTTCCTGCTATAGACCAAATGTTTAAGCACCCGGCTCCTCCCTCCATCCTACCACAAAATTCCTATGTTGAAATCTGGGAGGTGATTAGATCATGAGGAATAGAATTAGTGTCTTTATAAAAAAGGTCCCACAGAGCTCTCTGACCCCTTCTACTATGTGAGGACTCAGTGAGAAGATGGCCATATATGAATCAAGAAGTGGGCCCTCATCAGACACTGAATCTACCAGGGCCTTGATCTTAGACTTCCCAGCCTATAAAACCATGACAAATAAAGGTTTGTTGTTTATAAGTATACAGAGAAAAACACTCATGTGTATTTCTCCTATACTACTTACACAGAACTTTTCACTTCTGACACTTCTGGTCACCCACACAGGGGATTTCCATACATCAAGCAATTCTGCAACACCAGCTGGATGTCCTACAATTTAACTCAGTTCTCACACTGTCTACCTGAGGACAGCATCAGATTCCACAAGTTAAGGGTTCAGTTCTACAAGACTGCCCCCCACTCCCACATACAAACACACACACAGACGCACACACACACACACACACGTCAGACACCAATCCTAAGTCCAGGTTGTTATATGTGCTTCTGACCTACTGGCTGTAAACTGGAAGGTCCCATGGCCCCTGCCTTGAGTTTGATTAATCTGCTAGAGTGGCTCACAAAACTCAGGAAAACACCTTACTTACTGGATTACCAGCTTATTATAAAACGTTATAACTCAGAAACAGCAAGAAAAGAGACACAGGACAAGGTTTATGGGAAGGGGTGTGGAGCTTCGTTTTGGGGCTTGCCATTCTCCAGTACCTTTATGTGTTCACCAACTTGGAAGCTCTCCAAACCCCATACTATTGGGCTTTTAGGAGGTTTCATCATGTAGGCACGGTTGATTATTACTCCATTTCCAGTCCCTCTCCCCTCTCTGGAGAATGGGGCCAGGGCTGAAAGCTCCAAGCTTCTAATCATGGCTTGGACTCTCTGGTGACCAGCCTCCATCCAGGAGTCCACTAAGAGTTGCCTCATTAGAACAAAAGACACTCCTATCACCCAGGAAATTCCAAAGAATTTAGGAGCCCTGTGTAGAAACCAGGGTCAAAGACCAAGTACTAGAACAACAGATGCTCCTAATACTCTCATCACTTGAAAACTTACAAGGGTCTTAGGAGCTCTGTGCCAGGAATGCCTAGTAGGGACAATATTTTTTTTTCTATTATTTCACAATAAGTCACTCAGTCTATGGTATTTTTATAGCAGTCTGAATGGACTAAGACACTTTCATTTGCTTATTAAATATTTATTATGTACCCACCACTGTGTTAAGCTTTGTGGGGGTGGGGTGGGGAGAGGATGAAACCTACCCTTGATGATTTCATGGAATAGTGGGAGAAACAGAATCAAGATAAGTGTATTTACAATTTAGTGATAAGTGCTTAACAGACTGTAACAAAGTGCACATTTTACTATCATAACAACTTAAGCAGAATTCCCTCCTGAGGGGAGCCTGACTTCAGGAAGTTGTCTTGAGAAGCTGCACAGGGTAGAAGGGAAGATACTGAAGACCTGGGTGCCAGCAGGAACCAAGAAAACAAAAGTTAATGGAGAAACTGACTTTTTTATGAGACCAGAAAAGAAACTGGTTATGTTCCTGAGAGAGGTGTGGGGGGAGAGAAAAGAGGGTGGACTTTAAAAGTATGGAAGAGATAGTCCAGTGGTAGCAGGAGCTTGGTGAACACAAGGATATAAGCTCCTGGAGAATGCCAAGGTTTTGGACTATAATGGGACTTGAAAGTAGGATTGAAAAGAGTTTCTTAAATAAATTTCAAAGATAGAAAGTCACCAACTGATTTCTAGGTTACAAGAGATGTTCAGTTATTATGGCAGCAAGTATGGAAGGCCAAACACGACCAGATTTAGGCCTAGGACACAGCAGCAAGAAACATAACACAGAAGAATATAACTGTGGCACAGCAAGAATGTCCTAATAAGATGAGTTTATCAAGTTGCCAGGAGTGGAGGTAGGAGAGAGGGAAAAGCATTCTAAAGAAAAAACTGTAAATATTTTAAATTATCAAATAAATAAAATAATAGTAAGAGTCGATGTCCTTTAGGCATGAGGGAAGAAGACAGGAACTAACATTGATTATGTCCCAAACACATGCCATTCATGATATCAGGCACCAGCATTTTATTTTATTTGTTGTATTTTCTTTATATACATACTGTAAAATTCACTATTTTTAATGTACCGTTCTACAAAATTTGACAAGTGCATAGGGTAACCACCACCACAATCAAGATACACACCTGCTTGATCACACCAATATTCTCCTGTGCCTCTTTGTGGTCTACCCCTCCCACCACCCACACCCTGACAAACACTGATTTTATTTTTGTGGTCATTTCTTATAATTTTGTCTCTCCAGAATGTCATAACAATGGAATCACACAGTATGCTGTGTTTTGAATCTGATATCTTTCATTTAGCATAATGCATATGAGTCTCATCCATATTGTTGTGTATATCAATAGTTCCTTCCTTTTTACTGCTAAATAATAGTCCATTGTATGGAAACATCATGGTTTGTCTATCCACTAACCACTAGAAGGACATTTGGGTTGTTTCTGCTTTGGGACAATTATGAATAATATCACTGTAAGCATTTGAGTGAAGATTTTTGTATGCACATAAATTTTCATTTTTCTTGAGTAAATATGTAGGAGATAGATCGGTAAGTATATGTTCATCCATACAAAATACTGACACATTGTTTTCCAAATGGCTATACATCAGTTGTATCATCATCAATCCAGCAATATACAGGAGTTTGAGTGTCTCTGTATCCTCACCAAAACATGGTACCATCCGTTTTTAAAAAGGTGATGATGATGACGATGATGATGATGATGTCACTGCCAAGGATTTCTAGCAATCATAAGAAGGTAGAAGAGTCAAGGAAAGATTCTTCCCTAGCACCTTGAATGGGAGCATAGTCCTAAAGATACCTTGATTTTGTACTTATAGTCTCCAGAACTGTGACACAATAGACTTCTGTTGTTTTAAGCCACCAGTTTGTGGTACTTAGCTCTGGAAGCCGTATGAATCTAAAACATCTACTAATGATGTTGAGCATCTTTGAATATTCTCATTTACCAAAGAATATCTTCTTTGGTGAAGTATCTGTATAGTTTCTCTGCCTATTTTTCATTAAAATTTTTTTTAATTAATTACTTATTTATTTAGCTAGCTAGCTAGCTAGCTGTGTCTTAGTTGTGGTACATGAGACCTTTGTTGCCACGTGCAGGATCTTTGTTGTGGCATGTGGGATCTTTAGTTGCAGCATGTGGGATCTAGTTCCCTGATCATGGATCGAACCCAGGCCCCCTGCATTGGGAGCACAGAGTCTTAACCACTGGACCACCAGGGAAGTCCCTCTCTGCCCATTTTTTAAAGTTGGGTTGGTTGTTTCCTTATTATTGGACTGAGAATTCTGTATATGTTTTAGATACAATTTCTTTTGCAGATGCACAATTTTAAAACATTTTCTCCCAGTCTGCAGCTTGTCTTTTCACTCTCGATGGTGTCATTCACAACATAAATTTTAATTTTAATACAGTTGAATTATCTTAATTTTTTTTTCTTTAACAGGCAGTGAATTTGGTGACCCAAGAACTCTTCCTAATTTGAATCTGGAGCCCAGACCAGTGTGTGTTCAAATACACATTAGGGGATATCATTCTCCATATGCCTTCTCACTAATAACCATCCACTTCTTCAGGTTTTAGGAATTCCTTGTCTCGTGACTCTGGCCAAAAATAAGGAGTTCTTTCCAAGTTTTACTGCTTTCACCACTACAACCATAGCTCCAATTGAGGAAAAATATTTGGAAAAAAAGCGAGGGAAGTTTACCTTTTTTCAGGGTGTTCCTTCATTTTTTGACTCCCTTCCCCAATCTGCCTACTTTTGTTTAATTTTCAGAGTGAGCAAATAGTTTTTTTTTTATTATTTTTGTTTTCTCCAGAATTTTGGGTTATAATCAGCAAGAAAAAATGGCTAGAATGGGCTTCCATTATCTTGGTCAGACTGTTTTATTTTTTATTTTATTTTACATATTTGTTTTTATTTTTGTTCAGGGAAAAGCTAAACCCACTTTTGCAAAAATATGGAGTGCTCATGAAGGTCACTGTGGGTGACAATGTGCAAAAGTAATTTGGCACTAGTTGAACAGAGGCTGACATGCCAACCTAAAAACTCTGGATTTATATTTAGTAGGTTATAGAAAGCTATAGAAGAACTTTCATTCAAATGCCTCAATGTGGTTGGCAGTCCTTGAACATGGTCTTGCTGCCTTTTCCTTTTTTTTTTAAACCATTCTGAAAGAGCAGTGAAATAATTTCAAGTTTGCTTCCATATTCTAGTCCTGGCACCAATCTTGTTTCCCCAGAAGGAGTTTCTATTACTGAAAGTGGCATTCAGGCACTGACGACCACACATTCCCTTATTATACGTTGCATAACACAAGAGAAGAGACCAATAAAATCATGGGCCCTACTTATAGTGAACCAACAGCATTTGGGGCAGGGCTGGCTTTCTGCTACATGCATATATATCGTAGATAAGACACTGTAGATTAATTGATGAGCCATTATGTATAGGTGACTATGTATACCAAGCAATGCATTAAGCGTTAGCATAAAAAGGCAAAGCCTTTACTTTTTTTTTTTTTTTTTTTTGCTTAATTGACTCATGGAGAACAATCCATGAGTCAGAAACACATACAGGGGTTTCTGGTAAATAACTATAATACCAGACATTAAACTGACATCTATTCTGGGTGGCTGCCTTAGGCTGGGGTTTCCAGAAACATACCATGAGACAGATTTATATGAAGAAGGTATACTGAGGAGTACTCTTGATCAAGACCCATAACGAGTGATGGAAACAGGATTGGGCAGAGGAAGGAGTTAAACAGTAAAGTGGTTACAACAAAGGGCCCCCCAGTCCCTCAGGGAATTTTGGAGCTGAGGCAGCCTTTCAGAGATACACCCAAATCGAGTGGAGGATAGATCTTTACACTCTCCTACCAACTAAAGAGAAAGATGATTGGTCTGTGGGAATTTAGTGTAAATTGTGGCAAGGAAGCTTTCTTTGGTAGAGGAAATTCCTCAAGTGGAATTCAGCTGTGAGCTTGTGCAGGCAGCATTTCCGACAAGTAGGGAATTGGGCATGTGATCCTGAAGGAGGCTCTGAGTGGTGCAACCACAGCATTTGTCACAGTGCCTTAAAGCTAAGTCAGTTTTCTCATCTGTAAAGTGTAACTAATAACCCATCCCAACCTTATAGTGAGTAGAGTGGTTTATTATTTTTGAGGGGGGAGTACCCACTAAATAAATCCACTCTGAGGTTGGGCTGGGAATTGTGTGTGCATGTATTCTTATTCTAAGCATACTGTCTCATGTGAAGGTAAGTTCTCCATAAATGCTTTTGTCATTATTTTTCATGCAGTATACACTGCATATAGGTATCAGTAATTGAGAAACCATTTTAACATCTTCCAGGAAACTGAGGTAAAGAGGAGTTGATGCTTTGCCTAATAATTTCCAGACAAGAAGATTCTATTTCTTGTCCTTGCTGTAATTCCTTTGTGCTACAGTTCTTCATGTCAAAGCTTGAGAGATTTCAACTCAAATAAAATAAGCCAGACTTCTGCAGGTTTTATTTTTTTTGTTTGCTTTTGCTTGTTTGTTTAATTATTTGCTTGTTTTCCTACAAGTAGGCTTTTGCCTCTGAAGATCTCAGGTTTGTATATTCCCCGTTTTCTAGGAAGGGGAAAAAGACTGCATGTTCTGACAAATCCTTTTAAATTAAAAAGAGAGAGAGTTTAAAATGTAATTTTAACACATGCAGATATCCCCATGCTGAGAAGACAGTTCTATTGTATTTTTCAAACATTAAAAAAAAAAGAGAGACAGAGACAGCGAGGAAAATAAAATTAGGCCACATTGGCATGAACACAACCGGGCCCTTGGCAAAGCTGTAACACGGGCATTCCTGCCAGTGTGCAGCAGGGCACAAAGGGTCTGCTTTTGCTGATCAACACATGTCATGGAGACCTCTAAATATGATATTTTAAATCCGAATGAGTAATACAGCAATTTTTCTTTCACAAGTGAGTCAATACAACCTGACACATGCCATTAAGTTGAAATTTTGGAGGTATTTTTATTTCTGTTGGATGGAAGCTGGCATATTTATGTTTCATTTCATCATTTTTGGGTAAGATGATAATTTGGCCTGTTTGAGAGACAGTGTGTGTGTGTGTGTGTGTGTGTGAGAGAGAGAGAGAGAGAGAGAGAGAGAGAGAGAGAGAGAGAGAGAGACGTGCGATTCCAGGAGAAATGAGAGCAGAAAAATTCATAGCTGCGTGCACCCTCCTTTCACTTGACAGCAGAGACCGGGTGACTGTTTCTTCCATCTACTTCCTGACTCATTTGCAACAGGCCTCTACTGCAACAATTGTCACAGCAACAATATTTTTTGTATAGCAAAGAGATTTTCCAATTCACCTATTTTGTGAAAGTCTGATTCCTAGGCTAACAAAAAAATGAGTACAATCTCCTGGCTGGCTGGAATAGAATCATAGAGCAGTCTAATTTATCAATAAGTATAATCTAGAAAAGACTATTTTACCTAAACTCAGGGTCACTGCTACTAAACAACCTGTCTACTTTAGTTCACCTCCACTCACCTATGGAACAATGCACTTGACATGTTTCGTTTCTGTCTGCCCAGAACAGATGCTCTTCCTTCTGAAGCGTTCCTCTCTCATCTTAGTCCTTCAGATAACCCTGACTTTGACCACAGTTCTGGTGGTGGCGGAGGGTGTGCCTGACCATGCCTAGCCAAAAAATATGTATTATTTTACTTCACTGGTCTAAATTATCCAATGACATTCAACCCAGGCCTTTCACTAGAATTCTTGGGAAGGTGAAGCTCTCTTTTCATTGGGATAGCTGAGCTTGTAAGATAGTTGCCAGATACTGATGGCCATCTTAATATCACAGCACAGTAAGGAAAGAGCCTGTCTGAGATTGGAATCGAGAGAGAGGAAAGCAAAGATGAAGACAGACCAAGTTCTATGATGCTGAGTGCCTGGACTCAAATGCTTTTCAGTTGTGTGAGCTAATCAGTTCCATTCTGTGGCTTAAGGCAAAGTGAGGTGCTTCTTTTCTTTCTACTTAAAATTGAAAAACTCCTGTTGAATTCAGCTTATACTTGATATATCTTCATTATTCACTTAAAAATACTTCCAGGTTGGAGGAGCTCCACTTCCAAGCCACTCCTGGCTCTCTCTGCTGTCTCACTAACTCCCTACAGGAGAGGAAGAGCCACTCAACCTGCTGGCAGTTTTGGAGCAGAACAGGGCTGTGTACTTTCTCTTTTCTTTGGGGAGCTAGCCTGCCCTCAGAGAGCTGGTGTTCTCTGTCTGGCCCATACAGTAAGCTGAGGATATGGTGAGGCTTCAATTTTCCCATGTTGTCTTTGACTGGAAGACAGTCTAAGTCTGTCTATTCTAGGATTTAGGGAGGACCACTTGCCTAACAAAATAAACTGCATACTCTAAGATAAACATTGTCAGGGTGAAGGTGACATTCGCTCTCTACCTACCTTACTTTGTGTTTATCCCTACGTTGAGTCTGAACCCTGGCAGGTAAGAGAAATGTAATTTACTGTTTCTCTCAGTCCTTACCAAATTCCAACAAGATGGTATGTATAAAGATATTTAGATAAGCAAAGCCATTGCATGATTAAGGAATACCAAAGAGTTTGCTGTGTCTGGAATATAGGACACAAGTGTGAGAATGAAGAAATTACAGCTAGACATATAGTCAGGGATCAAATTATAAAGGGCCTTCTGAGATATAAAGGAACTCTACTGTATATGCAATGTGGAACCATCGAAGAACAAAATTTTGCCATTTGCAGCAACATGGATGGACTTGGAGGGCATTATGCTAAGTGAAATAAGTCAGACAAAGACAAATACTGTATGATACCACTTATATGTGGAATCTAAGAAATACAACAAACTAGTGAATATAACAAAAACGAAGCAGACTCACAGATATAGAGAACAAACTAGTGGTTAGCACTGGGGAGGGGGAACGGGGGCAATACAGGGGTGGGGGAATGAGAGGTACAAACTATTGGGTGTAAGATAGGCCCAAGGATGCATTGTACAACACAAGGAATATAGCCAATATTTTGTAATAATTGTAAATGGAGTGCAATATTTTAAAATTATATTAAAAAATAAATAAAATTTTAAAAACCAACAGAATTTTGAATAGGGACATTTTCCAAAGAACACTGTAGCATGAGTGTGAAAATGAAATGGAGAGTGAAGAAGAAAAGAGGAAGAAAACAGTATAACAAGCTGGTACCCTCACCTAGATAACTGTCATGAAGGCCCCACCACTGACCCAGCACCTAATCCAATGCCCAACATTCCACTGTCCTCAGTGTGTGTGTGTGTGTGTGTGTGTGTGTGTGTGTGTGTGAGAGAGAGAGAGAGAGAGAGAAAGAGAGAGATAGTCAGTAAAAGAGTAACTCATCCAGATAAGAAAGAATGAGAGAGAAAAATAGAATATTAATAGAAAGCATGACATTAGATCTGGGTTGGAAACTCCTAAGCTTAAGAGTTCTGGATTTCACATCTGCTAGTTCATGAGTCATAGTTGAAACCATATGCATGGGTTAGATTTCATGAGGAAAATTATTCAGCTAATGTTTATTGAGATCCTTACATATGACAAGGACCATTCTGGATGCTAGATCTTGTGTTAGCAACTAGGTTATAGACTTCCATCATTTAATAGGCACAGAGAGAGAGAGAGGGAAACATAATGAAGATTGAGCTGGAATGACTGGAAAATCAAGAGAAGCAGCTGTGGAGGATGGTGCTTTGAAAAAACTTTGAGAGGTTCATTACAAGTGTCCAATTTCACAAGGGGATTCATAACTTAGTAAATAAATACTGTCCTTTGGAGTAGTCAGGAAGTCAGTGATGTTCCAAATTAGAGCAGCAGAATTATGAAACAAAGGTCAGGGCAACATGAATGAAGAAACAATGCAAGTTCATTAGAAGGAAAGACTGAAAAGGGAGCATATTTTTTATGAGCCTTGAAGTCTCAATAGGGGTTCACCTGGAAAAAAGAGGGAGAAAACAATCCAAGCCAAGTAGAGTTTGAGCCAAGTCAGGAGAAACTGCTTGACCATTTAGATGTTATAAATATGTGGGCTGCATTTAAAGACCAAGGATGAGACAGTCCTATCTCCTTACCTAGAAAGTAGCTCAGCTACTGGAGCTAATCCTGTAGTAATCTCTGTGCCTCATCTTCCTCATCTGTTAAATGGGGTATTAATAGGGCTACCTCACAGGTGAACAGGTGATTATGAAGATTGAGTTAATGCATGTGGAGCATTCAGAAAATTGCCTGGTCACAATAAGTATTCTATAAGTATTAACTATTGTTGTTGTTATTATTATTTAAAATTATTCTGATGATAATGCACAGATGCTCTCTTGGAATTAGAAAACATAAATAATTTCCATTTCCAAAGTGTTCAACCATATTGTTTATATTTTGTATTTTATTTGTATGTTACAAAAGATAGAAGGCATACATTTTATAAAAACTGAGGTGCTCTGACATATGACTCTTGTCATTTTTTTTCACTCTTGTCATCTTTTAAAGAATATAATTACATTTGAGAATGACATTTATTGATGATTTTTTTAATTCATGGTATTTAGTGAAATTTTAAGTCCTAATACAAGAAGGTAGAATTATATAATAAGCCAGAATGTACATAATTAATATAGGGCCTTTTATACTGTACCCTAAGCACTATAGATTCTAACTATAAAAACCTGTAATTTTCACATTTTACATTTCATTGATTCAAAGAAAGACAGACTGAGGGGGTAGAATACATAATGGATCTGCCATGAATCTAATTGACATGTATTGTTATTTGGAGGAATAAGAAGAAATATTACATAAATTTTTAAAAATGATTTCTGTTGGCAGGTCATTCTTAGCTGGAAAGCCTCATCTTTGCAACCAACTACCTCTGTGACTTTGAGAAAGTTACATGTCTTTTCTGGGTTTAATAGGAAATTTGAGACATTACTGGATCATCAACTCATCAAATCTCCTTCAGGAGACCATTAAAAAAAAACCCTCTAATAACAGGTGCTCATTACCAGTCCACTGACAATCCCAGCCACATGCTGTCTGAAAACCAGGGACAAAATCACACCAGGTGGCATCTGATCCAGTTAAAATATACAGTAGCTTGGTAAATGCTTAATATTGAAAGATTTTAGTAATTCCAAAATCCTCCAACACCTCCTATGTCTTTTGAAAGCTGGTCTCTCCTTAATTTTATCTTTACTGAAAGTAGTGTATGAATAATGAATCTCAGAGATTATTCTTTAACCTTGAGCTGAGCATCCTGCCTTTGGTAGTCTACATGGACACATGTGGATACAATACCCTGTAAATATCTACAACTACTTGGCAACCCTGGTGAAACCATAGAAACATAGTGCCTGGGACTTAACAGGATCTCCATAAATACATGTTTAAAGAATTAATAAAACTAGATGGGGCATGATATAGGGCTAGGAAGATCACAGGATTTTAAGCTATTCCAACCTCAGATTAAATAACCAGCTCTAACTAATCTAAGTAGATTGTTTTGGGAAAATTGTTTCCACTCTCTGAGGCTGTAGGCTCATCTATAAGATGGGGATGATAATATCCACTCTTGGATATGCTGTGAAAATAAGAGAGAACATGTTTCTTTGGATGTAGGTATGAATGTACATATTTTATTTATACCCTATACTAGCCAAGATCCTAGATTCTAACTTCCAAAAGACAATTCTAGTTAGCTTAAGCAAAGAGAGGATAACTGTAGAATTCAGGGGTCTGAAGCTGGGTTTTAAGTAAAAAGAGATTCTGGGGATAAATGTCAAGACTTTACTTTTGATCTGTTCCCCTTTCTCTGAACCTGCTTCACATTCCTTTCTCTTTTTCTAGAGACTCACAATTCTGGAGTTTGCATGTTACTCATCTAGCCACTTCCAGAGACCTATTAACAGTCTCTGAGTCTTAACTTCATTTGCAAAGCCATGGGAATGAGAATCAAAATTCTCCCATTTCAGGAAGATGTCCATCTTGACTCAATTTTCAGTGACCAGAGGACTGTTTTACAGTAGTGACCACTGAGGGGATTGTAGATCAGGTTGGGGATGGATTTTCCAGATGGAGAGCGATTGTGGACTGAGCAGATGCACTGTAAGCTTCTAGTCAATCTCTAAGTTTTTCTCCAAAAAGCATTCAGGACAGAAATAAGGTGTGTAAAATACCTCACACAATGCCTAGCAAGTACCAAGCATTAGATCGGAGGCCATAATTATTATAAAGATGAAATATAAAGATAACCTACATCTATGTCTTCACTGAATCAGCTTTCACTGAACCCCATATTACAGCTTAGACGTTGGGCTTGTACTAGGAATAGCAAAGTGACTCTGGCCCCAGCTGTTGGGAAGCTAGTTATCTCACAGAAGAGGGTGACTGTCTTGTTCATTTCTCCTTAACTCCCCTAAACATCGCCCTTTACAAACAGATTTTTCTCTCCAAGATATGGTAATCTTGATATGTTTTGCAACTCAAAAGAGATGTTCTTTCTGTGCAATTCACAAAGTAAATTAATCCCATCTTTCCAAGCAAGTAACCATCCTGATTTGGAGCAATTCCATCCTCATGGTTCTTTTCATAAACTTATCTCAAAAGGCTTTTCAAAGGGGCATTACTGTTTTGAGCTTATATCCCACAAATGGGAAAACTAAAGTTGCTCTTACCGACAAGACAAAGAGACTGGGTTAGCTGATACTGCATTCCCTTCTTGACCTGAAAGGGATTACCATGATACATCCCAAAATTAAGTGGGAATTCTCATGTAGTGAGGATTATATATCCATTAGCCATAAAGTATAAAACAAATATACTTTATCATTTTGTCCAGTTCATAGATAAAATACAAATACCCAAGATAAAATGGAAAAATCCCTCATCTTAAAGTCCAGTAAATATGGACTTCTGGCCTGGCTTCACTATCTTCTGAGTGTATGACCTTGTATAATAAGCCTCTTCATCCTCACTTGTCCTCAGTTTTCTCATTTCTCATATGAAAAAAGAGGGACTTTAGTTTTAAACATTCTACTATTCCTTTCAATTCCAAATCATACAGTGTTACACTGGCCTTAGAATGATTTTGTGGGTATCAACTTCTGGTTTTTTTTGGCTAAATTAATATGTATGTATTGTGGAGAATTTAGAAAACACAGGTGTATGAACATAATATAAAAAGCATACCATCTTCTCAACATTGTAACTAGAGTTGAGGCAATGCCCACATCACGAGTCCTACCACTCCAAGGTAGAAGTCAACTCAATTATGCAGCCTAGGTCAAGACTTAGGTAATCCAGGCTCCACCAATAATGTGCACCTAAAGCTTCAGGCTTCCATTGGGAAAACGGTGGCATAAGGAAAGAGACTCCATGTGGACTCCATTTCTTGGCATAGCCAGGCCAAGAGGCATGGTGTTTTCAGGAGCTGCCATGGTAGTGGCTCAGTGGCAGTGAAACCGCAGAAATGCGTCTGGGGGGATCCAAGGAGCTCTGGTTCTTTATGTCTCAGCACAGAAAGAGTTAAGTAAGAGGCAAAGTGATAGATAAGAAGTGACTTATTAGAATAGGACACTTGTGAGGCTTACAAGTGGGTGGGCGAGAGGGTGCCAGGCCGAGAACTTAGTGGGCTACAGTTCTGTAATCAAAGGAAAAGTGGGGAGGGAGAGAAGACCACCTTCTCCCTCATTCTTGAGTAGACATAAAGCTTCCATTATCAGCTCCTCCTCTATGTCAGGCGGGGGAGTTTTCTTGTCCTTACATGGTTAAGCCAGGACTGTCACGGCACAGTGGAAATGAGCAAAAAGGTGGTAACATATGCTAAAAATGGTAAACCATCTCAGGTTTTAGTACAATGTCACCTTTTCCTTGTATTTTTTTGTTTTTAGTGCATGCAGAGGAGCGTGTCCTAGGAATCATTAACTTACTGAGCTCACTGGGCAGGATGTGGGTCTCATTCCACCATTGTTTTATTGTTTGGGGGCATGTCTCATGCTTCTGTTGCCTGGTTTTGTTGCTAAGCAAGCCTGCTTGGCTTTGTGGTTAAGCAAACCTGCTTTTTTGAGTGATCATTAACTTACAGGGGTCTCCCATACTTTTTTCTTCACTCACAATCCCCTAGTGGGATTAACTCTTTAATTACCTACTCTGTCCCTTTACTCTTTCCCTATCAGTAGGGCCCATTGTCAGAATCTAAGGGAAAACCTTCTGGTCTCATGTTTAGTAATGGTAGGATTATATCTGCACCAATGACACAGGGTGGATGAGGCATATTATTGGCTGCATGGCCGCAAGTCATAATAATCTGACTCTCCTAGAGAGTCTATGAGCTACTGTTCTTTATTTATAAAGTAAATTCCCTTTGTACTTCAGCGAGAGAGTTTGCTGGTTTCTTTGCAACTAAAAACTAAGTCACACAACTATATTCCTTTGTCAATAATTATCATTAAAAATGCCATTTTCAGGGCAATAAAATATGGTCTCATATATATATTGCAATATGCATTTAACTGTCCTTTCATTATTCCATTTTTTAAATACACTTAACTCTGTAATCCTCCTGAAATATATTTTGGTATGTGATGCTATTTAAAGCTTTAATATTTTCTCCCAATATTTAAGCAATTATCTCAATCATATTGGAAAATGATACTTCTTTCTGAATTTATATTTGTCAGAGGCTAGCATTTGTCTCTAGGTCTGATGTCTTATTCCACTATTTTGTCTGCAGCTTTTGGAGTCAGCAAAATGCTTCTAAGCACTGTATTCTTTTAATATGTTTTAAAAGTAATAAGGGGTCGTCACCGCCAGCGTCTGGGGCAGGAGGACCGAGGGGCCCTTCCCGTTGCCGGTGTCGGCCTTGTGTCTTGGAAATTACTTCGCTCAAGACTTCCGGGTAAGATGGCGGAAGAGTAAGACGCGGAGATCACCTTCCTCCCCACGGATACACCAGAAATACAGCTACACGTGGAACAACTCCTACAGAACACCTACTGAATGCTGGCAGAAGACCCCAGACCTCCCAAAAGGCAAGAAACTCCCCACATACCTGGGTAGGGCAAAGCGGAGAGATTCCCGCACAGAGGATAGGTGCCGAGCGGCACTCACCAGCCCGAGAGGCTTGTCTGCTCGCCCACCAGGGCGGGCGGCGCTGGAAGCTGAGGCTCGGGCTTCGGTCAGAGCGCAGGGAGAGGACTGGGGCTGGCGGCGAGAACTCAGCCTGAAGGGGGCTAATGTGCCACAGCTAGCCGGCAGGGAGTCCAGGAAAACTCTGGAGCTGCCGAAGAGGCAAGAGACTTTTTCTTCCCTCTTGGTTTCCTGGTGCGCTAGGAGAGGGGATTAAGAGCGCTGCTTAAAGGGGCTCCACAGACGAGTGCGAGTCACGACTGAAAGCGCGGAGCCCAGTGACGGGCGTGGGACGCTGGGGCTGCTGCTGCCGCCGCCAAGAAGCCTGTGTGCGAGCGCAGGTCACTGTCCACACCGCCCTTCCGGGAGCCTGTGCAGCCCGCCACTGCCGGGGTCCCGGGATCCAGGGGCGGCTTCCCTGGGAGAACGCACGGCGCGCCTCGGGCTGGTGCAACGTCACGCCGACCTCTGCCGCTGCAGGCTCGCCCCGCACTCCGTGCCCCTCCCTCCCTCCCAGCCTGAGTGAGCCAGGGTCCCCGAAGAGGCTGCTCCTTTAACCCTGTCCTGTCTGAGCGAAGAACAGACGCCCTCCGGCGACCTACACGCAGAGGCGGGGCCAAATCCAAAGCTGAGACCCAGGAGCTGTGAGAACAAAGAGGAGAAAGAGAAACCTCGCCCAGCAGCCTCAGAAGCAGCGGATTAAAGCTCCACAATCAACTTGATGTACCCTGCATCTGTGGAATACATGAATAGACAACAAATCATCCCAAATTGAGGAGCCAGGAGTCAGTGCTGGGCCTCTGAGGTGGGAGAGCCAACTTCAGGACACTGGTCCACAAGAGACCTCCCAGCTCCACATAATATCAAACGGCGAAAATCTTCCAGAGATCTCCATCTCAACACCAGCACCCAGCTTCACTCAACGACCAGCAAGCTACAGTGCTGGACACCCTATGCCAAACAACTAGCAAGACAGGAACACAACGGCACCCATTAGCAGAGAGGCGGCCTAAAATCATAAAAAGTCCGCAGACACCCCAAAACACACCACCAGACGTGGACCTGCCCACCAGAAAGACAAGATCCAGCCTCATCCACCAGAACACAGGCACTAGTCCCCTCCACCAAGAAGCCTACACAACCCACTGAACCAACCTTAGCCACTGGGGACAGACACCAAAAACAACGGGAACTACGAACCTGCAGCCTGCAAAAAGGAGACCCCAAACACAGTAACATAAGCAAAATGAGAAGACAGAAAAACACACAGCAGGAGAAGGAGCAAGATAAAAACCCACCAGACCTAACAAATGAAGAGGTAATAGGCAGTCTACCTGAAAAAGAATTCAGAATAATGATGGTAAAGATGATCCAAGATTCTATTTCCCAGATCCAAAATCTTGGAAATAGAATAGACAAAATGCAAGAAACAGTTAACAAGGATCTAGAAGAATTAAAGATGAATCAAGCATCGATTAAAAACACAATAAATGAAATAAAAAATACTCTAGATGGGATCAATAGCAGAATAACTGAGGCAGAAGAACGGATAAGTGAGGTGGAAGATAAAATAGTGGAAATAACTGCTGCAGAGCAAAATAAAGAAAAAAGAATGAAAAGAACAGAGGACAGTCTCAGAGACCTCTGGGACAACATTAAACGCACCAACATTCGAATTATAGGGGTTCCAGAAGAAGAAGAGAAAAAGAAAGGGACTGAGAAAATAGTTGAAGAGATTATAGTTGAAAACTTCCCTAATATGGGAAAGGAAATAGTTAATCAAGTCCAGGAGGAACAGAGAGTCTCATACAGAATAAATCCAAGGAGAAATACGCCAAGACACATATTAATCAAACTGTCAAAAATTAAACACAAAGAAATCATATTAAAAGCAGCAAGGGCAAAACAACAAATAACACACAAGAGAATCCCCATCAGGATAACAGCTGATCTCTCAGCAGAAACTCTACAAGCCAGAAGGGAGTGGCAGGACATAATTAAAGTGATGAAAGAGAAAACCTGCAACCAAGATTACTCTACCCAGCAAGGATCTCATTCAGATTTGATGGAGAAATTAAAACATTTACAGACAAGCAAAAGCTGAGAGAGTTCAGCACCACCAAACCAGCTTTACAACAAATGCTAAAGGAACTTCTCTAGGCAAGAAACACAACGAAGGAAAAGACCTACAATAACGAACCCAAAACAATTAAGAAAATGGGAATAGCAACATACATATCAATAATTACCTTAAATGTAAATGGACTAAATGCTCCCACCAAAAGACACAGATTGGCTGAATGGATACAGAAACAAGACCCATATATATGCTGTCTACAAGAGACCCACTTCAGACCTAGAGACACATACAGACTGAAAGTAAGGGAATGGAAAAAGATATTCCATGCAAATGCAAACCAAAAGAAAGCTGGAGTAGCAATTCTCATATCAGAAAAAAAATAGACTTTAAAATAAAGACTACTAGAAGAGACAAAGAAGGACACTACATAATGATCAAGGGATCGATCCAAGAAGAAGATATAACAAATGTAAATATTTATGCACCCAACATAGGAGCACCTCAATACATAAGGCAAATACTAACAGCCATAAAAGGGGAAATCGACAGTAACACACTCAGAGTAGGGGACTTTAACACCCCACTTTCACCAATGGACAGATTATCCAAAATGAAAATAAATAAGGAAACATAAGCTTTAAATGATACATTAAACAAGATGGACTTAATTGATATTTATAGGACATTCCATCCAAAAACAACAGAATACACGTTTTTCTCAAGTGCTCATGGAACATTCTCCAGGATAGATCATATCTTGGGTCACAAATCAAGCCTTGGTAAATTTAAGAAAATTGAAATTGTATCAAGTATCTTTTCTGACCACAATGCGATGAGACTAGATATCAATTACAGGAAAAGAGCTGTAAAAAATACAAACACATGGAGGCTAAACAATACACTACTTAATAACGAAGTGATAACTGAAGAAATCAAGGAGGAAATTAAAAAATACCTAGAAACAAATGACAATGGAGACACAACGACCCAAAACCTATGGGATGCAGCAAAAGCAGTTCTAAGAGGGAGGTTTATAGCAATACAATCCCACCTTAAGAAACAGGAAACATCTCGAATAAACAACCTAACCTTGCACCTAAAGCAATTAGAGAAAGAAGAACAAAAACATCCCAAAGTTAGCAGAAGGAAAGAAATCATAAAGATCAGATCAGAAATAAATGAAAAAGAAATGAAGGAAACAATAGCAAAGATCAATAAAACTAAAAGCTGGTTCTTTGAGAAGATAAACAAAATTGATAAACCATTAGCCAGACTCATCAAGAAAAGAAGGGAGAAGACTCAGATCAATAGAATTAGAAATGAAAAAGGAGAAGTAACAACTGACACTGCAGAAATACAAAAGATCATGAGAGATTACTATAAGCAACTCTATGCCCATAAAATGGACAACCTGGAAGAGATGGACAAATTCTTAGAAATGCACAACCTGCCAAGACTGACTCACGAAGAAATAGAAAATATGAATAGACCAATCACAAGCACTGAAATTGAAACTGTGATTAAAAATCTTCCATCAAACAAAAGCCCAGGACCAGATGGCTTCACAGGCGAATTCTATCAAACATTTAGAGAAGAGCTAACACCCATCCTTCTCAAACTCTTCCAAACAATATCAGAGGAAGGAACACTCCCAAACTCATTCTACGAGGCCACCATCACCTTGATACCAAAACCAGGCAAGGATGTCACAAAGAAAGAAAACTACAGGCCAATATCACTGATGAACATAGATGCAAAAATCCTCAACAAAATACTAGCAAACAGAATCCAACAGCACATTAAAAGGATCATACACCATGATCAAGTGGGGTTTATTCCAGGAATGCAAGGATTCCTCAATATACACAAATCAATCAATGTGATACACCATATTAACAAGTTGAAGGAGAAAAACCATATGATCATCTCAATAGATGCAGAGAAAGCTTTCGACAAAATTCAACACCCATTTATGATAAAAACCCTGCAGAAAGTAGGCATAGAGGGAACTTTCCTCAACATAATAAAGGCCATATATGACAAACCCACAGCCAACATCATCCTCAATGGTGAAAAACTGAAACCATTTCCACTAAGATCAGGAACAAGACAAGGCTGCCCACTCTCACCACTCTTATTCAACCTAGTTTTGGAAGTTTTAGCCACAGCAGTCAGAGAAGAAAAGGAAATAAAAGGAATACAAATTGGAAAAGAAGAAGTAAAGCTGTCACTGTTTGCAGATGACATGATACTATACATAGAGAATCCTAAAGATGCTACCGAAAAACTACTAGAGATAATCAATGAATTTGGTAAAGTAGCAGGATACAAAATTAATGTACAGAAATCTCTGGCATTCCTGTACACTAAAGATGAAAAATCTGAAAATGAAATCAAGAAAACACTCACATTTACCATTGCAACAAAAAGAATAAAATATCTAGGAATAAACCTACCTAAGGAGACAAAAGACCTGTATGCAGAAAATTATAAGACACTGATGAAAGAAGTTAAAGATGATACAAATAGATGGAGAGATATACCATGCTCCTGGATTGGAAGAATCAATATTGTGAAAATGACTCTACTACCCAAAGCAATCTACAGATTCAAGGCAATCCCTATCAAACTACCACTGGCATTTTTCACAGAACTAGAACAAAAAATTTCAAAATTTGTTTGGAAAAATAAAAGACCCCGAATAGCCAAAGCAATCTTGAGAACGAAAAACGGAGCTGGAGGAATCAGGCTCCCTGACTTCAGACTATACTACAAAGCTACAGTAATCAAGACAGTGTGGTACTGGCATAAAAACAGAAAGATAGATCAGTGGATCAGGATAGAAAGCCCAGAGATAAACCCACACACATATGGCCAACTTATCTTTGATAAGGGAGGCAGGAATGTACAGTGGAGAAAGGACAGCCTCTTCCATAAGTGGTGCTGGGAAAACTGGACAGGGACATGTAAAAGTTTGAGATTAGATCATTCCCTAACACCATACACAAAAATAAGCTCAAAATGGATTAAAGACTTAAATGTAAGGCCAGAAACTATCAAACTCTTAGAGGAAAACATAGGTAGAACACTCTATGACATAAATCACAGCAAGATCCTTTTGGACCCACCTCCTAGAGAAATGGAAATAAAAACAAAGATAAACAAATGGGACCTAATGAAACTTCAAAGCTTTTGCACAGCAAAGGAAACCATAAACAAGACCAAAAGACAACCCTCAGAATGGGAGAAAATATTTGCAAATGAAGCAACTGACAAAGGATTAATCTCCAAAATTTATAAACAGCTCATGCAGCTCAATAGCTAAAAAACAAACAACCCAATCCAAAAATGGGCAGAAGACTTAAATAGGCATTTCTCCAAAGAAGATATACAGACTGCCAACAAACACATGAAAGAATGCTCAACATCATTAATCATTAGAGAAATGCAAATCAAAACTACAATGAGATATCATCTCACACCAGTCAGAATGGCCATCACCAAGAAATCTAGAAACAATAAATGCTGGAGAGGGTGTGGAGAAAAGGGAACACTCTTGCACTGCTGGTGGGAATGTGAATTGGTACAGCCACTATGGAGAACAGTATGGAGGTTCCTTAAAAAACTAAAAATAGAACTACCATATGACCCAGCAATCCCACTACTAGGCATATACCCTGAGAAAACCATAATTCCAAAAGAGACATGTACCAAAATGTTCATCGCAGCTCTATTCACAATAGCCCGGAGCTGGAAACAACCTAAGTGTCCATCATCGGATGAATGGATAAAGAAGATGTGGCACATATATACAATGGAATATTACTCAGCCATAAAAAGAAACGAAACTGAGCTATTTGTAATGAGGTGGATAGACCTAGAGTCTGTCATACAGAGTGAAGTAAGTCAGAAAGAGAAAGACAAATACCGTATGCTAACACATATATACGGAATTTTAAAAAAAAATGTCATGAACCTAGGGGTAAAACGGGAATAAAGACACAGACCTACTTGAGAATGGACTTGTGGATATGGGGAGGGGGAAGGGTAAGCTGTGACAAAGCGAAAGAGAGGCATGGACATATATACACTACCAAACGTAAGGTAGATAGATAGTGTGAAGCAGCCGCAGAGCACAGGGAGATCAGCTCGGTGCTTTGTGACCGCCTGGAGGGGTGGGATGGGGAGGGTGGGAGGGAGGGAGATGCATGAGGGAAGGGATGTGGGAACAGATGTATATGTATGACTGATTCACTTTGTTATAAAGCAGAAACTAATAAAAAAATAATATTTACAAACACCAAAAAAAAAAAAAAGTTATAAGGGAAGTTCTCCCATGCTTCTTCTTTATCCAAACTGGACAGACTATTTGCACCTGCTTATTCTTATGAATAGTAATGTGTTTTAATGACTAAGCAAAGTTTCTTGCTGTAAAAGCTTTTAGTTGTTTGTGCGTGGGGTAATCCAGGAAATATAAATTTTAAACATGAATAACTTGGGATTGGTTGGAAAACAAGAGTCTGGATTATGGTTGTTCAACTTTGGGGGCCCCTGAGTTACACAACCCAAGATGAAAATGAAAAAACTGCAGCTGATGTCACACATGCTTGGCTGCTCTCATCCTCAGTTATTTGTTCCTCTTTTCTCTTCAGGCCAACTGGGCTTCCCCTCCCATGTTCCTTTCATTCTGTTTAGCTAATCTTTTCCAACCGTAGGAAGCCCTAAGATGTGTGAGACCGCCCTAGGCACTGGATCTTTCAGCAAGTTGATCTCTGCTGACTGTGACCTTCCCCATCACAGCAAGCTGTCCTCTGGCTCCCTTGTACAGTACTGACCAACACAAACCTCTGTTTTGGTGTCGAATTTTAATAGGAAATCTTTTGCCAAGCCATGACACCTCTGGCTGGGTGTGAGATTGTGCGGATAACTTCAAAGACTGCCTTTCAAAGGCATAACAAACTGGTGCTCAATCCATACCACATCTGAAAATCAAAATGGAGACCCTCAGGTACGTATAAAAATTATGCTTTTATTTATTTTTTGAAGGCTGTGGGAAAATGAGTTAAAGTCCAATACAATCTCTAATAGAAGTGGGACTTTTAGCCTCAGGCTTTTTCTACAATCAAAGGTTCTCACATGCTGGTTCTATTTTAAACATCTGATTAATTATCTCAGGAATTATAATGACCTCAGATTTTAGTCTCAGCAATAATTTGTGGCACCGTTTAATTATTTATTTAGTAGTTTTGATATGTAGAACTGGCACTAGAAGCATAGGATTGAATAAAATAAGAGAAGGAAATCTCCATCTCAAAAGCAAATTGTTGAAAAAAAAATCTCAAACGTTCTGATAACTGTCATCTTTATACAAAATATTAGAGTTGTATCTTTCTCATCTAGAACCGAGAAAAATGGTAAACTGTAGGTGTTCACTAAAAATAAAATTTTAAAATACACTTTCTATTTACTTAATATTGATACTTGAATTTCTTGGAGAAGCCAGAAGGGGGCAGGAGATGCTGTATGCAGGACTACATTTGCATTCAAAAAGTTCCTTTAAACTAAGATCCCAAAATTTATTTCAGAAGAATGTGAAAACATTTTGGGGTAACCAGCTTGAGAAGAGTACTGCTTAGGCAGAACGAGGTACGTTACACCCTACACAATAGGGTGATTCTGTTTTATTTTTACCTCAGCCAACCTTCCTGAATTTTTTCCTCCTGAACATAATAGTTTAATGAAAACAATAAGGACAAACATTTATTCAGTCTGCTACTTTACACTAGTAATTTGATTAAATCTACACAGGTGAGAGTCCACTATTGATCCCATTTTACAGATGGAGACAGTGAGGCTTGGAGAGGTTAGGTCATGGGCACAATGTCAGATAGCTGTAAATCACAGTGCTTGATTTTAAACTTAAGCAATTGGACTCTGCTATGCTCTGAATGTTTGTGTTTCCCCCCCAAATTCATATGTTGAAATCCTAACCCCCAAAGATTATGGCATTAGTAGGTGGGGCCTTTGGTAGTGATTATTTTTTGAGAGTGGAGCTCTCATGAATGGGATTAGTGATCCTATAAAAGAGAACCCAGGAGTTTCCTTGACCATTCTACCATGTGAGAAAGTGCTGGCTTGGAACCAGGAGGAAGGCTCTCACTTAACCAAGCTAGCACCCTTATCTCAGACTTCTAGCCTTCAGAACTGTGAGAAATACATTTCTGTTTTTTATAAGCTACCCAGTCTGTGGGATTTTGTTATAGCAGCCCAAACAGACTTAGACAGCTTTCTGTATAAGAATGACCATATGATCATTCCAACACTACTAGGTAAAATGATCTACTTTTCAGGGCCTAAGTCTTAGGCTGACAAACGAACTGATTCTCATTTTTCTAAGTCTGATGTGATTCTTTAAAAAGCCATGTTAAAAAGCAAACAAAATCCTGACTTAAAGTCAACCCTGGACACAGAGTCTACTGTGATCTCCTGGGACATTTGCAGTATCCCTGGAGAACTCCCCCCCTCTTCAACTCATCGCTTCCACCTTGGAGCCTCAGTTCTTAGTGGCATCACTCAGTGCCCCCCTACTCCCTCCCTGTATCCTTGTATTAGAATGACTCTAGGTTAATGCCAAGCCAGCTTGCCTGGGCTTGATGTATTCATTCTCAGTTTTTGATGTCATTCATCTCTGGCATATTTACCTTTGATGAAAGACCAATCTCTTTACAGCTAAGGGCAAACAAACTTTTCTAATGGTAGAATTTTAGTTGGGGGTGGCAGGGGTAAGTATTCTGACCATTGTTAAGTCTGGTCCTGATTAAACTACATATCCAGATCAGAGCCTTTAATCTTACTACCTTAGGAAAGAGATAAAGATCTTTGATAGAGGATCTAGGAGTGGGATCTAGAGGTGAGAAATCATCTATTTGCTATCAGGTGCCTGTACAAAGATAAATTTTGATCTGGATATAACACAGGTTGAAAATTAAAAGTCAAGGTTGTTTTTGAAACTCTGCCAAGTTAGACTCTGTAATTGTGTCCTGTATCCAAAATAGCTTCACTCATCTTCAGTCAATACCCCCAGACTCCAGCATCACAGTTAATCTAATGCTCTGTGTGATAGGCATTACAGAATGACCTGTTGAGTGATACAGAAAGCCATGCGGCTATTCCTATAGACCAAACCAGCGATGATGAGGGAGAGGGAGAGAGAGAGAAAAGAAGGAGAAGAAAGAAAAGTAGTAATCATAGTAGTGGTAGCAGAGGAGGAAGGGGAGAAAATGAGAGAGAAAAAGAATGAGAGAGAGGGAAAAAACAAAAGAAAACCCTCCTGGGGTCTCATCTTCACTATATATACTGAAAGCCAAAGGCACTTAAGTGGGCTATTGAATTCCTTTCATTTTTAATTGTGCCTTTTAATTATTTCACCATAAATATTTTATGCCATTGTATGTTGTTACTGTTCATCTTAATTAATAATGAGGGAGAGAAAGAAGAAAAGCTTTAAGGAGAGAGGGAGAGATGAGAGGGAAAATGTGGCAGTAGGAGAGAGAGAGGAGAAGAAGAAGAATAAGAGGAGGAGGAGGAACATAAAGGAGAGACAGTCCTTTGAGATCCTGAAATAGAACAACCTAGACTGGAAGGTAAGCTCATGGGCTTGAGTTTCCTCATCTCTAAAATGGGGATTGCAGGGCTTCCCTCGTGGCGCAGTGGTTGAGAGTCTGCCTGCCGATACAGGGGATGCGGGTTCGCGCCCCGGTCTGGGAAGATCCCACATGCCGCAGAGCGGCTGGGCCCATGAGCCATGGCCGCTGAGCCTGCACGTCCGGAGCCTGTGCTCCGCAATGGGAGAGGCCACAACAGTGAGAGGCCCGCGTACCGCAAAAGAATAAAATGGGGATTGCAATGTATCTACCCTTCAGAGTGGCTGGAAAAATTATATGAGAAAACTTATGCAAAACAATTGTCAGAAAAACTTGGAATAATGCCTGGCACACAGTAAGCACTTAATGAATGGTAGTGACTATTATTATTATTAATTATTATGATTAGCTCCTAGCTCCTATAACCCTTAATAAGTCAAAACTCTCTAGAAATCTATTTCCCCTTGCACCACAATAGAGAAACCAAGTAATTTTGATGAACTGTAAATGCACCAAATTAAATGCCCAGGCATATGAATTAGCATAAGCAATATCTCTCCACAAAATTGGCACTCAATATCTCTCAGCACATAATCTTTACCATCAAAGGAATGAGCTACCTAAAATAAGCACATTAGTCAGCTACCAGACACAAGCAATGTTAATATCTACAGCAAGCTACAAATTATCCAACAGCCACAACACATGTTTTTAGAGGAAAATACCAGAGTACAGAAAATCAGACTTTAGTAGTACAAGGCTCATGATGCAATCAGCTTCCAATGAGGAAATAAGGAAAAGACTGAACTTAGTTCTGGGAAAGGAGCTGGAAATGGGGAGAAATGTGGTCTTCCTACCTGTAATTATATGTAAAGTGACACATTAAAGTTTATTTAATAAATTAAATTTAACATATATTTAAGTCTGATATTTTCTCAGGTCTCACACCCATTTTAATAAAAACCTAAAATATGAGCCAACATTTTTCAGGACCAAATAATTGACCATCCTCATCTTGGTCACTACTACCCACTTTCTCCTTAATCAGGGTAAAATATTTATTAGAAAATTTTACAGCTTTAGAAATTTTAAGCAGAGAGATAACACAGAACATATTTTCTAATATTCTCATTTTAAACATGAGAAAACCTGAAGTTAAATGACACCCAAAATATTACTTCTTAGCAGCAAAATTAGAATTTGAATTTACACCAAGGGTCCCATAGTAATTCTAGTTCCATTTTGTCACTCTTCAGCTCTGTTCACATCGCCCATGGCCCAGTTCCTGTCTTGTTTCCTCTTGCCCAAATCCTACAGCACAGTCCCACCTTAACTCCCTGCAACCCACTGAACCCTTTCTCCAGTTTCCACCCATGAGTCCAAGTATGCTTCCTCAAGTACATGTCTAATTTTGACTCTCTGGCTGGTGAGAGTCACACTTGAATGACTCCCCCAAAGCACTCAGTATATAGTCAAGATTATTTCACATGACACTGAAGGCCCTGTGCATTACATATCCTGCTAGCTTTTCCCTCACCAGCCTCTCCCATTCCCCACACCCTCTGGGCTTTCTAAACTACCTGCAGTTCCCCCAGGGCTAGACCACATGCTCTGGAACACTTTCACCTGGGACTTCACTCCTGCCTGAGTACCTTTTCCTCAAAAGCTCAAGTTTATACCTCCAAGGTCAGAAGTCCCTTCTTCCTCACCCATGTGACAGGCCAAGGGTTCTTTTTCTGTGCTCCCATGTATTTCCTTTAATAACAATGATCACATCCGGGTGCAGAAGCCTATTTGATTCTTTCTTTTTTCCTCTAGAGTGTCAGCTCCTTGAAGGTGGACACCATATCTTATTCATCATTATATTCCCAATGCCTAGAACAAAGCCTGGCATACAATGAAAGTTCAATAACTATTTTTAATCAAATGCCTTACCTCTCAAGCCTGAGATATTTTTCGTATTCTACCGTATCTCCCTAGCACTTAATTATCTACTATTTGCTTCACATGGATTAGCCACAGCTCATCAATTATATGAAAAGCAACTTGAGGGCAGAGATAGTGTTTTACTCATCATTCTTATCTCCTTTGGGGCCAAGCCTATAAGGCAGCTTGCTATGACTAAAGGAGTTAAAAATTTTTATTTTTAAATCTGAGTACTTTCTTTATCTAAAAATCTTAGGTAGAACAGAATGTAAAATTAAAAAAAAAAAATCCACAGAGAAAGAGAGCAAGCTAGCGAGCTGCTCTGGTTTAAATGGAGTCTGTGGATTCCCATCCTCAAGGCCTGAGGCCATATCTCTAAAGGTGTACGTTTTAAAATGTGGGTCGTGGTCCATTAGTGATGAGTGACATTAATTTATTGAGACACAATTTGCATTTACAAAATGCAAAAAGAAAAGATTAGGTTCGTCATATGTAGTAAAGACAAGTATTGTTATGGAAAATGACTTCTATTATTATTTACTTATATGTGGATCTTCTGTGTTTCTCAATCAAAGAATAAATTCAGGAGATCTTCTGTACAACATTGTGCCTATAGCTAACAATACTCTCTTGTACACTTAAAAACTTGTGAAGAGGGTAGAATCTCAGGTTAAGCTTTCTTACCACAGTAAGAAGAAAAGTTTTTAAAAAAGTTTGAAATCCACTACTTTAAAGTGCTTCTTAAAGCACAAGTGAAGATATTGGTGTAGTAAATTTGTTCCAAACTTTGGTTCACATGGGGAAGACCTCCGTATTTGATGAAAATACAGAGTCCCAGCCACCACTGCTGTAGATTCTGCATCATGTAGTTTAGGTTGGATCCAGGCATTTCTATGAAGCACACAGAAGCCTGAAAACCGCTGGGCTCTTGGAAAGGACACATATATGATTAGAATCCCAGAGCAAAGGAATCTTTAAGTGTCTGCTCCCCTGATGTTCGAACGTATACCCTCCTGAGATGGAACAACTCATAGCACTCTAAGACACTTCCCTCTGTTTGTGGGTAGCTTCCACCCTTCACCTTGATTCTTGTGCCCAAGAGGATAAATTCAAATCTTCCTAGCAGATAAGGTTTTTTTTTATTTATTTATTGCACACCTAGCCTCAATTTCCTCATCTCTCAAGGTGGTTGAAAGAGGTTCATAAAAGATCATGGTCAAACATATATTAATAGACATTGTAAAATGTAAACTATAGTATCACAAACAGTTTATCACTATAGTAGGAGTTCAGGAGATATGTTTTCATTAGCTGGGGGCTGATAAAGATGTCTCCTTACATTCTGAGCTAAGCACTGCCCTTTTCTTTCCTTCTGAATTAACTACTAGATTAAGCTTTGTAAAACAGGGACCCTGTTTTGCTCTCTGAATAGCCCTGGTGCTCAGCACAGTGCCTGCCATTAAGTAAATATCTGTAGATTGAATGAACCCATAAGATGGAACCAAAATTCCTCTAAATGTGGTATATGTAGATGAACTGTGTCTCCACAGACTCTTTTCTTGGTCTCTCTCAGCCCAGTGCTCCCTCTTTCAGTCTTGAACTCCAATCACTCTCCTCAATAGGTACACATATCCTGGAAGAAGTAATTGTAAGATGGACGGAGTGCTAAAGTTTTTCACAGGCTCACATCTTCCTAGCAATCTTTAATGGCACCTGCAGTAGAAATGACAGGAAATGGCTCTCTCATTCACAATGATCTGAGTGGGTCTAAAATAAACTAAATGTCTAGAATACTGGGACAGGCAAAGGCATTAGATGCTCACACTTTTCCCAATCACTGGTAAAGCCTGGAGGCTCCAGCCTGAATTTATTGCTTGTGGAAAAAAAATTTTTTTTTAAATAAACATACTCCTTAAACAAGGAACCAAATCAGGGTCAATTTCAATCCTATGCTCTTATATAGATTATCATGGAAACCTATATTGCAGGAATAATTATTTTTGAAAACATATTGAGTCTATTTTAGTCCATTTTGTTGACTGTGATGCAATAGTGAGCAAATGCAAAAGTTAAAATCATGCCTTTGATTTTTCCTACCTTACAAAAAGTTGTTCTATTTGATCATACTGGTCAGAGACATTACTTGTGGTCTGAATGTTGGGCATTTTTTCTAGGCTACTCTAAATACAAATATTCTTTTATCCGTGGAGTATGGTAATAATTCAAACCTCATTACTGGTAAAAATAGGCATGTAGAAATATAGAAACCACAATAATAGTAATACTTAATGCCCTAATGATATTATGGATTAATCCCTCAAAGACTACTAGACAATTATTTTACATGTAAAAGCTATGGAGACATTTTACATCATTTGAACAGAAGAAGCTAATACACTCTGTTTTCCAATTGTTGTTTTATCCCTATCTTGCCAAACTCTGCCTTCTATTTGTTGACTCAGCCTTGTCTATCTGTCAATGATCTTTAAGAGCTTTGTTTCGTTGAAGACCCCACAATATAGGTACTACTATACAAACTAATCTGCAAGTAAATCAAATTTAACTAAGAGAACTTAAGCAACTTTTTCAAGATTCTACAGCTAAGCCACACAGTTAAGAATCACTATGTCAGCAGGGCCAATGCTGTATGTGTATATGAACATGCCTGTGTGTATCATATCATAAAGCAGAAGCCAGAGTTTATCATGCTGCTAGATAAGGCTGCTGTTTGCCCTCTGACAAATTCCCATTAAAATACCTAAATCAGATACAGGGCCAACTACACAATCTGATGGGGTCTAGTGAAAAATGAAAATATGGGGCCGATGTCCAAAATTTATTAATAATTTCAAAATGGTGCCCATAGAGCATTAAACCAAGAGTCAAGCCATTCGTGACTGCATAGATCACACATCCAAAAAGCTGGGCCTGACTGTAGAACAGATTTAGTGTGAAGCACTGATAGAGACCGTAAAGGAGTGTGGAGATTTGACTTGACATATTAATCAGATTGTGCTGTACCAGCAAATAAACCCCAAATCTCAGTGGCTTAAAACAACAGTCATTTCTCACTCCCCAGTCAACGAGTCAGCAGCGGCTTGCCTGGACTTGGGTTCAAGTCTGCTCTCTCTGTCTTCTATTCTGAAACCGAGACTGAAATAGCAGCTACCTGAGGCATAGTCTCCTCATGGCCATGGCAAGAGTAAAGGCCAAACCATACAAGTGTATTTAAAGCCTTTGCTGAGTCACATCTACTCACATTCCACTGACCAAATAAAATCACACCACCAAGCTCCAGGTTGGTTTGGTGAGGATGAGAATGCTTCTTCCATGGAGGTGGGAAGGAAGAGTATCTGCTGAACAATCATATTGTCTCCCCTGGTTGAGATGGTGCTCCCTTGAGAGTCTAATTATTAAATAATCCAAGCAGTATTTAGAGAAGATTTGTCTCTTGGCTCGAGATTCCAGGTTTGCCCCAAATGCAAGACATCAAATAGGTTTGTCTGCATATTCTTTTTTTAAATTAATTTTTATTGGAGTATAGTTGATTTACAATGTTGTGTTAGTTTCTGCTGTACAGCAAAGTGACTCAGTTATACATATACATATATCCACTCTTTTTTAGATTCTATTTCCACATAGGTCATTACAGAGTATTGAGTAGAGTTCCCTGTACTATACAGTAGGTCCTTATTAGTTATCTATTTTATATATGGTAGTGTGTATATGTCAATCCCAATCTCCCAATTTATCTCCCCCTTGGTAACTGTATGTTTGTTTTCTACATCGGTGACTCTATTTCTGTTTTGTAAATAGGTTCATTTGTACCATTTTTTTTTTAGATTCCACCTATAAGCGATATCATATGATATTTGTCTTTCTCTGACTTACTTCACTTAGTATGACGATCTCTAGGTCCATCCATGTGTCTGCATATTCTAAGGACAGTTAAAAAGTGCAAACAAGGAGTGAAAAAAATAGACCTGTGAAGGAAAGCATAACCCTAGGACATGCGACTTGTTTCCCCTCTCTGAAGTTGAGGAGAGGAGGACGTTAAGAGACAAGTTAAGTGTGAGGCATCTTAAAGGAAGGAAAGCCTGGGGTTTCATTCACTGACACAATGTCCATTAAACCACAGAGTTTGTGGACCTTCCACATACAACTGGAGCAGACAGAAGCACATGAGAGGGGCATGATGGAGTCAAGAAAGAGAGTGCTGAAGAAGCAACCTGCATTTCCACCACTTAGAAAGACAAGTTACCACTAGATGCAGGTAGCTAGAGGCTTACTCTACATCGCCTTTCCTCAGGGGCATCTTTTGGATTAGGAGATTATAACAGCAAAATATTTGAGGAAATACCAACTGGAATCAAGGCTGAGAATTAGGGATGAAGATGCTGAGTGCCAGTCAGATATTTCATGTCAAGAAACTAAATAGGAGGGGACCACCATAAGATCTACTCAAAAGAACCAACAAATACGTCCCCAAGAAGGAACCTGAAGTTGGGCCCTTTTTGCACAAAAGTAAAGTAAGGTAGGCATTTGGCATTAGTGTGGCTTCAACGACCTCAAAGAGCAAACAGCTACACAAGTGATTAGAGATTACTACTGAGAAAGAAGGAGACAGCTAACCTGCCATAAGGTAAGGCCATCCTTTCCTCTCTCTCTTCCTTATTTTGACGTCAGAGAAGTAAATACAGAAAAGAGGGTTAAGTCATGGACGGTAGAAAGAGAAAATGGGATGTATATAGCCCTTCTCCACTCCAAATCCTGGACTAGAACCACAAATCTAATCTATACCTGGAGGAAAAGGAGAGTTTTCGGTAACATATGAAGAGAAAAATTTTAAGCTCCACTAGAAATTTGATAAGGGGAAGGAAGTTATGTTAAATTTAGGGGATTTTTGTTTTGTTGGCATTGCATTACTGGAGTTTATTTATAATATCACTTAAAGTCATTATTTAACTTCTGGTATAATATATTAGGTGACCTGCCTGTGCATATTTTGAAATGAGAAATGGAATCCCAAGTGTCAGTTTTCAGCCTAGGGTACAGCAGGGACTTGGAGTTAAATAATGTGCCATTCAGAAATATTTCTGAGCTTTCCTGTGGCAGTCAGGGGGCAAACTGCTATCTACTAGTGGTGCCAGGAGAATCACCAGAGGAACAGGGGTTGGTTATTAGGGTAGGACTAAAATGGTTTAATGTGATGGGGAGGTAAATCTGATTCATTGGAGGTGAAATGTCAACAGGTTATAGCTTCTTATTAAAGTGACATCCTCCACACAGCTTTATCAGTAACAAAGCAAAATTTTCATCTTCACCTTCCACATTGTATATTCCTTCATTTTTTTTAAACAGCTTTATTGGAGTATAATTTATATACAAAAAAACTGCATATGCTTAATGTATAGAATTTAATGAATTTGGACATATGCCCATGATATTGTCAGCACAGTCAAGCTAATAAACATACCTATCACCTCCAAAGTTTTCTTGTGGCCCCCTCCTTTTCTTTTTCTTTGCTGCGGTAACAATGCTTAACATGAGATATGTCCTTCTAGCAAAATTTTAAGTGTACATACTGTGTTGTTGGCTACAGGCACGGTGTTGTACCGTGGAGCTCTAGAACTTACTCATCCTCCATGACTGAAACTCTACATCCACTGACCAACATCTCCCTACTTCCCCCTCTCCCCCGTCCTTGGCAGCCACCATTCTATCCCGGACTTCTATGAGTCTGACTATTTTATATGCCTCGTATAAGTGCAATTATATACTGTCTGTCTTTCTGAGACTGGCTTATTTCACTTAGCGTCATGTCCTCCAGGTATATTCAATCTTTCCATTCTAAACTATCCATGGGGAAGAAAAGACTGTTATTATTTTTCCTTCCCTCTCCCAGATTCTTAACAGTATCTGTAGATGAGGTAAGAGTCAATGTGGTTAAGTATCTTTCTCCAGGTTGCATTTGTAGAAAGATTTCAACCCAGATTTAAGTCCTGGTTAACTTTATTCCAGTGTTCAGAGTTTTTCATCCCGATGACCATCATTAAGAATGTAGTGAAGTTATCTAATATTTATATAATAATCGTAACATTCACACCCAGCATAGATACCCATTCTTTCCCTACACTGCATGCATGGCCTGCAGTCAATATGCATTGGTCAAAATACATGTATAATATTTAATGGGGAATCAGTAATTGAATGAGATACTAAATGCTTAATATTTCATAAAATGCTATTGTCTTATTCTATTGGTAGAGTAGAAGCTACTAATCATTTTAAATGATAATAATTTACTCAACTTTACAAATGAGCAATATAACAACCTCAGTTTATTCATTCAGTTCCCAATTCATTTAACTCTTCTTTCTCAAGTTAATCTAAGATTTTCCCTCAAGTTATGTACCAGAGAGCAGACTTCCTTTTACTTACCAAAGCACAGGACTTTCTGTGGTAGATTATTCATTCAGCACAAACTCACCTGCAGCCTAAAGCGAAGCCATCTCAACCAACGCACGGTCTTTTTGAGAGAGAAAATTAAATGCTCGGCGTGAGCCACTGAGGTTTTAAGGTGATTTACTATGCAGTATTTTTGTGTAGCTGACTTACAAATTACTCCCAATCTTGTTTGAGAAGCCACTAGGGAAAATACCTTCTGTAGGGACCCTGCATTCATTCATTCTCTGTGTTGCTCTAATGGTTCTAACTGCTGTGTGTTGCAGAAAGAGTGAACGAGTGAAGAGGGAATGGTGTTATGTGGTAGAGCAAGGGGGTGTTTACGAGCTCAGCAGTTCTCAGCTGTCTTCCATGGAGAAATGCATGATGGATGGTGTTTACAGGAATGGCACATTCCCATGAGGGTCCCTGGGAATTCTTGGCAAGCTAGCCGAAACTCTCCCAGCCCTCTTTCTCTAACTCAAGACAGCATATTATCATAGAGGTAAAAGTGATGTTTTTTACAGAGATGCTATTGAATCTACTTTAAAATATATATAAAAATAATTGTCATGAACATCAGTATTTTAATATTCATCTGCCTGACAGCTAATATGGCTGAACTATGTGTCAATATAGCAGAGAACTATAGTAGAGGAATAGATAGAAACCCTATTCCTCTCGCATTTTACGCAAGCCTGTTATCTTCTACTTCAAGAGTTGAAACCATGTATATTACATCTCAAATTGCATACTACCGTATCCAGCATACAACACACACTCAATAATTTCCAATCACTTTCTTCATTGGTTTTCTAAAGATAAAGGCATTAAAACTTCCACCTTTCTACACTAGTGAGAAACACTGATTTTGACCCCTGAAACTACTTTTCTGAATGATCTCATAACTTGTTGGATTTTGTAAAGGAAGAAAGATGAAACTCCCACTAACTGCTGTTGGATCCCTTTTCCTGTTGCACAGTTTACTTCTTGTAACATCTCATCCCAATATCACAGTATTGTAAGCACTTCCAGTTATTAAAACAGACTCCCTAACACCATACACAAAAATAAGCTCAAAATGGATTAAAGACCTAAATGTAAGGCCAGAAACCATCAAACTCTTAGAGGAAAACATAGGCAGAACACTCTATGACATAAATCACAGCCAAGATCCTTTTGGACCCATCTCCTAGAGAAATGGAAATAAAAACAAAAATAAACAAATGGGACCTAATGAAACTTCAAAGCTTTTGCACAGCAAAGGAAACCATAAACAAGACCAAAAGAACAACCCTCAGAATGGGAGAAAATATTTGCAAATGAAGCAACTGACAAAGGATTAATCTCCAAAATTTACAAGCAGCTCATGCAGCTCAATAACAAAAAATCAAACAACCCAACCCAAAAATGGGCAGAAGACCTAAACAGACATTTCTCCAAAGAAGATATACAGACTGCCAACAAACACATGAAAGAATGCTCAACATCATTAATCATTAGAGAAATGCAAATCAAAACTACAATGAGATATCTTCTCACACCAGTCAGAATGGCCATAATCAAAAAATCTAGAAACATTAAATGCTGGAGAGGTTGTGGAGAAAAGGGAACCCTCTTGCACTGTTGGTGGGAATGTGAATTGGTACAGCCACTATGGAGAACAGTATGGAGGTTCCTTAAAAAACTACAAATAGAACTACCATTTGACCCAGCAATCCCACTACTGGGCATATACCCTGAGAAAACCATAATTCAAAAAGAGTCATGTACCAAAATGTTCATTGCAGCTCTATTTACAATAGCCAGGAGATGGAAACAACCTAAGTGTCCATCATTGGATGAATGGATAAAGAGATGTGGCACATATATACAATGGAATATTACTCAGCCATAAAAAGAAACGAAATTGAGCTATTTGTAATGAGGTGGATGGACCTGGAGTCTGTCATACAGAGTGAAGTACGTCAGAAAGAGAAAGACAAATACCGTATGCTAACACATATATATATGGAATCTAAGAAAAAAAAATGTCATGAAAAACCTAGGGGTAAGACAGGAATAAAGACACAGACCTACTAGAGAATGGACTTGAGGATATGGGGACGGGGAAGGGTAAGTTGTGACAAAGCGAGAGAGTGGCATGGACATATATACATTACCAAACGTAAAACAGATAGCTAGTGGGAAGCAGCCACATAGCACAGGGAGATCAGCTAGGTGCTTTGTGACCACCTAGAGGGGTGGGATAGGGAGGGTCGGGGGGAGGGAGGAGGGAGACGCAAGAGGGAAGAGATATGGGAACATATGTATATGTATAACTGATTCACTTTGTTATAATGCAGAAACTAACACACCATTGTAAAGCAATTATACTCCAATTAAAAAAAAAACAGACTCATTTCAACTATCACAAATGACTTAGTCTGGTCCATCTAAAACAAAAACACAATTATATGGTAAGATCCAAGTAAATTAAATCTCACGTCTTATAGCCCTTCCCAGTTTCCACTTTGCCCAGTCTTAGGTAGGATGCTGACTCAAATTTCTAGGTAGAAGGATGTTCCTTTTTTCTTTTTAGTTGCCATAGATGCAAGCCCCTTAAAATTGTTAAACTGGAGTGAATTTGATTACCAGACTCTTGCATACCTTACATTTTTAAACTTTTTATTCTGAAAGAATTGTAGACCTATAAGAAGGTTTAAAAAATGGCACAAAGTAATGTTATAGTAAGGCTGCCAGAAGAACACTGCCCATCCAGTTAATTTTGAATTTCATGAGAATAATAATTGTTTTAATATAAATATGCTCCAAATATTGAAAATAAAATACAAGACATCCAGATACCTTTGAATTTTAAATAAACAACAATTTTTAAATATAAATATATTCCATGTATTACTTAGGGCAAATCTCTAACAAAAATATGCATTACTTATCTGAAATTCAAATTTAACTAGGTGTTCTGTATTTTTATTTGCAAAATCTGGTAATGCTACCTGTATTCCGTTCACCCAGATTCTCCAAATGTTAACATTTTACCACACTTGTTTTATGATTCTCTCCTTCTCCAGAAAAAAAAGTATAAGCTGAAAATATGATGTCTCTCTATCTCTATAAAAAGAATATCCTCTTACATAACCATAGTATAATTTTTCTAATCAGGATAGTAATGCTGATACAAACTGTTATCTAATCTAGGACCTTATTCAGTCTTCCCCAATTGAATACCCTTTTTCCTGGTTGGCATCCAGGATCAGGCACTTGGTTTCATTGTCCTGTGTCTTTAGTCTCCTTCAGCCTGGTAGAGTTTCTCTTTGTCTTTCATGTCGTTTGACTTTTATGTGTTTGTCTTTCAAAGTTTTTCTTTTTCATAACCTTGGCCATTTTGAAGATTACAAGCCAGTGATTTTGCTGACTCTCCCTCAATTTGGGTTTGTCTGACATTTCCTTATGATTAGATTCAGATCATACATTTTTGGCAGGAATCCTACAAAAGTGAGGTCATATTTTTCTCGGTGCATCATATCAGGGTGCTTTACTTAAGGAGTACAAAATTGCTTAAAGAGTACAAAATGATAACAGGAAACACCAGTTTATCACAGCACCAGTCTATATCTACCATATGTAGAAACATAAGCCAATACCCATTCCCTGGTAAAGCTCTCCAAACAAAATGATGTTATCACCACTCAGTTATCTGCATAATCCAGACCCTTTTGCTAAAGACCAAGCAAAGATTTGTTTCTACCTGGGGCAAGTTGGGTAGATGAAATAAACTTTGGTTTCTTTCCTCTAGGATGCTAATCAAGCTGTGTCATCCATCCCCGATTTATGAGTTTAAACTTACTTTGCAGAGACTTCTATTCAAGAGATTCATGGTGGTTCTACATGTGGTCTTTTAAGGGAAGAACAACACACAAAACTGCACTCAACTTTTATACTCTGTCCATTTTCTCCTTACACATTTTAAAGACTTGTAAAGGTGGCATTCACAGCTGCTTGATCTTCTTGGAGTTGTCTTTCTTTTTTATTCAGCATATCCCAAACTCTTTAACATCCCTTTCACCTGTGAGCCTTAAGTTTCTTTCGCTCTAGTACCGAACAGGATCATGGTCTCTGCTATCAATTTTAAGCGGGTGATTTTAGTCTGGTGCTAAAGTGACTACTGCTGCTATTTCCTGCCACTGCACCACCTGAGTCTATAAAAACCTCCCTCATAGGAAAGGATTCCACTTCATTCTTGATTTAGGTTTTGCTGAAGGATCACCCTCAACAGATTCTGTAACTCTTCTGATATTAAACTCCTGGTTGTATCACGAGAATGAATACCTTTACTATGTTTTCTTTTCTGATACCTTGTCCTTCCCCAACTTTTAAATTTTATGGACTTGAATAGTTTATGTTACTTCAATGGCTGCTAAAATATTTTCAACATTTTTGTTCACAGTAATAGAATATGGATATATTTCTAATGCTCTCTTTTTTCAATCCTCTATCACTTTGGGGAAACTTCTGTTGAGATTCTCACATATTATCCTGTCCCTTTCCTTCTCTCCCACAGGTAGGGCTAGATATGAGGACTTTTGCTCTCTTTGGCGTGTATGGTGCTTTCTGGCTCCTATTTTATCTTATTTTTATTTCTTAGGAGCTTATTTCACTAGATTTTGTCCTGTTTCATCCTCTGTTTTGAAGAGATAGGATATTGATAATTTGGGGGTCTGCCAAAAGAATTCATTGTTTAAGCAAATATGGTCCAAACTCCACTTTCAGAAGCAGAAAAACTCAGACAGGAACTTATTCTCCCTGCTGAATAACCCAGACCTCAGCTTGGTCTATTCTTTTCTGACCTGGTTCCCCTTTAGTATGTTTCATCCTTCTTCATTTCCACGGAGTCCTAACTTCATAATTTCTTAAACTTATTCCCTCAGGGCACAGAGAATATCTTTACCTTTTCCTATGGTAGCTGTGTCAACATGATGGTCATCTCATAAAGCTTAAAATCATCTACAAGGAATGTTTCCAGTTGTTTTTTAGCCTCTATCTACAACTTTAAGAGGTACCATTGAATGGTTTCTCTAGGACTCTTGGGGTTACAATTTCAGTCTCTCACTGAGATAATCTTTTTTTGCTGCCTGACTTATTTTAATCTTAGATATCCTTTCCATCTAAGGACAATTAAAATGTCTAACCCTTTCCAGGTCCCCCTATTAAACGCAGTACACCCTGGTGCATCTCTTTTCCCTTTCAAATGTATCTAGCCTGGATTCCAATATCTAATTTCCTGTATATATCTATCTAATCTACTTGTCAATCTTTCTCAGTGAAATAATCGTGCCATGTGTCTTTTTATTTTTCTTTTATTGCTTCATTGCTTTGATTCTGGTACTTAGAGTAAAATTTAGATTTTTTTTTCTAAGCAATCCAGTTCCACCTTGACTTCCTGAGCAAAATTGATTCTTTGAGTGTTCTAACTACACAACTTTCTGACCTTTATTGGCTTATTAGCCATTGGGTTTGAAATATACAGGAAGTTGCTTTTCTAAGTTCAAAAAAAGCCAATAGCCTGTGTAAAATAAGGGCTCTCATTACTTTTTATAAAAATTTCCACCTTCTAATAAATAAAAGCACAGTCAAGGACTCTGATATTTTCAACTGTATTCAAAGACTATGTAATTAACCTCTCTGGAGCCAATGTGAGACCATTTGGTGAGGGTTTAAACCTTTAGCCCTGAAAAAGCCCATGAGTCAAAGAGCTTTGCCCCAGTCCAGTTCTTTCTGTAGGCTCTAAACGCTGTTCAAAATAACATAGAAATGAACAGAGCTTGGACGTTAGATCTAGTTTTGCCTTCTATGCCGGCAGGAACCACACTGGTGTTTTGTGGAAGCCAGCTGCCTTTGTAGTGTCATATCGCATGTTGCAGACACAGGTGAATCACCAAATAAAAGTGGCAAAATATTGCTCAATCTTCCCTTGACAAGAGGCCAAACCAAAGAGGCCTGGATAATAAAATTCTACTAGTTTGAAATAATTTTTGACTAGTAATAAAAGTCTTACTCTTCATTCCAACAGAGTTTCACTTGCTCAGGTAAAATCTGTTTCTGCTCACGTCAACCAGTATCACCTGCAACAGCTTAGTCTCCAATGCCTGTTGCTTCTCAGTAAGGCCCAAGAAGCCTGGTTTCCTATTAAACATTAGCTCTACACTTATAAAAACTGGACACAATTAGCAGCTCTTACCTGTCAAAGCCGGTGGTCTTGTGTCATCCATACCCAAGTCCTAAGGCTGAAGTCACCATTCTCCGTTAGGTTATATCAGCAGCCTTCAAATCTGCGCCATCTTGCTCTCCAAAAGTCAGCTTTTTAAAGCTACAGACTAAGGCCCAGGGTGTTGGTAGGTTCAGGGAACCGATAAATAATGTTTTTTTTCTCCTCCTGAGTTAGAATTGATTCAGAGTTAAGCAGTCTAGTTAGAGTGATCCTAAAATGCTAACGTTGCCAGCTTCATTAGGGATAAAGCTGAATGGAGATGTGCTTAGAGCTGTAGTCACAACGGGCTTTCTAAAGTTCACCTCTGAATTGTTAAGCACAACCTACCAAGTCCTCAGCATAAAGAGACAGCCTCAAGACTCCCCCAAAGGGCAGAACATACATACTCAAGTAAGTTTGTTGTCAAGATGAACACCTCTGAAGGCTAGCAGGACCAGATGAAAAAGCCAGAGGAGGTTAAGCCAAGCTTGCTCTGTTCTTGCTCTTAAATTCGCCAGTCAGATGGGTCACCTGTCCTCCTTTGGGGAAGAACTGGGGGGTAGGAGGGAGTGTAAGAAGAGCCGGAAATATTCTAATGACTTTCTCTCCCATGTCTGGAAGTGTGGCTCTTGGGAAATAGAAATTTCTGCCTCCAACAGACGTCTTACAGACTTTTGTTAGCGGGGGTGCTTTTCTCCCGCCTCTTCACATGCCTGTGGGAGGGATTTCCAATAGAGTAACGCCACTCACTTCTTCACTTAGCTTCCCCACCTGAAGACAGTTCTTCTGATTGTGAAGTATGTAAGATTCAGCTGTGCTTGAAGACTGGCTCCTTCCTCTCTCTGTCTCCTCTCGGAATATCCTGCAGTCTCATTTCTTTCCTCCATGGGATGGACCTGCAATTTGGAATAAGTTGGGCTGTGTTTGCAGGTACACATGGCTGCATCTGCATCTCATTCTCTAACAGCTTCAAAAGTCATAAAGCTGATATTTTCATCTCCATCTGTCAATCCCTTGTGTCTGCCTCTCAACTGCTCCTGAACTTAAGTGGAGAAAAGAGGGTGTACAGTTTATAAGGCCTCTTCAGCTCCAAAAGTAATGTAGAGAAAATATGCAACAGTGCCTAGCATGGGGCAGGTAATTAATAAATCTAAGTTCTCTTCCATTTTAAGCTAAAACATCTATCATACAGATTCAAAAACATGTTTTTCTAGACACCCTCCCTCCACCTTGTATATGATTTAAAGACTATTCAACTGGATAAAAATCAAGCTCTTCTCTACTCCTTCTATTATATTTTATTTCATCTGGCTCAAATAACACATTAGTTATCTTCTGGCAAACTCCTTGAGTGTTCTTTTTCATATTTCACTGTTCATCTACATAATCTGGACCCAACCTGATGATCAGCTTTTTGTCAACTCTCACCACTCTAAACAGGCCTTGATGAGAAAGAGGGTTAGGAATACTCTGGCAATATGGTGTAGTTAATTTCTGTGAGCCCAAAGACAGCTAATGGGACCACAGAAGCATTGAGGGGAGTGGGTTCTTTGTAGTAAAATGGGTCAAATTTGTTTTCCATTATGAGTCTGCATTGTGCAAGTCAGTGTTATTGTATTTCTCTATTCTGTTCAGAAAGCTCCTCTCATTCCTGCTGTGATGAAACAGGAATATCTGTTTTCCCTGAAAACAGACCAGTTTCTCAGCCTGGAGATATAACACACTGCACATCCCAAATGCAGCTGTCCTAATTTGCAGTCTCCATCCCTCTCTGGACAATCCCCAGGGCCATTCTTTAATAACAGCCTTCACATATAAGAAGAGTTCTTATATGGCAAACCTACTTCTGAATAGGGCTGAACAAGAGGAAATAGCTCTAAATTACACCAAATATATGCAGGCTGTACATTAGTAAGAAATCTCAAATAATAAAGCTCTTGTTGAACACGGATAAAGGTTATGACAGTATAAGATTATCCAGGTCATCCTTAGGAATATATTGACAGAAAGTCACTGTGTAGAAAGCTTTAGGCCTGAGTAGGGTAACTATCTGGCCTAGGTATCACTGTTTCCCAGTTCCCTCATCATGACAGACATCACTAATTGATGTTGGAACTCCCATTGAGCCCAGACATGGCCATGGAATTACTTTCAGTATTGTATTTCAATAGAGTATTACCAATAGATCAAAGTAGGCACATGAGATAAAAATGGTGCCATCATTATTTTAGGCTTGCAAAGATGTCTCTGAAGTTTCAGATATCAAAACTGACATTCAGGATTTTATTTTCAAATATGCTTTCCTTTGATATAGTAAAGTGCATTTGTGAAACTCCATTGTCCTTTTAGTGTAATATATTCTCAGGAAAATGGACTAGCAGTAATAAAGTTTCTGAACATGGTGAGCCCAAGTATCTCTAGCCTAAACCTGACACATATTATAACCCAGAGGGAGGGAAAAAAACACAGCATGGATATTTAAAGAAAGATACTCTCAGGAGATGGAAAAAAATCACTATATAATGCATTAAAATATTCTTATGTGATGTTCTCTTAAATATTTAGTAAAAAAAGAGGTACAGCCATTTTAAAGGAGGTTTTAGATGAAAATGCAAACCAACAAACAAGAGGTAATTTCAAGCAGACATATACCAATCATTGATTATCATGGCTGAGAAATTGCCATGAATTTAAGAAAACTTAACAGAGAAAATGCAAAATCCACCAGCGTCATTTTGAGAGATGCCCCACTTTGGATAGATAGAGACTGCCCCAGCAGGGATATTGGAATGATTATATTTTGTGACTCTCCATTTTAATTCTCTTCCAAAGTAATCATAATATAAACAGGATTCACGACATAATAGAGCCAAGCAATGCAGAGGTCCTAATTAAAGTAATTAGAAAACAAATATTTTTGTACATGGAATATGTGGGACAAGAAGGCACACAAAATGGCCAGCCTTCATGTTGTAATTGTCCTGTAACTTCAAAGCTGAAGCAGCTATGAAAAAGAATGTTGGAAGAGGAAAAATATTTGGTGTGCAATTATGGTGTAGGTTAGAGAAACAGACCCAGAGACTGCCCATATCTGAGTCACATAAACTTCCGTATTATACATTCTTTTACATGTTACCCTGTGTTTTAGTTTTCATTACATAAATATATACTCATGCACACATATGTAGCTCTCTGTAGTTGTCTACCAATAGCATCACATATTGTAAGTAACACGGGCTTGGGACCAGAAATACATGGTTTTGAGTCCCAATTCTGTCATTTATTTGGTGTGTGACTTTGGGAAAGTTAATTAAATTTTATGTATGTTACTTTGAAGTCTTTATGACAATTCTATTCAACAGTCTTATGAAGTTACATAGTGGAGTGTCTGACCTAGAGTAGTGATTTAGCAAAATTATTTCCCCTGCTTTATCATAAAAAACGAATAAACTCAAATCACGTAGATTGACTTAAATTTCATTTGTAGTTTATTTCCCTTAGAAACCTACGAGGGATCATGCCAATGAGTTGCTGCCCCAAAACTCCTAATTTCACCTGGTGACGGCCACTGGGGTTAAGGTCTCCTAAAAGACATCCTGATATCGTTTGGGCTGGCCTTTGGGCTGCTAGTATCCTTTTATGTCATGAATAATACAGCACAGCGAATGGGAGACAGATTGCCTGAGTTCAAACCCCAGCTCTAACCTCTTACTAGATGTGCACCTTTGAACAAGTTTCTTCACTGCTCTGTGCCACTGTTTTTGCCTCTGTAAAATGGAAATAGTGATAAGTTTCTACCTAATAGGGTTGTCCAGAAGATTAAATGATTTAATGAGTGAAAGTACTTAAACATCATCTGACATACAGTTAACACTGTATAAACATCATAACACTGTATAAACTTGGAGCCTGTTTAGGTTGTGAACTTGGTCAAATATCAGCTATAACATTGCTCATCTGATGCAAATACAGTTCATTCATGGTAAATACATTCCCTTCCTTACAATAAGGTCTATGGTATACAGTGCACTAGTAATGGATTTACTCAATGGATTAAGACGTGTAAAGGGATAAGTTCCCTGACATTTATTTCCTATGAATAGGAGTACCCATACTGAGAGGCAGACATAACATTTTTTCCCACTCTAAAGAGGAGGCTGAATTTCTGTGTATTGAAAGAAAGAGAAAAAAAATTAAAAGTAAAAAGAGAGAAAGAGAAAATAATCCTGGCAAATGGACCTGAAATGAAAATCCTCTCTTATTTAGCAGTATTATTCACAGGTACAAAGATGTGGCCTTGTTTTCCACTGCCTGACCACGCAGTCACAGCCCCTCTTCTCTTTCTGCCTCTTTATTCAATTATGGAGAGCACACTTTGTAGTAGCCCTACATCTAAAAGGAATATTTTTTCTGATTAAATATTGAACATTAAGATGATTGGGCCTACTTACAAACAAGAGAGGCCTGAGTCAGTGGGAAATCTCAGCGACAAGGAATGGTCCCAAGGAGGCTATCCATTCCAGAAAAGTGACAAAGACATTTATAAAACTGTCTGAAGATTATAAATCAAATTGAGAGCCCAAAGAAATTACTGTATGTTGGATATATAAATATATATAATCACGTATACACATCAATGATTCATGGCATTGAGGGACGCAGAAAAGCTAAGTTTTAGGTTTAAATAATTCTGAGTTTCTCAGACATGCTTTTGCCAGGAAACAGGGAGAAAGGATGGAGCTCACTGCTCATTGGTCAAACAAGCATAAAATAAATTAGTGAAACCGGAGGATTTCAGGTGTTAGGCTATGGAAAATGACGGCGTGGAACTAAGCAGCATCGTATTTAGCAAACCTGACCAATAAATCTCTCTAACAGACCCTAGGAGGCACACTGTGGCATTATCCCATTTTATGGATAAGGACTCAATAAAATGTAGGCTCGTGAATCTCCCCAAGGCTAGAGGAAAATTTGTTTTGGTGCTCCTTGTGGGGTTTAAGCAGCTGGGCTGTAGTAGAAAGTAGGGTGGACTTGGAGCCTGGTTAGATTTTGAACTTGGTCAAATATCTTACTTCATTCTTAAAACGCTCAGTTTCTTTAACTGAAAAATGGTTTAGGTATTTTAATCATGCCTTTAGAGAACACTTCACTATTGAGAAAAGGGTAGCCATATAATAGATGGATCGTGTCTACAACTGTAGCTAGTTTTGCCCATGGTCATTTCAGTTCTTCTATATTTCCTATGTTACACACCATATCCCATATCCTGTTACACCCTCCCTTACCTGTCACTCTGGCTGCTGTCAGCTCCTTCCCCCAAGCTACTGTGCCTGGGCTATCAGAGGGATCTACCTATAATATGTCTATTAGCCCTGTGCTTTCCTGCCCACAGACCTTCAGTGGCCCGCAGAGCCAATACATTCATTGAGAATATGTTTATGTTCTCTGCTGTGTGGTATAGAAAGGTTATAGCAACAAAATGAACATCGATTCATTCATTCATTTAAGCAATTATTTATTGAATTATTTACTGAATGCCTACTATATGCCAGGCACTTTCTGAGCACTGAGGACGCAACAGTGAACAAAGCAGACAACAGTGTCACTCCTCATGGAGCTATGTTCTAATGGGGTAAACAGACAATATACAGATAAAGGTGTAAATATATAGCATGTTACATAGTGAAAGGACTAGGAGAAACAACAAACAAAGTAGAAAAGGAAGATATAAGGTCACGGGAGGATTGTTAAAATATTAGATAAGTTAGCCAAGGGCAACCTCAAGAAGAAGGTAACGTTTAAGCAAAGACCTAAAGACGTGTAGCTATTTTGTACTGTGCCCTTTACATACCAAACAACTCCGTGAAGTCAGTGTGATTTCCCCATTTACAGATGAGGAAGCTGAGTCTAGATAAATCTAGGATTGCTAGATTTATCAAATAATAATGCAGCACTCTCAGTTACATTTAAATTTCAGACAAGTATATTCCATGCAACATTTGGGATACTTATACTAAAAACAATAGTGTTGGGCTTCCCTGGTGGCGCAGTGGTTAAGAATCCACCTGCCAATGCAGGGGACACGGGTTCGAGCCCTCATCTAGGAAGATCCCACATGCCTCTGAGCAACTGGGCCCGTGCACCACAACTACTGAGCCTGTTCTCTAGAGCCCGTGCACCACAACTACTGAAGCCCGTGCGCCTAGAGCCCATGCTCCACAAGAGAAGCCATGGCAATGAGAAGCCTGAGCACCATAACGAAGAGTAGCCCCCGGCGCACAGAAACTAGAGAAAGCCCACGTGCAGCAACAAAGACCCAACACAGCCAAAAATAAACAAACAAATTTAAAAAATAAATAAATAAAGAGGAGGAGCAACATCCTGGCAAAGTAAAGGGAAATAAAATAAATGGAGAGAACACATTTAAAAAAACAAAAACAAAAGCAATAGTGTTGTTTACCTGGAGTTTCTGGGCTGGTAAATGACTGTGAATTGCCTAAAGAGATCAAAGAGATTATCAGTAGTACTAATACTAATAATATGAAACACTTACATAGCATTTACTATATACTGGACATTGTTCTGCATTAACTCATCTAATATTCACATATTCACCTTAATTCCCTGAGGTAGGTACTATTATTGTTTCCACTTTAAGAATGAAAAAAAAAAGCATAGAGTAGTTAACCTCTGATTATGAATCCAGGAACTGAGTTTGGAACTGAAAAAAGACCTTGTCACTTTGTTAAAGATCTAATATTAATGATAGAGTATTGTTTTGAAAAAGATTTTTATTCTTTTTTGTTTTCATCGTTTCTTAACTTACGTACCATCTAAACAGAAACTTGTATTTCATGTTTATTTTGTGTATATCATTTTGAGCAGTTTCCATTTATTATATTCCTGGATTTCTTATATCTTTATCTTCAGTCCTTTAACAAAATTTTAAAATATATTATTTTTCTCAGTTCAGGGACTGGCTGACCTCAGCTGGGCAGTTTTTGTTTGAGGCTTTTCATGTAGTTGTAGCTGATGACAAGTGATATGATTATCTGATGGTTTCTTCATTCACATCTGGCATCTGGGCTGGATGGCAAGAACAGCTGGATTCTGGTCAGGCATCTCTCTCCACCTGGCTAGCTTGGGCTTCTTTACAACTTAGTTCTCTAGGGGAAACCAATTGTTTTAAAGAGAGTCTGGCTTCCCCCAGAGCTAGCATTCCAAGGACACAGTCTATTCTTTACTAGAATAGATGAAGATGGTTAAAATACTTGCCCTAGATAGGTGATAGAGAAAGAATTTGAACTCAAATTCATATTACCCAAACACTGATCATCTTCTTATTCTTCCATGCTAAAGCCTCAAGCTAGTGGCAGATGATTTTATTCTACAAATAAATTTTCCCTCCCAAGTAGATCTTATTTAAATGTATATATAAATACATATCAAGCTTTCATATTTATATGCAAGATTTTTAACATGCCTTTAATTACTATACAACATGCTATACTGCATAATATATTTTTAAACAAAATCCAAAATACAATTAACTAATTAGGAGGAAAAGGACTTTGCCTACAAGCTAACATCAATCCTGAAGCATCCCTGCCAGACCCTTTTTTTGTCTTTCCATTACAGTGTTTATCTCTAGATAAAAACTCAGAGAAAAATTCAGACGTATCAACTTTTTCAAGGAGTGTACTAGCTGACAAAGAAGGAAAAAATATTATAGATTCTCACTTTACAATCTGAGCTAACTTCCCTATGAATAAAGATCCCAGGGTAGAAGGAATAGCCTCCTTGATCCCTTACAACAGTGGAATTTTAGTGACAAAGAAAAAAGGAACGCAGTTACCTTCTGGCTCTGATTCTAATACTACTTCATTTAAGATTTAGTTCAGGTATTTGCAAGATACGGCTACAAATATAAGATAAACTGTATTCGAAATCCATCTTAATAATAGAAGTTTTAAAAAATGTTACACTTGCAGGACCTGTCCTTGTAGCCATGGAACCCTGGGTCCTGGGAATGCTGCTGAGCAGCCAGGAGGTGGAGACCAAAAGCACAGGGGCGTAGATGAGAAGAGCTACAGAGGGCACTTTGAACAGACACCAAAAGACAGATGGGCTCAAGGTGCAGTCTTTGAATGCCCTAGTAGGGAACGTCGATTTCACCCTGTGGACAATGTATCAACACTGAAGTCTCTGAGCAGGGATATTTCCTCAGTTTTCCCTTATTTTTATGGTTTAGAATAACTAAATCACCTGTGCTAAGGATGGATTGGACCGGTAAGTCACAAGATCTCTTTTGGTGTTCTCCTTGCTGTAAGATAAGGGAAATCACCCTAGCTTTGTCTTGCGTTGATCTATATTTCAGATGGTATCTAAATAGACAGATAGATAGATAGATAGATAGCCATGACCTCCTTTTTTTTTTTTTTTTTTTTTTTTTTTTTTGTGGTACACAGGCCTCTCACTGTTGTGGCCTCTCCTGTTGCGGAGCACAGGCTCCGGACGCACAGGCTCAGCGGCCATGGCTCACGGGCTCAGCCACTCCGTGGCATGTGGGATCTTCCCAGACCGGGGCACGAATCCGTGTCCCCTGCATTGGCAGGCGGACTCTCAACCACTGTGCCACCAGGGAAGCCCCATGACCTCCTTTTAAATGCCCCAAATTCTCTGTGGCACCCACAAAAACAAACTTTCATATAATTGAGTATTCAAACAGCTTCTTTCCTAAAGAATCATAGGAATAAGGCAATGGCCCTACATGATTGAGCATACGTTTCACTGGATGTGTTACTTCATGTCTTTCCTTAATGCAATATAAAATAAAATGAAAAAATAGTTGGAAGATTTGATAGGCTCTTTCCATCTTTCTCAATGAAGAAAGAGTAAGCAACATTCAAAATAGATTTAAACAATAGCAAGGAACATTCTTTTTTCAGTAGGGACATTTTGAAATTCATGTTCCATGCATAAGACTCTCACTGAATTACTAAATTAAAAAGGAGTTATAATTTCCCAGGTGCTTCATTTCTGGGAACACTTCCTTTTCTGAAAGTTGTCCTAGTACTCTCTTGGCCCTGAACAGAACTTGATTCATGTTTTAACTATCAGAAATGTCAAGTCGAGTATCCTAGAAAATAAGAGTATAAGGAGTACTACCAGGTAGACAAATTCACATTTTGGGTTGTTGTCCTACAAAGCTATGAAATCAAATGGCTCTGGTTTCAGTTAACTTGGGGATTTGATATACAAATATATTCAGATATCATTTAAAGAAACAGTCTAATTACAAAATAGGAAAATGTATATGAAGAGACCGTTCATGAAGAGGAAATAAAGCACATGAAAAGATTTCAGTGTCATTAGCTATTAGAGGAATGCATATTAAAACCACAGTGAGATGTTGATGCACACCTATAAGAATGGCTAAAATTTTTAAAAAGTAATGACAACACTAAATGCTAGCAAAGTTATGGATAAACATTGTATATTGTTGATGGGAATGTGACATGGTATAGCCACTCTGGAAAACAGCTTTACAGTTTCCTTAAAAACTAAACATGTAAATACGTTATGACCCAGCAATTACACTTCTGGGCATTTATCCCATAGACACAGTAAACAACATTCATGCAAAAACTTATGTATGAATGTTCATAACAGCTTTATCCGTAATAGCAAAAAACTGGAAAGAGATGTCCTTCGACAGATGGTTAAACAAACATTGGTATATCCATACTGTGGAATACTATTCAGCAATGAAACGGAACAAATTCTTGATATACCCAACTACCTAGATGAATCTCAAGAGAATTATTGAGTGAAAGATGTCAATCCCAGTTCACATGCTGTAAAATTCCATTTAGATAACATTCTTGAAATGATGAAGTTATGGAAATGGAGAACAGATTAGTGGTTGCCTATGATTACATAAGGTGAAGCAAGGGAGGAGGAAATGGGTATAGCTATTAAAATGCAACATGAGGGTTCCGTATGGTGATGGAAATGTCCTGTATTTTCATGGTACCAGTGTCAATATCCTGGATGTGATACTGTACTGATTTTACAAGATGCTACCATTGGGGGAAACTGAGTAAAGAGCTCAAGGGATTTTTATGTATTACAGTGCATGTGAATCTGCAATTATCTCAAAATAAAAAGTTTAATTAAAAATAGGGCTTCCCTGGTGGCACAGTGGTTGAGAGTCCGCCTGCCGATGCAGGGGACACGGGTTCGCGCCCCGGTCTGGGAAGATCCCACATGCCGCGGAGCGGCTAGGCCCGTGAGCCATGACCGCTGGGCCTGCGCATCTGGAGCCTGTGCTCTGCAGTGGGAGAGGCTATAGCAGTGAGAGGCCCGTGTACTGCAAAAAATAAATAAATAAATAAAATAAAAAGGTACATCTCCTCTTAGTCAGCCCTCCTGTATTTCTACAGCTTCTCTTTCTTTGGATTACAATAACTGTTGTAATCTGTAACCCTTTGCCCCTTCAGGCCTGCAGCTGGTAACATTTTCATGTTGTTGTTAGTCTTGGACATTCTATACCATTCTTTGTTGATTTCCTTTAACCCTGCCCCAACCTTTGTTAATAATACATTCTTAAAAGCATTATTCTACCTGTTGCTACCAAAATCTGAATGACATTAATGTAAATATATTTTTCACCTGCTTTACCTTCAGCTCCCAGGTGATGCTCTTAGTGAAAGAGAAGTTGTGGTGTGGTTGAAATAGCATATAAGTGAAGGTCAGGAGCATCTGCTGATCACGTCCTGTGTATCAGGCACAAAGTTAAATGATTTTGCATGAATCATTTCATCAAGCATCTTTCTGTCCAAGTCACGATGTTTTCTGCCATTACACTGTTAACACTTTTAAAAGCCTGGATTCTAGTCTAGCTATGCCCCAAATCCTTCTGAGTATAATTTCCTTCTCCTTTTAAGATTCAACATGGATATTTCATGACCATTGCTTAAGGTTCTCATCCAAACTCAAGAGCACTTTCCTTTCATAGTCATTTTCTTTTTCTATTTCAGAAGTCAGTGTTAGTGTCCCCACCTCTCTTAAGATGCACCAGGAAAGAAAGTATGAGTGGAGCACAGTATCCTGGACTAGATGTCCAGGGATGCTGGCACTGACCCCATCTCCCAGTGTAACACTGGACAAGACAGTTAAAACTGCTGATGTTCAATCTCCTTATCTAACAATGGTGGGTAAAAAATAAGATCCCTTTCCATTCTCATATATTATTGTTCTATGAAAGAACATATTTCTTCCTTTTTTAATCCTTTTGTTGGTTTTACTTTTTACAATTTTTTCTATATTTTTGTTCTAGGGGCATACTTCTTAATTTTTCTGTTCTGTGTAGCCAATCATTTTTCACCAAAATGTCTGCCAAACTCAGAGACTAGATATATATAAATCTATCAAATTCTTATTTCATTTGCAATTTGTGTTCACACATTGTATGAGCAAAATGTAGGACTTGAGTGACACTTTTTATTCATATAATTTTCTGAAAAAAATTCTTACCATCTCTGTTATTTATTTCTCAATTGATCTCTCTGAATTAGAATTTTTTTTTTAAAAAAAAGAGCCCTGGGCTTCCCTGGTGGCGCAGTGGTTGAGAGTCCGCCTGCCGATGCAGGGGACACAGGTTCGTGCCCCGGTCCGGGAGGATCCCACGTGCCGCAGAGCGGCTGGGCCCGTGAGCCATGGCCGCTGGGCCTGTGCGTCCAGAGCCTGTGCTCCACAGGGGGAGAGGCCGCAGCAATGAGAGGCCCATGTACCGCAAAAATAAATAAATAAATAAATAAAATAAAAAAAGAGCCCTGAGATGCAATACTATTTCTATTGTTTGAAATCCCACCAGGGGTCCCTCAATTTGGCTCATTTTCCATTTTGAAGGTCTTGTCCAACCATCCTGAAACACTTTACTTCACTTCCGTCCATCCCATGCCACCTGAAAAGATGAATGCTCTCTGTTTACTGGAGCTGCTTTATGTTCTTTGTATTGTGACAACCTATTTAAGAGAAATGGAACTCATGTCCTGTATAGGAGTATTTTGCTCTTGCCTTTAAATGGCTTGTACTCAGCCTGTCAGAGGAAGGAAATCCAATCCCATTTTCATCAAATATACACTGCAGAAACATTACTGTAGTATGAACCAGAGCTTGAAAATGGAGAAGCAATTGTTGTTGCTAATCAGACACAAATTTCACAAAGAGACAATTGCTTTTTTCCTGCACAAATAATATATTCACTCATTAAATTCAGTCACACTCTCAGCACAATCTGATCAGAAGCCGTTTTTAGCCCAAGATGCCTCAGAAATGTTGGCTTGTGTCACACAAGAACACAAGCTCCTATCTACTTCTCTCTCAAGCAAGAGGAAGATGGAAAAACAAAAAAGCAGCTACTATTTACAAAGTATGCAGTAATTGCCAACATTTATTAAACACTTATTATGTACCAGGTACTGTGATAGGTGTTTGACTTCTTTCTTTTTTTTCCTTCTAGAAAAAACCTAAGAACTGTACACTGTGATGCCAATTTTCTTGGTAAAGTTAAATAACTTATAGAAGCTCACACTATTAAAACTGGCAGTAGAGGGCTCAAATCTAGTCCTATTAGATGACAAAGACTATATACTCTCTCTACACATAAGATGGCTTAGAACAAATGTAAAAATGGCCTGCTCATCATCCATTCAATCATTCATTTACTTCATGACTATTTACTAAGGACTTAATATGTGCCAAACATTATTCTGGGAATTGGGATCTATCACTGAAAAAAGCCTGCTATTCTGATGCCTACTTTATAGAGGAGGAAGATAAAGAGTGAATAATCCACATCCACATAATTTAAAAAAATAAAATACATGGCATATTAGAAAGTGGTATGGGACAAAAAGCGCAGAGTAAGGGGGAGAGGGTGTGTGTGGGGGTTGTAGTGGGTGAAGGCTGGACACAATTTTAAATTGAGTGGTCAGGGCACACCAGATTGTAAAGGTAACATTTAAACAAATATTTGAAGAAGGCAAGGGAGTTTGATAGGTGAAAATTGGAGGAAGAGTGCTTGCAAGAAGGGGAACAACTCATGCAAAGGCAGTGAGGCAGAGGGGCATCTTGTATGTTTGAAGAACAAGAACAGAAAAGAGGCAGGTACGTCTGGAGGAGAACGAGTGACAGGGTAAATAGTTGGAGTTGACCTTGGAGAAGTGATGTAGGCTAATAGAAGGCATTTGACTTTTACTCTGCATAAGATGTGAGCCATTGAAAATTTTGGGGCAAAGAAATGACATTATCTGACTTTTAAAAGAATCATGCTGGGGATTTTCCTGGAAGTCCAGTGGTTAAGACTTCGCCTTCCAATGCAGGGGGTGTGAGTTTGATCCCTGGTCGGGGAGCTAAGATCCCATATGCCTCGTGGCCAAAACACCAAAACAGAAAATGAAACAATACTGTACCAAATTCAATAAAGACTTTAAAAATGGTCCATATCAAAAAAATATTTAAAATGAAATAAATAAATAAATAAAAGAATCACTCTTGCTGCTATATTGAGAACAGAATATATTGGGAGCAAAGTGGACATAAGGTGACCTGTGAGAAGGCTCATACAGGGTGATAATAAGTGGTAAAATTCTGGATATATTGTGAAGGTGGGACAAATAGAATTTTCAGATGTTTGAGAGCTTGAGATCAAGAAAAAGTGAAATTCAGGATGATCCAAGATTTTTGGTCTCAAAAAATTGAAGGCTAGAACTTTCATAACTCATTGACAAAGCCTGCAGATGGAATAGAATTTGAGAGGAAGATCAGAAGTTCAGTTTTGGACATATTAAGTTTGAGATGTCTAGTCATACATCCAATTGTTGGTGTCGAGCAGGCAGTTGTACCTATCAGCCTGGAGTTCAGGATCTTGAGGTGTAAATCTAGTAGATAGTGGTACTAGCATGGAGACCAGATGAGATCATTAAGGGGATGAGTGTGGATGGAGAAAACAACAGGACTAAGGACTGATCTCTGGGACAGAACAACTGTAAGAGATCCAGGAAAAGACAAGGAACCAGCAAGAGAAGGTTGAGAAGTATTGTTGAGTGAGATAACATGAAAGTGATGAAAACATGAAAGTGATGAAAGTAGTGTCCTGAAAGCCAAACAGTGAGAGTCTGTACAAGAGCAGGGAGTGATGACCACAGGCAAGTGCTACGCTAAGATTATATATTCATGTAATACATACATATACACCTATTTATATAAAGCGCCAAGAATTAAGATGAGTCATGTTGGAAAAAGTAACATTCAAACAGGATCTAAAATAATTTCCATATCAAGAGAAGTAGCTCAAAGACTGTTAAGCAAGAACACTAGTGAGGGATGGTGAGTAGATGATATAATATGATGACATGAGATATCAATCTGGGGCTTTTAGGGAAAGATCTGGAAGCCTAAGTGAGGCAGAGAGATAGCTGCCCCACCACCAGGACTGGTGGTTTGAGAGTAATGGGAGAGAAAATAGCCACACTTTAGAGGATGTTAGGGGATGCAGTGTTCTCAGAGAGCATGCAGTTTTCCTTCAGAGCAAGAAGATAAAGGAACATCCATAGAACAATCTGTGCATACAGGGAATTCTGCTGATGATAGACTATTAATTCGAGAAGGCACACTGGAAAGGTTTTGGAAACTGGAAGTCATCAGGTAATAGGGAATGTGCAAAGCTTACAGAGATTTAAAATGTGAGAGACAAAGAAAGCCTGGGACTTCTTTCTTGTTATTCTGAGAGCCCAGAACTCCTCTGGCCTCCTGATATATAAGCTGGGCTGGCGGAGAACACATATTTATAATGTTTAAAATGGGCTAAGCTCATAATTCTAAAGAGTATCTAACTTTTATACATTCTTCCCAGTTCTAATAAATCTAAGATTTGGTGGATATGGAAGTTTTTTTTTTTTTTCCTCTCACCTCCAATCCAGATTACTAAGAGGTTGGAGGGACTAAGGATTGGAAATGATCCCTCTGGAAATAGGAGGGAATCTACATATGTCTCTGTGAGGAAGAACGGTGTGTGTGTATGTGTATGTGTATGTGTGTGTGTGTGTTTCATGTGTGTGTGCATTCATTGAGAATAGAAGACCAGAAAATATGTTCCCCGAAGACTACTCTTCTATTCCCCAGGTGATGAGGAATTGTGTGAAAGGAGAGACCTTCTCCTAACAAGACTAAAAGCTAACAGGTTTTAGCCTTCTAGCCCAAAATAGCTGATAAGAATGAATCTTCTTCCTAGCCCTGCACCTGCCTGTGATACTCCACAGAGCCTCCCAGGATGCACAGGATGCAGAGAGCAATGGCTTATCTTCCTGTGAACCTCTTTCATATTCTTCCTTCTCACTCAGAAAGGGTGTGGGAGAATGGCTTTCAAGCATGGTCAGTATTCATTTCCTCTATGCAAGAATCTGTCACTTACCAAATCATTAGTCCATTCCATGCTGGATACCGAAATATTGTTTTTAATTCCATACCCTAAGATATTGGAGACTCTAATCACAGACATTTTATCCTTTTATATGGCCCTAATTAATTCATAGATTACATGTAACTCACTGTCAATTTTCTTGAACAAGAACACCAAAGGATTTCCTCTACTTTCTCCATTTGTGTCCAACTGACCTGCACTTTCAACCCCTTTCATAATCCCTGTGGACACTCAGTCTCTTTTCATCCCTCAGCTATCACTAGAATACTCTCTAAACTTCTTCTGTAATTTGATTTTTCCACACAGCAACCTCAGTAATTGTTTGAATTCTCTTCACTTAGACATAACCCCCCTTCCTGGAATTTTATGATAATCCATGAGGCAACACAAGTGCTTCAAGAATTTTGGCCTCTTAAAAGACAATAGCCAATGGTGGGTACTTACAACTCACAGAAGCAGTACAGTGGAGAAAATGCTCATCTTGAATTCCCAAGATATGAATACAAAACCCACTTCTACGGGTTCAAAAGGAGGAAGGTAGTAGGATGTAAGACGTACTGTACAAATTTTAACATGTTGTATAAAAGTTAAATTATCTTTTCTTTTTGAGTCAGAAGCTGTAATATATAATCACCCCACTTACCTCCCACAATTTCTACCCAGCTGTCAATACTGAAACTGTTCTTGTCCTTTCTGTCCTTACCTTTGGCAAGTTTGCTAATTTTTCTGAGTCTCATATTTCTCAACAGTAAAATCGATTATATATAAACACAATGTGTGCATGTGTGAGAGAGAACCTTGCTGGGCATGGACACATATAGTTAGCAAGTGTCTGAATGTCTGAAGGTCATGGGCCAGAACAAGATCCCAAGTTTGGGATGAAAGAAGGCCCAGAATACAAGGTTTAGTTTTAACACAGATAAGTGTCAAAGAATAAAAATTGGATTCAGAGGAAACGGCTGTCTCTACAGAATAGACCTGATGAAATAAATGGGTCCAGGGAGCAGACCAGGAAACAATGCCAAGAAGCAAAAGTGGGATTATAAATATACTCAAACTAAAAGTGGGAGGGAGGCTAAGTTTGCTCAGCCAAGAAGGAGAAAGGCACACCATTCTGAATCCAGTTACACAGGGATTGCTGATCTAACCAGATGTGTCCAAGATAATTCGCACCTCCCAAAGGATACTTGTTAGAAGTGTAGAAACATCAGATCCTTTTGATGACTGGTGAGGAATAACAAGACTGCCTTCCTAGCCCTAGGAGAGAAACAAACTGATCTTTTTCCATCATTTGGAATAATGTGAAAACTGACTTAAAAGATTTTTCTTTTAAACATTACCACTGGTGTGATATAAATACATATGGTGTTTCATGGCACAGTCAAAATGTGAAAGGATGTTGTAGAGAATGCTCATTTTCTGAAATGCACTCTGCAGAAAGCTGTCACTCATGTGGCAAAGGAGAATTCTGGGTGGCTTCCTAAACAGGACTCCTGGTGGGTCTCTTTGTGCTATTGATCTTGTGTCATCGGTTCTCCTGTGGTTGAGTGAAGCCCAAAGGAACTGATAGGAGAAGAAGCAGGTAAAGACTTCGATTTAACGTCTTTTTCTCCTCTATCTCAGAATTATCCCAAGTGTACCAAGGTCCAAGGTGTTCTTAGATATGCACTTCCTCAGCCCAAACAGGGCTTAGGGGAGCCGCAGACCAGGGGCAGCCTCATCTGGTTTTCTCAGTGTACCTGACAAATATCACCACATTTTTTTGTGCCATGAGGTGAAAAAAGATGTGACACACAGAGCTAATTAGTAAGAGGGAATCTGAAATGTACATCTATTCAGAAAGGATGAATCTCAGCATCTAATAGCAGTTAGTATAACCGTGTTGAAAGAATACAGAATCTACAACAATTTAAGTCTAAGTTTACATCCAAATTCTTCCAGTTAAGGGAAGTTTGTTTAATTTAACCCTCCTAAATTTGTTTTCTCATCTGTAAAATGGAGACAGCAACCACACTTTCTGGAAATTTCTGATACGGTGAAAAACGAATTGCTTGGCCCAGTACTTGGCATGTAGTACATGCTCAACAAATGTTATTTTCATTCCCTGCCCTTTGCTCACCATGACTGTGGCTGTACGTGAATACGATTTCCTGATTTATAAGTCCAAAGACCCTTCGAGTGAGATAAAAGAACTCTAAACTCGGGGTTTCCCATATTAAGAGAAAGAGTTTTGATAGTGCCTCCGTCTTTGCTTAGAATGTCAACTGTTGCTTCCTTCTATTTAGATATGAGTCAGCTTCTAGATCAAATTAGATTAGCTTCTCCTCTATAAAATATTCCTCATTTCCATCCTCAACCTCCAGTGAATCATTTCTTCTTCTGTAGCCCACGCTGTTTGCTTATGTACATTTGGTTTCTGATTCCATCTTGCTCTGCATTAGAGTTATCTCATGTTTGTTTTCATTAGGGCATTCCAGCTTCCTTAAATGGCCTTTTGTGATTGCTCTTTGAACTAATTCCCTTAAACCTAATTCTATGTCTGATAACAATCATCTGTACTTATTATTAAAACTAACTATATTCTAAGAAGGGTTCTAAGTATTTCACTTGAAAGAGATCATTTAATCCTCACAATGATTCAAGGAGATGGGCAGGATTCTGGGTCATCCCAATTTTACAGATGAGGAAATTGACATTCTTAGAGTCCTTGGCCACGTGGCTAAAACATTGTGGAGTCAGCATTCAAGCTCAGTCAGACTGCTTCCAGAAGCCATGCTTGTAACCACTATCCGGGTGATACAGCATGTTGATTTAAAACACAGGCCATTTCTTCCCCTCTCTGTCAGACTGCAACTGAGACTCTCAGTAGAGTGACAGCACAGGAACACGAGTGCAGAGTAGAGAATGTGTCTTTCGGAACCTAGTGCATCAGCAAAGGTATTTAAATTAAACTGTCATGTTCCCTCCCACACACAGTGCAAGGATTTGAGTCATCCTTCAGGCGTAGCAGTGCGAGGCTGTGGGTAAATTGCCTCATGCGGCACTAATTTGGATGGAAGTTCCCAGCCCAAATCTACATCTCACCACAAATCAAGGTGGATACCGTCTGTGCTGGGAGACAAATGATGTCAAACATCTGCTGAAAGACACGTCTACAGATTGTAACAAGCCAAGCTTACAAACAAGCACAGGCACAGACACCCCAATTACCTTGGTGGTGGGAGCCTTATGGGTCTCAACTGGATTCTTTCCAATAGCAAGGAAGGTTTTCTTCAAGATATCATCTAGGCAAGGTGAGTGGGATGTACAGAGAAGAAAGGGCCATAAAGAGCAGACCTGAAAGTAAACTTTATTGAGTTCAAGGGACTATGCACTGTGTCAAGTGGTTTACAGATGTTATTATTTTTTTTTATATACAGCAGGTTCTTATTAGTCATCCATTTTATACACATCAGTGTATACATGTCAATCCCAATCACTCAATTCATCACACCACCACCACCACCACCACCACGTTCCCCCCTTGGTGTCCATATGTTTGTTCTCTACATCTGTGTCAATTTCTGCCCTGCAAACTGGTTCATCTGTACCATTTTCCTAGGTTCCACATATATGCATTAATATACGATATTTATTTTTCTCTTCCTGACTAACTTCACTCTGGATGACAGTCGCTAGATCCATCCATGTCTCTACAAATGACACAATTTCGTTCCTTTTTACGGCTGAGGAATATTCCACTGTATACATGTACCACATCTTCTTTAGCCATTCGTCTGTCGATGGACATTTAGGTTGCTTCCATGACCTGGCTATTGTAAATAGTGCTGCAAGGAACATTGGGGTGCATGTGTCTTTTTGAATTATGGTTTTCTCAGGGTATATGCCCAGTAGTGGGATTGCTGGGTCATAGGGTAATTCTATTTTTAGTTTTTTAAGGAACCTCCATACCGTTCTCCATAGTGGCTGTATCAATTTACATTCCCACCAACAGTGCAAGAGGGTTCCCTTTTCTCCACACCCTCTCCAGCATTTGCTGTTTGTAGATTTTCTGATGATGCCCATTCTAACTGGTGTGAGGTGATACCTCATTGTAGTTTTGATTCACATTTCTCTAATAATTAGTGATGTTGAGCAGCTTTTCATGTGCTTCTTGGCCATCTCTACATCTTCTTTGGAGAAATATCTATTAAGGTCTTCTGCACATTTTTTGATTGGGTTGTTTGTTTTTTTAATATTGAGCAGCATGAGCTGTTTATATATTTTGGAGATTAATCTTTTGTCCATTGATACATTTGCAAATATTTTCTCCCATTCTGAGGGATGTCTTTTCGTCTTGCTTGCAGTTTCCTTTGCTTTGGAAAAGCTTTTAAGTTTCAGTAGGTCCCATTTGTATATTTTCTTTTTATTTCCATTGCTGTAGGAAGTGGATCAAAAAAGATTTTGCTGTGATTTATGTCAAAGAGTGTTCTTCCTATGTTTTCCTCTAAGAGTTTTATAGTGTCCGGTCTTTTTAGGTCTCTAATCCATTTTGGGTTTATTTTTGTAAATGGTGTAAGGGAGTGTCCTAATTTCATTCTTTTACATGTAGCTGTCCAGTTTTCCCAGCACCACTTATTGAAGACACTGTCTTTTCTCTATTGTATATCCATGCCTCCTTTGTCATAGATTAGTTCACCATAGGTGTGTGGTTTATATCTGGGCTTTCTATCTTGTTCCATTGATCTGTGTTTCCATTTTTGTGGCAGTACCATATTGTGTTGATTACTGTAGCTTCATAGTATAGTCTGAAGTCAGGGAGTCTGATTCCTCCAGCTCCATTTTTTTTTCCCTCAAGACTGCTTTGGCTACTCGAGGTCTTTTGTGTCTCCATACAAATTTTAAGATTTTGTGTTCTAGTTCCGTAAAAAATGCCATTGGTAATATGATAGGGATTGCATTGAATCTGTAGATTGCTTTGGGTATTATAGTCATTTTCACAATATTGATTCTTCCAATCCAAGAACATGGTATATCTCTCCATCTGTTGGTATCATCTTTAATTTCTTTCATCAGTGTCTTATAGTTTTCTGCATAAAGGTCTTTTGTCTCCCTAGGTAGGTTTTCCTAGATATTTTATTCTTTTTGTTGCAATGTTAAATGGGAGTATTCCCTTAATTGCTCTTTCAGATTTTTCATCATTAGTTTATAGGAATGCAAGAGATTTCTCTGCATTAATTTTGTATCCTGCAACTTTACCAAATTCATTTATTAGCTCTAGTAGTTTTCTGATGGCATCTTCAGGATTCTCTATGTATAGTATCATGTCATCTGCAAACAGTGACAGATTTACTTCTTCTTTTCCAATCTGTATTCCTTTTATTTCTTTTTCCTCACTGATTGTCATGGTTAGGACTTCTAAAACTATGTTGAATAATAGTGGTGAGAGTGGGCAACTTTGTCTTTTTCCTGATCTTAGAGGAAACGCTTTCAGTTTTTCACCATTGAGAATGATGTTTGCTGTGGGTTTGTCATATATGGCCTTTATTATGTTGAGGTAGGTTCCCTCTATGCCCACTTTCTGGAGAGTTTTTACCATAAATCATCGTTGAATTTTGTCAAAAGCTTTTTCTGCACCTATTGAGGTGATCATATGGTTTTTCTTCTTCAATTTGTTAATATGGTGTATCACATTGATTGATTTGTGTATATTGACGAATCCTTGCATCCCTGGGATAAATCCCACTTGATCATGGTTTATGACCCTTTTAATGTGTTGTTGGATTCTGTTTGTTAGTATTCTGTTGAGGATTTTTGCATCTATATTCATCAGTGATAATCGTCTGTAATTTTCTTTTTTGTAGTATGTTTGTCTGGTTTTGGTATCAGGGTGATGGTGGCCTCATAGAACGAGTTTGGGAGTGTTCCTTCTTCTGCAATTTTTTGGAAGAGTTTGAGAAGGATGGGTGTAAGCTTTTCTCTAAATGTTTGATAGAATTCACCTGTGAAGCCATCTGGTCCTGGACTTTTGTTTGTTGGAATATTTTTAATCACAGTCCCAATTTCAGTGCTGTGATTGGTCTGTTCATATTTTCTGTTTCTTCCTGGTTAAGTCTTGGGAGGTTATAACTTTCTAAGAATTTTTCCATTTCTTCCAGGTTGTCCATTTTGTTGGCATAGAGCTGCTTGCAGTAGTTTCTTAGGATGCTTTGTATTTCTGCAGTGTCTGTTGTAACTTCTTTTTCATTTCTAATTTTATTGATTTGAGTCCTCTCCCTCTTTTTCTTCATGAGTCTGGCTAAAGATATCAATTTTGTTTTTCTTCTCAAAGAACCAGCTTTTAGTTTTACTGATCTTTGCTACTGTTTTCTTTGTTTCTATTTCATTTATTTCTGCTCTGATATTTATGATTTCTTTCCTTCTACTAACTTTGGATTTTGTTTGTTCTTCTTTCTCTAGTTCCTTTAGGTGTAAGATTAGATTGTTTGAGATTTTTTTTGCTTCTTGAGGTAGGCTTGTATAGCTATAAACTTCCCTCTTAGAACTGCTTTTGCTGCAACCCTTAGGTTTTAGATCGTCGTGTTTTGATTGTCATTTGTCTTCAGGTATTTTCTGACTTCCTCTTTGATTTCTTCAGTGATCTCTTGGTTATTTAGTAACGTATTGTTTAGCCTCCATGTGGTTTTTTTTTCCATATTTTTCCATGTAATTTATTTCTAATCTCACAGCATTGTGCCTGGAAAAGAGGCTTGATATGATTTCAATTTTCTTAAATTTACTGAGGCTTGATTTGTGTCCCAAGATGTGATCTATCCTGGAGAAAGTTCTGTGCGCACTTGAGAAGAAAGTGTAATCTGCTGTTTTGGGATGGAATGTTCTATAAATATCAATTAAATATGTCTGGTCTATTGTGTCATTTAAAGATGGTGTTTCCTTATTAATTTTGTTTGGATGATCTGTCCATTGGTGTAAGTGAGGTGTTAACATCCCCTACTATTATTGTGTCACCGTCGATTTCCTCTTTTATACCTGTTAGCAATTGTCTTATGTACTGAGCTGCTCTTATGTTGGGTTCATATATATTTATATTTGTTATATCTTCTTCTTGGATTGATCCCTTGATCCTTATGTAGTGTCCTTCTTTGTGTCTTGTAGTAGTCTTTATTTTAAAGTCTATTTTATCTGATATGAGTATTGCTACTGCAGTTTTCTTTGGATTTACATTTGCATGGAATATCTTTCTCCATCCCCTCACTTTCAGTCTGTATGTGTCCCTAGGTATGAAGTGGGTCTTTTGTAGACAGCATATATATGGGTCTTGTTTTTGTATCCATTCAGCAAGCCTGTGTCTTTTGGTTGGAGCATTTAAACCATTCACATTTAAGGTAGTTATCAATATGTATGTTCCTATGACCATTTTCTTAATTGTTTTGGGTTTGTTTTTGTAGGTCCTTTTCTTCTCCTGTGTTTCCCACTTAAAGAAGTTCCTTTAGCATTTGTTGTAGAGCTGGTTTGGTGGTGCTGAATTCTCTTACCTTTTGTTTGTCTGTAAGCTTTTGATTTCTCCATTGAATCTGAATGAGATCCTTGCTGGGTAGAGTAATCTTGGTTGTAGGTTCTTCCCTTTCATCACTTTAAGTATATCATGCCATTCCCTTCTGGCTTGTAGAGTTTCTGCTGAGAAATCAGCTGTTAGCCTTATGGGAGTTCCCTTGAATGTTATTTGTCGTTTTTCCCTTGCTGCTTTCAATAATTTTTCTTTGTCTTTAATTTTTGTCAATTTGATTTCTATGTGTCTCGGCGTGTTTCTCTTTGGGTTTATCCTCTATGCGACTCTCTGTGCTTCCTGCACTTGGGTGGCTATCTCCTTTCGCATGTTAGGGAAGTTTTTGACTATAATCTGTTCAAATATTTTCTTAGGTCCTTTCTCTCTCTCTTCTCCTTCTGGGACCCCTATAATGTGAATGTTGTTGTGTTTGATGTTGTCCCAGAGGTCTCAGGCTGTCATCATTTCTCTTCATTCTTTTTTCTTTATACTTTTCTGCAGCAGTGAATTCCACCATTCTGTCTTCCAGGTCACTTATCCATTCTTCTGCCTCAGTTATTCTGCTATTGATTCCTTCTAGTGTGTTTTTTTCATTTCAATTATTATATTGTTGACCTGTTTGTTTGTTCTTTAGTTCTTCTAGGTCTTTGTTAAACATTTCTTGCATCTTCTTAATCTTTGCCTCCATTCTTTTTCCAAGGTCCTGGATCATCTTCACTCTCATTATTCTGAATTCTTTTTCTGGAAGGTTGCCTATCTCCACTTCATTTAGTGGTTTTTCTGGGGTTTTATCTTGTTCCTTCATCTGGTACGTAGCCCTCTGCCTTTTCATCTTGTCTTTCTATGAATGTGGTTTTTGTTCCACAGGCTGCAGGACTGAAGTTCTTCTTGCTTCTGCTCTCTGTACTCTGGTGGATGAGGCTAGCTAAGAGGCTTATCCAGATGTTATTTTTAACCCTCTCTTTCTCTCTCATACACATGTGTGTGCATGTGTGTGTGTGTGTAGTGCATATATATATATATATAATTTCCTTGAATATATTCAATTATCAAGGCAAGATTTTTTTTGTATAAAACATCATAATTTTCCCACTACTGCAGAGAAATCCAGTAAGTAAATTTACAGTGAAATATCCTTGATGAAAACTATGAGTTAGCACCATGTCCTGAGGAACTCAACCTGCAAGCCCCAGTGCAGTTTTGTCTTTTTCAAAAATATATATATATAAATATATATGTGTGTGTGTGTGTGTGTGTGTGCGCACGCATGTGCATGTGTGTGTGTATCAGTTTTTCTGTTGAGATAAATGAGACTCAGAAAAGTTTAAAAATTTAATAGCATGCCAAAGTTAAGGTGGGCAGAATGAGAGAAGGATTCACACTCAAGCTGACTCTATAGCTTGTTCTCTTCCTGCCTCACTTCAACCTCAAACAATGGCCTTCATAAAGGCTTATTATATTTTTATTCATTCATTGGGCAAACATGATTGTGTACCTAATAATCACCAGCACTGCTGTATGAACCGGGGATCAAACAGTATAAAACAGCCATAGTCCTTAGCCTCATGGGGAGGATGGAAAACAAAAAAAAATCAATGTATCAGGTGGTGATAACTTCGATGAAGAAAAATAAAGCTTAGTCTGGTGCATAGAGAGAAATGGGACATTCTATTTTCAAAAAGGTTGTCATGGAAAGCCCCTGATAGGACGGCACTGAAAAGAGAGTGGAAGGATACACTTCTAGAAGTATACATGAGCCATGCCAATTTGAGCATACTAAGAGGATTCTACCCAAAAGAAGCAAAGACTCTAAGAGGGGATATATTTCAAATATCTGAGTTCACTCTTTTATAGGAAGAACAAAGGGGCTATTGAACCTAGAGCACAGTGAGAGAGGGAGAAGCAATAAAATTTAGGACAATGAGATATTTGGGGTCAAATAAAGTAGTGTGAGTTGGACACTTATAAGCCATGAGTTGGAAATTACTTTTAGTGTAGTGGGAGGTTACTGGTTTTGAATAGAAAAGTTACAGAATATGACTTAAAGTTTACTGCTATGGTATAGAAAATAAACTATACAGTATTGGCGGGGGGGTCAAGATGAAAGCAGAAACACCACTTGGGAGACATCTGAAATAATCTAGGTAAGAGATTGTAGTAGAATGTTCCAGGGTTGTAGCAGTTGGGGTGATGTGAAGTGCTTAAAACCAGGATGTATTTAAAGATAAGAGTCTAAGAATGTATGGACAAATTTTATGTGTGATGTGAGAGAAAGAGAGAAGTCGAGTTCAAAATTTTTATTTAGGGGCTTCCCTGGTGGCACAGTGGTTGAGAGTCTGCCTGCCGATGCAGGGGACATGGGTTCATGCCCCAGTCTGGGAAGATCCCACATGCCACGGAGCGGCTGGGCCCGTGAGCCATGGCCGCTGAGCCTGCACGTCCGGAGCCTGTGCTCCACAATGGGAGAGGCCACAACAGTGAAAGGCCCGCATATTGCAAAAAAAATAAAAAAATAAAAAATTTATTTAGGCAACTAGAATAATGGACCCTGCATTACTGAGATGGGGAAACTGAAGAAGTAGCACTTATGTGGGCAGAATCAAGAGTTCAGTAATGTTTGAGATGCCTATTGAACTTCTCAATCAGTTTGGACATAACGGTCTAGAGTTCAGGCGGGAGATCAAAAATATAATACACGAATGCCGATAAATAACCTTCCATTTCTTCTCAATCCCTCTTATATCACAGCTCCTGACTTTCCGTTGCCTAATTACATTGGGTTATTTTGGGAATCTGTGAAAGAAGTGTGGCCATTGTTGTTTTAAGAAAAGTACTCTCTTGAAAATGAAACAAAGTGAAGAGTATTTCTTAATCATGCAAAGAGATATAGAAATATCAAACTTGCTAGTTTAGTTGGAGAGATTAGAATGAAACTATGTGAGTTAAAAGAGATATAGGAAGATCTATGAAGAAGAGTGGATTTCCATCAGAAGTGAGAAAAATTGCTCCAGAAGATGGATAGCAACTTATATTGAATTTTCCCTCAGAATTCATTTACCCTGCAAGGTGCTCAGTTTGACATGCTCTTCAGTTCTATGATGCTATTATACTAGAGACAAGAACATTCCATTAGTGACTTTAAATAGCAGAAAACAAGAATGGCAATTAAATTTTATACTTTTCCAAAGGGAAGAAAAGTGGCCCTGCTGGGCCCAGAATATGTGATAGAGATACAAGAAAATCTAGGATAAGATTTGGTTTGTGTTCACACAGATTGAAGGCATCAAAGGTAGAGACAAGTTCCTTTTGGGGGCAAGAGAGAGAGAGATAGAAAGACAGAGACAGAGAGAGGGAGAGACAGAGAGAAAGGAAGAGATGGAAACATAGAGAGGGACAGAGATAATGATAATTTGTGTTGTGGGTAACAAAAAATTACAAGGAAGGAAGGAAGGAAGGAAGGAAGGGGATAGAAAATTTACCACAAGTTGAAAAGTACTAGAAAATATTGTTTAGCCTGAAGAAGAGAAGACATAAAACATATTTCAGGGATGGACTTCCATGTAGAACATGAGACTGCTATGTAATTTCAGAGGGCAGAAGTCACAATTGGCTAACCCCAGACTTAAGGCATCTGGCTTCTTCTCCCTGCTAGCTATGTCAACTAGAGCAAGTTACTATACCTCACTGTGCCTTAGGTGTGTCTTCTGTAAATTAGGAATAATAACAGCACTACTTCAAAGTATAGTGAGGATTAAATAAGATAACGTTGATAACAAATGAATAGAATAAGGTGTGGGAAATAAACCTTGGTATGGGGCTGGGTCCTAGTATGAAAAAAAGGGTAGAATGCTAATTCATACTTGATACAGGATAAGTCTGGCACTGATAATGGTCAGTCTAAAAGATACAAACTCAAAAAGGTATGAAGATTTCATCTAGATAAGCTAGAGTTCAGGTTGGCCTCTAGTCCCAGCTGGAGAAACCAAGATAGAAACCCAGCCACATGGCTTGGCCCAACATGGAGTAGTCAGGGCAGACTCACTTGCCAGACCGGCTTTTAAGGATTTTTCAAATACTCCCCAGACTTCATCTTCATGTGACAGAGGCTCCTTGTGTTCTCCCAGCAGTGACTAAATTGACTACTGGATTTCGGTAGCAGAAGACATACTGAAGATTATCCATGATTATGGCTGAACTGACAGGGGGTCGCAGGACAGAACTGTTTCACTGCTGGAGACCTTTTTTTTTTTTTAACAGTAAGAATGAACAGAACAAGTTGTCAGGGAGCACCTTGTTCCTGGAAAATTCAAACAGGAGCTTGAAAGGTCAGGTTATGACTTTGTTAAATGAACATTTGTTGAGAGCACAGGGTGTGGGATGGTGAGCCATGGTTGAAAAACAGACCACAAGGGAAATTGAAACAAAGATTTTTATTACTCACAGGTCCTGGAAGAAGCACACAGCTGGCCTCCAGAGGCCACATGGGGAGGGCAAGAGAGGGTCTCGGCAGAGAGAGAGGCAGGACATAAAGCACACGCCTTTATTAGGATCCAAGGGTAAAGAGCTTTGCTGTGCCCTAAGGCTGGATTGGTCAATTTAAACCAAAAGAAGAAAGGTTTTGGTAAACTCCATGAGGGTCTTATCTAAGCACATGCAAGGGGAAGGCCCTGGGAAGTTCAGGGAGACTATTAATCACAAGGGCTATTAGTGAAATCCTATCAGGAACTTAAATCTGCTTGTGACTCTGCTGGCTATTACTTGGGGTACGTTCTTGCATGGGGGGCTAACATCAGTTTACAATCCCCGCAGGCCACTTGGCCAAACCAAATGGATGCTTAGTCAGCAATACCATGGAATAGCTTAGGTAAATTCTCAACGGTCTACTTACTGAAGAGGTCACTGGGAAAATTCACACATCAGGAAGGGGGTCTAGTATACTTTTAATGTTATACTTTCTAACTCTGGGTAGTGAGCTGAATGATAACTTTCAAAGGCACCCACTCTTATTCCCTGAAATCTCTGTTATTGTAGGTGGTGAAGTTTTTGCAGATGTAATTACATTATGGATTTTGAGATGAGATTATCCTGGATTACGTGAGTGGGTCTTAAATGATATCACATGTATTCTTATGAGAAGAAGGCACAGGGATATTAAACACATACGGACAGAGGAGAAGGGAATGCAAAGACAGACCAGAGAACTGCAGCCACAAGTCAGAGAATGCCAACACTCCCCAGAGACTGGAAGAAGCCACGAACGGATTCTCTCCTAGAATTTCTAGAGACAGTAGAGAGCCCTACCTGCACCTTGATATGAATTTCAGGCCTCAGGAACTATGAGAGAATAAATTTCTGTTATTTTAAGCTACCCAGTTTGTGGTGATGTGACATAGCAGTTTCAGGAAACGAATCCACTCTGGTTCCATAATTTTTAGAGACAAATATAAGTATGGATTATCTATCTAAAGATGGAGCAACAGCAATCAAATCCTATTTACTCTTTCCTATTTAATGTATTTCCTCATAAATATTTTCTTAATTAAAAATGTCCTTTAATCCAATTGCCAGATGTTACAAAGGGGATACATTTAACAGAATGAACACATTGGTTTCTCAATTTCGTCTCAAAATATATAGTGCCATGGGGAAGAAGTTCTCCTTAGGCAACTATTAATCAGACTCTTATCGTTCTTTAAGTCAATCAATGCTCTAAAAAGGTACAGAATTATCAATTAAATATCTCAAGAGGAAACTGGAAGGATGAGGCAATTGCAGGTACTTTGAACATGAACTGATTAATATATTCTTGCAAGGAATATTGATGAGCCTTGTACTATGTAAGACATATTTTTGAATCTTTTTATCCTTACTTTTTTAACATCTTTATTGGAGTATAATTGCGTTACAGTGGTGTGTTAGTTTCCGCTTTCTAACAAAGTGAATCAGCTATACATATACATATATCTCCATATCTCCTCCCTCTTGCGTCTCCCTCCCATCCTCCCTATCCCACCGCTCTAAGTGGTCACAAAGCACCGAGCTGATATCCCTGTGCTATGCAGCTGCTTCCCACTAGCTATCTATTTTACATTTGGTAGTGTATATATGTCCATGCCACTCTCTCACTTCGTCCCAGCTTTCCCTTCCCCCTCCCTGTGTCCTCAAGTCCATTCTCTACGCCTGCGTCTTTATACCTGTCCTGCCCCTAAGTTCTTCAGAACTTTTTTTTTTTTTTTTAGATTCCATATATATGTGTTAGCATACAGTATTTGTTTTTCTCTTTCTGACATACTTCACTCTGTATGACAGTCTCCAGGTCCATCCACCTCACTATAAGTAACTCAATTTTGTTTCTTTTTATTGCTGATTAATATTCCATTGTGTATATGTGCCACATCTTCTTTATCCATTCATCTGTCGATGGACACATAGGTTCCTTCCACGTCCTGGCTATTGTAAATAGAGCTGCAATGAATATTGTGGTACGTGACTCCTTTTGAATTATGGTTTTCTCAGGGTATATGTCCAGTAGTGGGATTGCTGGGTCATATGGTAGTTCTATTTTTAGTTTTTTAAGGAACTTCCATATTGTTCTCCATAGGGGCTGTATCAATTTACATTCCTACCAACAGTGCAAGAGGGTTCCCTTTTCTCCACACCCTCTCCAGCATTTTCTGCTTATAGATTTTTTGATGATGGCCATTCTGACCAGTGAGAGATGACACCTCATTGTACTTTTGATTTGTGTTTCTCTAATGATTAGTGATGTTGAGCATCCTTTCATGTGTTTGTTGGCAGTCTGTATATCTTCTTTGGAGAAATGTCTCTTTAGGTCTTCTGCCCATTTTTGGACTGGGTTGCTTGTTTTTTTGCTACTGAGCTGCATGAGCTGCTTGTATATTTTGGAGATTAACCCTTTGTCAGTGCTTCATTTGCAAATATTTTCTCCCATTCTGAGGGTTGCCTTTTTGTCTTGTTTTGGTTTCCTTTGCTGTGCAAAAGCTTTTAAGTTTCATTAGGTCCCATTTGTTTATTTGTTTTTATTTCCATTTCTCTAGGAGGTGGGTCAAAAAGGATCTTGCTGTGATTTATGTCACAGAGCGTCTGACTATGTTTTCCTCTAAGTGTTTTATAGTGTCTGGCCTTACATTTAGATCTTTAATCCACTTCGATTTTATTTTTGTGTATGGTGTTAGGAAGTTTTCTAATTTCATTCTTTTACATGTAGCTGTGTAGTTTTCTCAGCACCACTTATTGAAGAGGCTGTCTTTTCTCCATTGTATGTTCTTGCCTCCTTTGTCAAAAATAAGGTGACCATATGTGCATGGGTTTATCTCTGGGCTTTCTATCCTGTTCCATTCGTCTATTTTTCTGTTTTTGTGCCAGTACCATACTGTCTGATTACTGTAGCTTTGTGGTATAGTCTGAAGTCTGGGAGCCTGATTCTTCCAGCTCTGTTTTTCTTTGTCAAGATTTTTCTGGCTATTGAGGCTCTTCTGTGTTTCCAAACAAATTGTGATTTTTTTTGTTCTAGTTCTGTGAAAAATGCCAGTGGTAGTTTGATAGGGATTGCAGTGAATCTGTAGATTTCTTTGGGTAGTATAATCATTTTCACAATGTTGATTCTTCCAATCCAAGAACATGGTATATCTCTCCATCTATTTGTATCATCTTTAATTTCTTTCATCAGCATCTTATAGTTTTCTGCATACAGGTCTTTTGTCTCTTTAGGTAGGTTTATCTCCTAGGTATTTTATTCTTTTTGTTGCAATGGTATATGGGAGTGTTTTCTTAATTTCTCTTTCAGATTTTTCATCATTACTGTACAAGAATGCAAGGTATTTCTGTGCATTAATTTTGTATCCTTCTACTTTGTCAAATTAATTGATTAGCTCTAGTAATTTTCTGGTAGGATTTTTAGGATTCTCTATGTATAATATCATGTCATCTGCAAACTTCTTCTTTTCCAATTTGGATTCCTTTTATTTATTTTTCTTCTCTGATTGCTGTGGCTAAAACTTCCAAAACAATGTTGAATAATAGTGGTGAGAGTGGGCAACTTGTCTTGTTCCTGACCTTAGTGGAAATGGTTTCAGTTTTTCAACATTGAGAATGATGTTGGCTGTGGGTTTGTCATATATGACCTTTATTATGTTGAACTAAGTTCCCTCTATGCCTACTTTCTGGAGGGTTTGAATTTTGTCGAAAGCTTTTTCTGCATCTATTGAGATTATCATATGGTTTTTATCCTTCAATTTGTTAAAGTGTTTTATCACATTGATTTGCGTATATTGAAGAATCCTTGCATTCCTGGGAGAAACCACAATTGATCATGGTGTATGATCCTTTTAATGTGTTGTTGGATTCTGTTTGCTAGTATTTTGTTGAGGATATTTGCACCTATGTTCATCAGTGATATTGGCCTGTTGTTTTCTTTCTTTGTGACATCTTTGTGTGGTTTTGGTATCAGGGTGATGTTGGCCTCATAGAATGAGTTTGGGAGTGTTCCTCCCTCTGCTATATTGTGGAAGAGTTTGAGAAGGATGGGTGTTAGCTCTTCTCTAAATGTTTGATAGAATTCGCCTGTGAAGCCATCTGGCCCTGGGCTTTTGTTTATTGGGAGATTTTTAATTACAGCCCCAATTTCAGTGCTTGTGATTGGTCTGTTCATATTATCTATTTCTTCCTGGTTCAGTCTCATAAGGTAGTGCTTTTCTAAAAATTTGTCCATTTCTTCCAGGTTGTCTATTTTATTGGCAGCTAGTTGCTTGTAGTAATCTCTCATGATCCTTTGCATTTCTGCAGTGTCAGTTGGTACTTCTCTTTTTTCATTTCAAGTTCTATTGATTTGAATCTTTTTGTTTTCTTGATGAGTCTGGCTAATGGTTTATTAATTTTGTTTATCTTCTCAGAGAACCAGCTTTTAGTTTTATTGATCTTTGCTATCGTTTCCTTCATTTCTTTTTCATTTATTTCTGGTCTGATCTTTATGATTTCTTTCATTCTGCTAACTTCGGGGTTTTTTTTGTTGTTGTTGTTCTTCTTCTTTCTCTAATTGCTTTAGGTGTAAGGTTAGGATTTTTACTTGAGATTTTTCTTGTTTCTTGATGTAGGATTGTATTGCTATAAACTTCCCTCTTAGAACCACTTTTGCTGCATCCCATAGGTTTCGGACCATCGTGTTTTCATTGTCACATGTTTCTAGGTATTTTTTCATTTCCTCTGTGATTTCTTCAGTGATCTCTTGATTATTTAGTAGCATACTATTTAGCCTCCATGTGTTTGTATATTTCACAGTTTTTTTTCCCTGTAATTGATATCTAGTCTCACAGTGCTGAGGTCAGAAAAGATACTTGATACCATTTTAACTTTCTTAAATTTACCAAGGCTTGATTTTTGACTCAGGATATGATCCTGGAGAATGTTCCATGAGCACTTGAGAAGAAAATGTATTCTGTTGTTTTTGGATGGAACATCCTTTAAATATCAGTTAAGTCCATCTTGTTTAATGTGTCATTTAAAGCATGTGTTTCCTTATTTATTTTCATTTTGGATGATCTGTCCATTGGTGAAAGTGGGGTGTTTAAGTCCCCTACTATGATTGTGTTACTGTCAATTTCCCCTTTTATGGCTGTTAGCATTTGCCTTATGTATTGAGGTGCTTCTATGTTGGTGCATAAATATTTACAATGGTTGTATCTTCTTCTTGGATCAATCCCTTGATCATTATTTAGTGTCCTTCTTTGTCTCTTGTAATAGCCTTTATTTTAAAGTCTACTTTGTCTGATATGGAAATTCCTACTCCAGATTTCTTTTGGTTTCCCTTTGCATAGAATATCGTTTTCCATCCCCTCATTTTCAGTGTGTATGTGTCCCTAGGTCTTAAGTGGTTCTCTTGTAGACAGCATATATGCAGGTTTTGTTTTTGTATCCATTCAGCCAGTCTATGTCTTTTGGTTGGAGCATTTAATCCATTTACATTTAAGGTAGTTATTGATATGTATGTTCCTATTACCATTTTCTTGATTGTTTTGGGTTTGTTATTGTAGGTCTTTTCCTTCTCTTCTGTTTCCTGCCTAGAGAAGTTCTTTTAGCATTTGTTGTAAAGCTGGTTTGGTGGTGCTGAACTCTCTCAGCTTTTGCTTGTCTGTAAAGGTTTTAATTTCTCTGTCGAAACTGAATGAGATCCTTGCTGGGTAAAGTACTCTTGGCTGTTGGTTTTTCCCTTTCATCAGTTTAAATATGTCCTGCTATTCCCTTCTGGCTTGCAGAGTTTCTGCTGAAAGATCAGCTGTTAGGGCTTCCCTGGTGACACAGTGGTTGAGAGTCTGCCTGCCGATGCAGGGGACACGGGTTCTTGCCCCAGTCTGGGAAGATCCCACATGCCACAGAGCGGCTGGGCCCGTGAGCCATGGCCACTGAGCCTGCGTATCTGGAGCCTGTGCTCCACAACGGGAGAGGCCACAGCAGTCAGAGGCCCACGTACTGCAAAAAAAAAAAAAAAAAAAAAATCAGCTGTTAACCTTATGAGGATTCCCTTGTATGTTCTTTGTTGGTTTTTGCTTGCTGCTTTTAATATTTTTCTTTCTATTTAATTTTTGATAGTTTGTTTAATATGTGTCTTGGCATGTTTCTCCTTGAATTTATCCTGCATGGGGCTCTCTGCGCTTCCTGGACTTGATTGACTATTTCCTTTCCCATATTAGGGAAGTTTTCACCTATAATCCCTTCAAATATTTTCTCACTCCCTCTTTTTCTATTTTTCTTCTTCTTCTGGGACCCCTATAATTCAAATTCTGGTGCATTTAATGTTGTCCCAGAAGTCTCTGAGACTGTCCTCAATTCTTTTCATTCTTTTTTTCTTTATTCTGCTGTGTGGTAGTTATTTATCTTCCAGATCACTTATCTGTTCTTCTGCCTCAGTTATTCTGCTATTGATTCCTTCTAGAGAATTTTTAATTTCATTTATCTTGCTCTTCATCATTGTTTGCTCTTTAGTTAAACATTTCTTGTATTTTCTCCATTCTACTTCCAAGATTTTGCATCATCTTTACTATCATTACTCTGAATTCTTTTTCAGGTAGACTGCCTATTTCCTCTTCATTTGTTTGGTCTGGTGGGTTTTTACCTTGCTCCTTCATCTGCTGTGTATTTCTCTGTTGTCTCATTTTGCTTAAGTTCCTGCTTTGGGGGTCTCCTTTTCTCAGGCTGCATGTTCATAGTTCCTGTTGTTTTTGGCATCTGCCCCCAGTGGCTAAGTTTGGTTCAGTGGGTTGTGTAGGTTGTGGAGGTGACTGGTGCCTGTGTTCTGGTGCATGAGGCTGGATCTTGTCTTTCTGGTGGGCAGGGCAGTGTCCAGTGGTTTGTTTTGGGGTGTCTGTGACCGTATTATGATTTTAGGCAGCCTCTCTGCTAATGGGTCAGGTTGTGTTCCTGTCTTGCTAGTTGTTTGGCATAGGATGTCCAGAACTATAGCTTGCTGGTCGTTGAGTGGAGCTTGGTCTTAGCGTTGAGATGGAGATCCCTGGGAGAGCTTTCACCATTTGATATTATGCGGAGCTGGGAGGTCTCTGGTGGACCAATGTCCTGAAGTCGACTCTCCCACCTCAGATGCACAGGCCTGAAACCCAGCCGAAGCACGAGGACCCTGTCAGCCACACGGCTGATTTAGTCCTTTCTGCAGCCATCTGATATAGCTATTTGTGGTAAGACAACTAGTTATCCACCAAAGAGCAAGCTCCCACTTTTTCCAGAGTAAGAGAATTGTAGCTCTAAAAGATGTATTTTCGTACAGACAATATGGTGATGAAAAAATCATAGAAATCTTCTTCCTTCATGAAGCAGTTTACTTCCTTGAATGGGAAAGGTAAAATATGTATAATTTGGAAGTAAATAAGATAATCTCAGATAGTAGTAAGTGATATAGAAAATAGCAGGTTATGTGATAGAGAATGTCTGGTGTAGGTAGTGGAGGTTACAGATGGTGGAAGAGACATTTGACTTGAGACATGAATAAATAGGAAAATCTAGACACGTGTTAATCAAAGGATGCAATGATATGCATATCAATTAATTGGCTATCTTTAGTATATGGGGAGAAGCAGCAAAATTATATTAAAGGATAAAACATTTTCCCATGAGAATTATGCTATTATTTCCATGTGGGAAATAACATGAGAGAAGTGAAGCTTTATAAGAAACACTGGTCTTTCACATCTTTAAATATTCTCCAAGGAAAAGTTTTTATACTTTACTAGATTACACCTGTGATCTTCTTGATATTGTGTATGTTTTTAAATAGACTTGAATCTCCTATTATAACTGTTTTCATTAGTTGAAAACAGAGAACGTCTGGCCAGATGATGCATATCCTATCACATTTGGGGCCAGATCTGAACAAATATTCACTAAGCTATTTTAAAATCCATAAAGAAGCTATTAAAAAGCAATTGGGTTTTTATAGCTGGTATTCAAAGTTAACAGACAAACAGTTTGAAAGAGGATGTGCTGTTGAAAAATGGAAAACAATTGTACGGTAATAAGAAGATTTGGACTTGGTTTTGCCCCTCAGTGGTTTTACAGACTTGTAAACATCATTGAACCTCTCTGATTGTCTATGTCCTCATCTCTTAAAGGAAAATAATGGACTAACACCATTAAATTTGTCTCTAAAATTTTATGAAAATATAATTTGTTTTCCACAAACTCAGAGCCAATCCTTTTCCTTTTTCTTATCCATGGTCTCTACCTCACCTATTCCAGGCTCTTTTTCTATTTTCATTACAAGGGCCTATTACTTTTTGAATGGCTTCTTTGAAATGAATAAATACATTCAATTCAAGTCACAAGGTTAGTGTCTTTAAAATGTTTTTTTCTCTTCAGTAAATTGAATGTATGGTTTTTATGCACTAGACACATTTCCCTCCTCATACTTAGAAATACTTTTATGTTTTGTGGTCTCTCAAGCATTTTAAAAACCATTCATTCAAAGTGGGACTGTTCTGGCTTGTCTCATGTTTCCAAGAATATACAGTTATTCTAGAAGGCTTTGATTTAATTCACAGGGATTTCCAGATCTATTGGGGAAAACTCAATAATGTCTTTTCCTTAGAGAATATTTAAAGATGTAAAGACCAAGGTGTCTCATAAAGATTCATTTCTCTCAGATTATTTCCCATATGTGAATGATAGCATCATTTAGAAAATATGCCATCCTTCAATATAATTCTGCAGCTTCTCCCCATGCACTAAAGATAGCCAATTAATTGATATGCATTTTGTGTGTGTGTGTGTGTGTGTGTGTGTGGTACACGGGCCTCTCACTGTTGTGGCCTCTCCCGCTGCGGAGCACAGGCTCCAGACGCGCCGGCCCAGCGGCCATGGCTCACGGGCCAAGCCGCTCCGCGGCATATGGGATCCTCCAGGACGGGGGCACGAACCCATGTCCCCTGCATCAGCAGGCGGACTTTCAACCACTGCGCCGCCAGGGAAGCCCAATTGATAAGCATTTTAAAGAAGAACAGTGGTGGGATTGTGAACTCAGAGTCAAAATAAATAGCCTTATTCTTTTACATACCTCACTTGTGAATTTGAAAGACTTGCTTTATTTAACTTTCAAATGCAGAGAATAAAAACACAGTAATACCAATCATTTCTGAGTTCTTACTGCAAGGTGGGCTCTGTGACAATCACGTTATGTATAACATCTCATTTGTTATTCATGATACTGCATGTAGGCATTCTCTTTTCAAAGACAAGGGACCTAAACTTTTGAAAAGAAGCAAAGCTCCAGGTCACAGGGACTCTCAATCTTTACAGGGCTGTTGGACTGTAAAATCCATGTCTTAACATCTATTATAAATGCCGATTTCTATCCTCACAAGTTAGGAACACCTACTAATATACAATGAATTGTTTAAAAACTATTATGCCTATTCAGATAAAAAGGATGGAGATGATAAAGATAAACATGGTTAAAATTATGATGCTGTTAAAGTTGTCAGCCTCAGATTTAACCTTATGGGGGAAACTGATGTTTACAGAATTTGGCAATCTCTTAATTTGTAGTAATATCTGCTGCCCCCATGTGGTACACTGTATGACTATCCTCTTCTCAGTGCTTATTTCCCCCTCTGCCTGTGAAAAATATTCCTGTCCTATTACCTGTCTTCCATGATTCTTTCTGCTTGCTCTGGAAGGGAAATAGATAGTAAGGAATCATGATTATATTTGGATGGAACTTAATGACTGATAATGTGTTCATGTGTGTATCTGAACATGTTTGTGGACTCTTTTAACAAGAGAAAAAGAGAATTTATTGAAAACATATAGTGGAGGACTTTCTAATATAGAGGAGAAGCCATGAAACAAATTCCAGTGGAAAACTGTAGCAAGTCTTAGTAACAGAAACTGTCATTCCATCTATCTCAACAATACCAGAAGGAACAAACTCCAACCATTAACTCTATTCTTGCCTTGTTCAGGTCAGTTATCAGAGTCCTGGAAGAGAAGATCTAACAGATGAAACTGAGGTTAAGGTCTAAACTCTTCAAAGTGCTAGCTGGAGAAAGGGCTGATGTAAGAGAAGGGACCTCCAGGATAGCTGCTGACTTTTGTAGTGGTAGCATGGGACATCTTGACTTACTATAAAGTAAATAAGGATAAAATTTCCCAAAAGCATATTTAGATGACTTCAGCATGGAAAACTGAATACTGGGCAACCAAAACCCACAAAGCCCATTAAATGTATTATGTTACTAGTCACTTGAATTTCATTTAAATATAATAGTTGTAGAAAAATAATGCTTTGGCATAGTGATATAGGGCTCTCATAGTGTTACAGTAGGAATTAGGAAAGTCACTGAATGATATGTCAGTAACTTCATTTGCAGGGGTTTTTAACTTGTGATCTCTAAAGCCTAGGTATCCCATGAATAGCACCAAGGGGTTGTTGAACCAAAATATTGTATCTAAATACTTGAGAACATGTTTGCATGTGAATTATTTTTCTGGTCAGATTTCATATAATTTATCATATTCTCAAAGAAGTCTGTGTTATTCCTCACCAAAGTATAAAATATTTAATCTATTGTGAGTCATGTAAACCATAAAATATTTAACTAATGACAACTTCTTCCCTCAAGAAGTTCATGGTCGCATAATCTCTTCAAGGAGATAGATACATATAGAAAGATTGCTACACAACATGATAAAATAGTTTTTTTTGATAAATGGTATGGAAGGAAAGATTTCTACGTGTGTATGGAATGTAGTAACTGGTATCAGACCAGTGAATGCACCTACAGACAAAAGGAAAGTTGAACAAAGTACAGAGATCATTTCTTTGGGTGTGATGAAGAGGAGGAAACATAAAAAGACTGACCAAGATTCAGTAGAGGAAGAACTTCAGAAAGATAAACTGACCTTCTGAAACTACTTTTATCCTGGGGGAGTTAATAATTCTGGCTGTGAGCAGGAGACCAAGAATCTAGGAGTTAGAACCCAGAAGCCTTTTGCTGAATAACAGAGAGAAACAACAGAATTTTGGCAGATATTGAAAGGACCAGAAACACATGACTAGTTATTCCCTCAGTATACTTGCTAAACTCTAGTTTTGTTGTGGGGAAGGCCATAACCTAAGCAGAAAAACAGAACAGAGAAAAGTTAGGGTTTGTGATCTGTCAAAGGACTGGGTTCCACAGAATACAGCAGGTTCTTAGCCAAAAATCCTGGAAAGACAGAGGCAAAACCATAGTTGACTCAGTCTTAAGAGGGCTTCAACCTAGCCTTAATTCAGCACCACTAAAGATCTGATTAACATAATCAATCACCACCCTATCTGACTAGTGTGGGAATGGGTGAACTCGCTCTTGAGAAAGATAAGATCATCTGCAGCCTCTATGGTTTTTAAACTACTGTCTGGCATTCAATTAAAAAAAAAATCACTAGGCACACCAACAGACAGAAACTCAGGACCGAAGCCAGGAGAAAAAGAAGCTATAAATGTAGACCCATAGGTAGCAAAGATATCAGAGTTAATTGACTCCTGTGTTTAAGAAAACCATGGAAAAGATGGGAAATTGATGAAGAAATAATTCCACCAGAAAATTATAATCCTTAAAAAAGAATCAAATGGAAAATCTAGAATTGATGAATATCAATAGTATCTAAAATTTTGAATTTCTTAGATATGTCAATATGAAATGTGATTAATGAGTTCCAGAATAATTGAATTGAAAGACAGGTTTATATTATATAATCCAAATTTAGAATATAAAATAAAAATAAAGAAAAGAAATTTAGAGGCCCATGGAACTTAGAGAATACATCTAATATACATGTAACTGGAGTCCCTGGAATACAGTACAGAAAGAATGGGTCAGAAAGAAGTGGATTAAAGAAAAAAACACACAAACCAAAAATGAAACAAAAACTAAACCATAGGCTCATCATAACAGGTCTTCTAAAATCCAAGACAAAGAATAAATATTCAAAGCAACAAAAAAAAAAGAAAAAAGAAAAAGAGAGATGCATTACCATTAAAGAAGCAAGAATGAGACTGACAGTTGACTTCTCAGCAGAGATGATAGAGGCCCACATAAAATAAAAAGAAACAAACAATAGATTAATCTTAAAAGAGAGGTATGCTTTGATATTATTTATACATGTGGTTTTGTCATATAAAGTTGACTGAATTCCAATACAGACAAAACCCACAAAGATTTTGAAAAGTTGTACTGGCAAAAACATCCCGTTTGTATTAAAAAGACTAAAAACATTCAAGTTCAAACATCTTCTGGCCTAAAAACTTCTATAGCCAGGAAACATCCTAAGAAACTATACTGGTCTCTAACACCAGTATATATATTTAATATATACCAGTATATATAAGAAGTGTATATCCTATAATGTCTCTTTAGATATGACCAACAAAAATGATGGAAAGAAAAGAATTATGGAGACCAACAGATTTGAGAACCATCCAAATGAGCAGATCCAGGGACCAATTAAGGAATAGTCCATGTCCCAAGGATAGCCAAATGCAGCAACATTTGTCCACTGAGATTCCAGAATTTCTAAGAAACAGTGATTGTTTTATGTTCCCTATTCATCACTCTTCTAAATGAGAATGTTTATTAGTTTATTTTGTCCTTGAGCTAGGCATGTATAGGACTGACTTGTCTTTTTTTCCCTCTAAATGTTGCAAATAGGAGGAGGAAAATACTGAACTGATATAAAGCATAAAATTCTGGCCTCTGAGCTTCATACCATGATCAGATAAGACTTTGGGAGTGTCTTGGGGAATGAGTAAATTTTGTGTGTTGGAAGGATATAAATAAATGTCATCAAGAGAGCAAACTGTGATAGACTGTGTTGTTATTCCCAATGTTTCACTATTCCCCGCATCCATATATTGGTTAAGTGATTTTGCAGCACTTTTCGCTAAAGAAGGGGCACATGTTGACGTTGGGCTTAGCTGTATGATTTTGCCAATAAAATCTAGATGGAATTGACATTATTCTAGTTCTCAACAAAGACTGGAAGACCAATGCATGTTTTCACCCATTTCTCTTGCATTTCTTCCATTGCCATAAGAAGAAAATGCCCTAGGTAAGCCCACTGATCCAACAAGGATGAGAAATATGTATAACCAACTTTTAGCAACTGGAAACTCAAAACTGATGTTGTGAATATAAGTTGTTCAACCACTGTTGAGTGGCAGTATCCACTAAAATTTACCATTTGTATACCTAGCATTTCTATTTCTTGGTCTAGACTTCAAAGAAATACATATGTCTATATATGCAAGATCACTGATGAATCTCATAAGCATACTGTTGAAAAAAAGAAGCCATACCCAAGACAATTAATAATGCATGATTCCAAAAAGCTCAAAGGAGGCCAAACTAATCTAAGATAATAGAAATCAGGGTAGTGATTACCCTTGGGGAGAAGTGACCCTAGGAGAAATAAGGGGCTGTGTATTTGCTGCTAATGCACTGTTTCTTGATCTGGGACCTGATTTCCGGGTGTTCATTTTGTAAAAATTCATCGACTTGCAGACTCATGATTTATGTCTTTTTTGTATGTATGCTATTCATAAACAAAACACCATTAAAAATACTGTGGGAAGGGCTTCCCTGGTGGTGCAGTAGTTGAGAGTTCACCTGCTGATGCATGGGACGTGGGTTCGTGCCCCGGTCCGGGAGGATCCCACATGCCGTGGAACAGCTAGGCCCATGAGCCATGGCCACTGAGCCTGCGCGTCCAGAGCCTGTGCTCCACAACGGGAGAGGCCACAACGGTGAGAGGCCCGCATACCGCAAAAAGAAAAAGAAGAAAGAAAAAAAAAATAATACTGTGGGAAGATTAATGGAGGACATTCTATTTTTCTTTCACGTTACCTCTACTTTTGCTGTCAAAAAAAGCGTTAGTATCTTATAATTTAAAAATAAAGTTAATTAGAAAGTCTGATTTATTTATTCTTGGGTGAAGCAAAGGTACGGATTAAAATACACATAGCTTGCATTTATATTAAGCTTTGTATATAAGTAGGTATGCATCTGGTGTGGAGAGGGTAAAAGAAGTGAAAAAAAATTCAAATGGGCAATGTTAGGAAAGGCAGAAAAACTGCAAAATATAAATTACATTGAATACATTCAAGGTGTTTTGTTGCAGCTAGTATTGGTTAGGCCATAGCTTGAGTTAGGCCCAGTCCGAATATATTAGAGCACTTAATAATTTCACAAATAGATTAATCCATAGTATGTGAGAAATGTGTCAAAAATGTTTGGCCAGTTTGGACTTCCTACTTTCTCAATCAGACAATGAGATTTGTCTGCAGCTTTTAAACTGATCACAACTTTGCTTCAGCAAGCTACCTCTGCCAGAGTAGAGACCAGAGTCACACGAGTTAGAAAAATTGTAAATTTTCAAGGCAAGAAATAATCAAAGCCTAAACTTGATCCAGGGAAGGTAATTTCAATAATTGTTCTTTTGGTAACACTCCTAAAACCATTCTATGCAAGCATCTGGCCAATTCCACTTCTTCATAGGAACAAACTTCACTAATAATTCATTAGAAAATATAAACAAGAAATAAAGTTCCTCTTTACATAGCAAAGTCACCATAGTGTTGTGTAATGACCAGACAGACTCAGAGCCTCCATATGGGACCAAAAATGTTTTCTCTCTTAACACTGTCTTATCCTCTCCAGTTTCTGCCACTATACTCCTCAGAGTAGAGTTCACTCTCCATGAAATGCATATCCTACCATTGGGACTATGGGTCAGAAAAGACTGTACATATGACCCACAGCAATAAAACCCACCTTTATCCCATTTATGGAGTGTCCCTTTGAAACACTTTTTTTTCAAGTAGAAAACAGATTATATCTTATCTCCCCCCAAAAGACAGCTTAAAGTTATTCTAGCATTTTACTTATATCCTTTCTTTAGTGCATGAAAATTTCTGGAGATGTTATTATTGTCTTTTTACTTCCTTTAGGGTACAAGGCAGGTTGGTAAATTTTGTTGGGTACATAGAAATCCATCTGTGGATTTCTCTCTAGTCAGTTAGAATAGATACATAGTTCATAAAATAAAATCACAGAAGCACAGAATTGTAAGTTTAAAAAGACGTAGAGACTATCTAGTCCAACACCCTTATTTTACAGATGAGGAAAGTCAAGAATAGATTTTTTTTTTTATTTGTCCCAAATCACTCTCCTGGTGACTAGCATTCTAGGGAGGGGAATGTAGGTCTCCGGAATCCTTTCTGTGTCAGAAACATTTTCTGAAAATAATTTTACTAGACACTTAATATTCTCCTACTCTCCTTGTTTTTTAATTTTTTTTTTTTTTTTTTTTTTGGCCGTGCTGTGCAGCTTATGGTATCTTAGTTCCCTGAACAGGGACTGAACCCAGGCCCACAGCAGTGAAAGCGCCAAGTCCTACCCACTGGACCGCCAGGGAACTCCCTCCTATTCTAATATACAAAGATCTAAAATATGACTTTCTTGCCTATCTACCTATCTATCTACCTATTGCCTATCTATCTCTAGACAGACAGGTAGATAAATAGATAGATAGGTAGATAGGTAGATAGGTATGTAGACAGATAGGTAGGTAGATAGGTAGACAGACAGATAGGTAGATAGGTACATAGATAGATAGGTAGATAGGTAGGTGGACAGGTAGACATATAGGTAGATAGGTAGGTAGGTAGGTATATAGGTAGACAGGTAGACAGACAGATAGGTAGATAGGTACATAGATAGATAGGTAGGTGGACAGGTAGACATATAGGTAGATAGGTAGGTAGGTAGGTAGATAGGTAGACAGATAGGTAGATAGGTAGGTAGGTAGGTAGATAGATAGATAGATAGATAGACAGGTAGGTAGATAGATAGGTAGACAGATAGATAGGTAGGTAGGTAGGTCGATAGGTAGATAGGTAGATAGGTCGATAGGTAGGTAGGTAGGTAGGTAGGTAGGAATGACTGCCTCACCTGTGTGTGACATTAATTTGGTTGGCATGTACTTTTTTGGGGATTTGGCATGACAACATTTGTGGAAAATGAAAATAAAATACTGGTGTTTATAAATACCCATACATATATGCAAACAATACCACATTCAGTTAAATGAAGCAGCTGAGGTATATATTTAGTCAACTTAATATTTAGTTAATTAGGATATCTCTTATTAAAACTCACACCTGGTGGAATATATATAATTTCTGGAGATCTGCCAAGGGTTTGCAGGCCACTGAAAAGTGACAGAAGTATAAGAGATCAAGTATGTTTCCCCAAATTAAAATTTTTTCAAGGGTGCAGAAACAAATCAAAGTAATTTTTAGGACAGTGGCAGATGTCAAAAGTTTTCGAGAGGTTCCATGCCTTATGAATATCCATTGAGTGCCCAAAAGGATTGCAAGACCAGGAAAGTATGTTCTATAGGGAAGTGCTGAAAGGCTGATGGCATATGATATACTTGCTTCCTGCCTTTAATGTGGAGTCCATGAATGCAAAGGGAACTCTGTTAGGGAACAAGAAAGGAAAAAATGAACAGCATGGTTATGGGCTGCATGTTTGTGTCCCTCTAAAATTTTTGTGTTGAAACTCTAATCCACTGTGTGCCTGTATTTGGAGGTGGGGCCTCTAAGAAAGTAGTTAAGGTTAAATGAGGTCATAAAGATAGGGCCCAGATCATACAGGATTTGTGTCCATACAGGTAGAGACACCAGGGAGCTTGCTCTCTCTGTGCACACATACTAAGGAAGGACCACGTGATGACATAGCAGTAAAGCAGCCATCTATGAGCCAGGAAGAGAGCCCTCACCAGAAAGCTAGCCCTGTTCTGGGACTTGATCTTGGACTCCTAGCCCCCAGAACGGTGAGAAATGCTGGTTAAGCCATCGAATCTGTGATACTTTTTTTATGGCAGCCCGAGCAGACTAATACAGACATAAAGAAATGCTTCTCCAATCACCCAATTTATTCTACTAGATACATGAGCTCTAGGGACTTGAAAGAAAGGAAGGAAGCACTTCCCTTTGAGGAATAAATCACAAAGTTAGGTACAAGTATCACCTACACAGAATCACTTAGTTGCTTCAAAACGCATGCTTTCAAACATGCTCAAAATTAGAGAGCCTGACGTTGAACTGGGAACCTGTGTTATTAGCAAGATTTTGTATGAAACTTCTGAACAATACATTTTGATAACTGCCATCTTAGGAAGGTAGTAAATGTCGATCAAAGAAAAGTCTCATGTGACTTACCCTACAGTTTTGTCCGTGGCTAATTCTGTTTAAAATATTCTGGAATGAATAAAAAACTACATCTAGAATAATAAACAATGGTTTGAATGATACTAAAATATGATGAAGAAGACTGAACCAAGATTTATAATAAATTAATAAAACAACCCATCTAAGTCATAAAATTCAACAAGAATACATGTAAACACCCTGGATTTGTACATTAAAAATATTTGAAAATTTCATAATGAAGAAGATCTTATTGACTGAGATATTTCTTATTTATACCAGGACTCTCTTTGGTAGCTATGGCCCTGCAGGGAACAGGTGTTGTGTTAGCGATGAACTTGAGTGAATTCATGAGCTTCATGAAATTAATGTGCCACATGGCAGCACAACCATGTGACATCCCAAGCTTATCACAAAGCAGAATATTTTTACACATAACATTTTAGAATCACCTCAGCCCCCAGACAGAGTATTTGTGTGAGTATGACTATGTGTGCATCTGTGTGAGGTGTCTGTGTGTGTGTATATGTTGTGTGTGTTGGTGAGGTGGGAAGGAGCCTGTAGGTTATAAGGAAAAGATATAATTTGCTTCTAATTCTGAAAGGTTTATTCTCCAAAATCTTTTCCTGTTCTCCCCTTTAAGCTACATTATTTTTTAATTTCAACATCTGCCTATATGCCTTAGGAGATTTGATCTTTACTAGTGTTCCTGGAACTTTAAAGAGTTTATAGTTCAGGAAATATATGAAGATATGATTATATGTATCATTTTGGTTTTTTTACCAACCCAACCTGCCATGTGAGCTCTGACCAATCATATTTAATTTTCTTTTAACTTCGGGTAATTTTTAATAATTTGATCATGATTTCTGCTTAGGGTAATTTTTATATATTTCAAGACTGCTTCTTCTCATCTTTTCTTTTCTGGGAGCCCTCTCCTTCTGGATGTCCTTAAATTCACATGCTCGCTCTGCTGGGTCTCCCAGATCTATCTTGTAGGTCTCTTACATGTTTTCTCATTTTTTAAATGTCTTTATGCAGTTTTGCTTTATATATTAAGATATTTCTTCCAGCACATCTTCCAGGCCATGAGTGTAACACTGAAAATCATGGTTTTCTTTCCAGATTTTTGTTATGGGACACAATGCAACCCACAACAAAAACTTTGTTTTTTTTCCAAATGGCATCTTATTCAGAAACTCAATATATAAAACAGATAAATTGAGCAGATCTGGTTAAGTGAGAGTGGGGGCAAAGCACAGCTGACCTTGACTCTACCTCACCTGCTCCAACAGCCACTGAAATGTTGCCAAGGCACTTGCAGCCTCCTCAAAGCACAGTTTAAAAATGGTTATTGGACAGCTCCATTTCCGGATAGCTGTATGCTAAACCACGGTATGGAAAACCATAATTTATTTTAATAATCTGACTTTCCTAGACATTTCAATCATTTATACTTTTTTGTTACTATTACAAGCAACATGGTGCTAAGAAACTGCATAGCTAAGTTTTGTGTTCATTGTTAATCATTTCTTTAGTGATATTTCCTAAAAATTGAAAGGATTTTAAGTACTTAAGAACGTTAGCACATGATGTCCCATTGCATCCTCTCAAAAAAAGAAAGTTGTTGTCCTAAATTAATTCTCTTCCCAGCTTCACACCATGTACTTTTAGGTTTAGCAGGCATTCATCACAGAATATTGTGCTTCAAGATGGAGTCATTTTGTTCTAAGTTATTTTTAAGTAAGTGGAAGAAAACTACCGGCCCTGCAGCGGCCCTGGAATACCCCACCCCAAAGTCAGAGTCTATTCTCACTTAAAAGAAAATAGTTTTGAAGCACTGAGAGGGGAGATATTAAGCAGAGAAAGAGCCTGTAAGCATACAACTCATTGTCCCACTGAGGCACTGTGTTCTTTTCCTAGGGTTACAACAAATTACTACCAACTAGTTGGCTAAAATCAAGAGACATGTATTGCGTGGAGGCCATCAGTCCAAAATCAAGGGGTTGGCAGGACCATGTTCCCTGTGAAGGCCCTAGGGAAGAATCCTTCCTTCTCTATTCCTAGAATTTGATGGTGGCCAGCAATCCTTGGTACTCCTTGGCTTGTAGCTGTGTCATTCCAGTCTCTGCCTCATTCATAACGTGGCTTACTTTCCTCTGTGTCCTCTGTGTCTTCAAATATCTCTGTCCTTACAAGGACATCAGCCATTGGATTTAGGGCTCACACAATTTTGCCTGACCTCATTTTAACTTGATTACACCTGCAAAGACCCTATTTCCAATTAAGATCACATTCACAGATACCAAGAGTTTGGAGCTAAGTATATTTTGGGAGGAACACAATTTATTCTCTATCAGGCATTAACTGAATTCTGGAAGAAGGTAGGTTCCTAGGTTTGGGGCTGTTCTAAAGAGAAGTTCAAGGGAGTCCCTAAGATTAACCTGGCCTTCTTTAGTTTCATGCAGTGTGATCACTGACACCTCTCCAAGTGACATCCTGGATTGGAAGCATTTTTTTGTGAAATGGAGCCACTGGCCACCTACTTTCTGCATCAGAAAGATAAACACACAATTTAAAGAAAACTCTGCATTGTCACAGAAACTAATTGTATCCAGGTATAAGACAGGATTCTGCACTGTACTCTTTGCAATTGCTGGGCACAGAGAGAAGAGCGGCATGTGCCCATTAAGATAAGTGGCACGTTTAATTATAAACTCAGAAACAAAGGTTTCAGAACATTCTTTGAGGGAGCACATCACATTTCCTGCACCTTTCAAACACCATACCTCTCTCCTGGTATTCACTCCTGTGTATAATCCCTTTCCCTTAAGCATGGTGGGCCCTGTGATTTGCCTCTAACCAACAGAATATAGCAAAAATGATAGAATATACATGGTTATGTGTAGATAATTATATTACATAAGATTGTAACACTTATGTTGGGAGGATAGTCTCTCTTCCTTGCTAGCTTTAAGGACATAAGCTGCCATGTTGGTAATGTCCACGTGGCAGAGAACTGACAGCAGCCTCAGAAAAAAATCTTAGCAAGAAATTGAGGACCTCAGTTCAAAAATCCACAAGGAATGGACTGCTGCCAACAACCACTTGAGCTTCAAAACAAATCCTTCGGGAAGCAGCCGCATAGCACAGGGAGATCAGCTCTGTGCTTTGTGACCACCTAGAGGGGTGGGATAGGGAGGGTGGGAGGGATACGCAAGAGGGAGGGGATATGGGGATATTTGTATACGTATAGCTGATTCACTTTGTTATACAGCAGAAACTAACACAACATTGTAAAGCAATTATACTCCAATAAAGATGTTAAAAATATATATATCCTTCTTCATTCAAGCCTCTGATGAGAACTAACTCCCAGCCAACATCTCGATTGACGTTTTGTGAGAATCTAAAGCAGAAGACCCAGCTAAGTTGTATTCAGCCTTCTGCCTTACAGAAAACCGTGAGATAATAAATGTGTCTTGTTTCAAGTCACAATGTTTATGGTAATAAGGTTACATACCAATAGATAACTCATACATGGCATATGCCAACTCTGAGCATTTAGTTAAACTTCCTGCATCACTAAGATTAAGGATTCTGAAAACACATTTGGATCCACCAAAAATAAGTGCCATAAGGTATTAGTGATGTTTTTACTGAACATATTTATGAGAAGTAGTACACTTAAAGCTTAAACTCCATCCTACTCTAATTTATACTCTGTGAGATCAGCAAAAAGCAAATGAAATGTTTCCACACGTTATCCCCTGTCATAAAGATCAATGTTGTAGGCAAAAGGATGTAAAGTTGGTGGTCATGAAAGGGACATGGGTGAAACAGGCTATGGGTAAGTGCTTTTGTGTAAATTGTGTGAAGGGTTATGACTACAGAAAACTGGTCCAGGCTAAAAGACTCAGCTGTTACTAGGCTAAAGAAAACGGTAGTTTTGAAAGATGCCAGTCCAGTGTTTCTATGTCTAACCATGTTTCAACAGAAGCTGAATTTCTCAATTTTTATGTGAAATTTCCTACTTTTTAAACATCAACTAATTTTTATGCACAACTATTATATTAATTTTCTCGCCATGTTTGTTGCACTATTGTTGAGTCACAAGCTGCTACTGATGTGCTTTCTCTATAGAGTTCACAGTTTGATCCATTACACAATACTACAGTTACCAATGCCATTTCACTTCTGCCCATTTGAAAGGCAATTATGATATAATCATCAACTTAATTTTGCTCCAAGCTTATATAATTAAGTGGTAGAATGAATATCTAAGGATGACATCCATGGAATGCATAATATTGAGCTAATCATACTGAAGGCAAGACTCTGCCCTCAGTTAGTTTTGTGCACATACTTGCAATACTGGTGGGAGTTGCTTATGAATGTTGGTCCAAAGAGCTGCTGAAGCAGAAATCATGATATGTACGTGGTAGTTTATAATCCACAGCAAGGTCTTACTTTTTTCCATTGATGACCAAGATGGTCATCAATTTAATGAGCTCATCATTGTATAGACAATTCTGAATAATTAATTACATCTCCAGTTTATCAGCAATATTGAAGAAGCACAGACTACAGCATAAAGCTTGAGGAACAGTAAGGAAAGAAAGCATGTTCTTGTCCCCAGAAAGCTTGTAATTTACCAGAGACAATGAATAAAGGTCAAACAACTATAAGTAAGTTACTGGTTTGTCATACAGGCTGATCTCAGAAGAACTTTGATAGAAAACAGCTTCATCCTCTCACTGTTTCTACAAATTCATTCTGTGGACTAATTGTTATTGTTCTAGTGGATGAAATATTTGAGTGGTCCCAAAACCCTTTTGGCAGTCAGCTAATAAATAAACTGTCCTTTTACTTTGGCATATACACTGGAAAGGTACAAATGCTTAATGCTAGTAGATCTAGTTCTGGCCCACCTTCTTTCCAAGTTCTCAATAGAAGTTCTAGCACTTCACTGTGAACCTTGGGGAAACTTGGTACCTATTGTTTTATTGATCTTTGGTGCATCTGCTAAAACCAGAGGAAAAGTTGTTATTTACCATCCTGTTACCAATGCAATGAAGACAAATGTGGAAATATGTGAAGTTTTGAAATGAAAAGTTATTTAATGCTAGAAGAGAGGGTCTATCTGGATTCAGCTAGGCAAGTATTGAAATTACACTCTATTGAGCACTTAGAGTACACACTGCATCACTTAAACCTCACAACAATCTTATAAAAATTTAAACTAGAATTTAAAATAGCTGAGTAAGACTGACTGTGTTTCAACCCCCACCTAGTACAACTTGATGTCTGATCTTGGGAAAAGAGTTGAGCTTCTCTGATAGTCATCTGTACAATTTCTTCATCTGTTAAATGAAAATAATGATTACAACTAACAAAGGATTAATCTATTCCAGGGACTATTCTATATATTTTACATGGATTATTTCATTTAAAACTCATCATAACCTTATAAGGTAAATACTACCATCATCATGCCAACTTTGCTAATGAGGAAAATGAAGATCATGGTGGATAAATAAGTAGTTGCCAAGATCTCACAGCTATTTGGACCTCAGAAGTTTGTTTCTAAAACCAAGGATCTTAAATATTTTAACATATTCCTCACCTGCTATGGCTATGATGAAATTTAGTAATGCTTATAAAGTAACAGGAACATAAAAGGTTCTCAATTCGTAGTTGTACATATGAATCAGAGTAATAATATTCAAATAGGAAAATTTAGAAAGACTGAAGAGTTATTTCAAAGGAAAGGTGACTACTGATTTATTTCCCATGTTATTTTATTCAAATATTTTTCACACCAGGGTATTCTTTTCTCATCATCAAAAGATCTCTGTTCTGAGCACAGCATCCTTAGGGCTCCCTGTGAGTTGGGTATTAATAGCCAAAGGAGAGAATGTTCTTCCTGCTCCATCCTCTGCCCCCCACCCCTGGAATTGGAGAATAGCCCCTGGGATAAGCAGAGCCAATGCCATGTGGTATTTCCTAACAGCCGTGCTATTTCCAGTTGGTTTCTTTTGCTTTTAATGAGAGGAAACTTCTCTCCAATTTGAACAGCAATGCTCCATGGATCCTGCCTACAGAGCAATGGCAGCTAGATCTCACTCCAATTACAAATGGGAAGCTAGCTGCCAATGAAATTTCAGAGGACTAGCATGGTTATGCTGACATGGAGATTCAGGTTGGTCCTTGGCCTCCCCCATAGAAAAAAACCCAGGTAGTCCTCTGGGGAAAGGAGGGGTTATGAGTAAGAAGGCATTCTTCCCTTCATGATTCCTTATCTGTGACACCAGCACCAATACATGGTGATCAGGCCACAGCCAATCCCTGGGTCCATTCTTGGTAAATCATAACATCCTGGTTTTCTAAACTAAAAATTGGTATTTCTCATACAAGCTATGTAGCTTGGCTAGAAAACAAATGTAGAAGAAAAAGTGTGTGCATATGTTCAGTAGGTAAAATGAGAGATTTCTTATGCGTACACTAAACTTAAAATAAGATAACTAGAAATTTTAATAGGTGATATAAGACATTCAAGCCTTGTAAACGAATTTGGAATTATGATGATAAACAGTCATGAGGACATTACCAACATGAATTCAAAACCTGAAACAATTTTATGGTTGTAGAAGTTTTAATTGAGGTAATTTAGATACTGGTTGCCTTAAAAATTGGTACAATAGAACTATTTCTGAAATATAATATTTTTTAATCAGTTTGCAGTATTTTTTGTTTTTTGGGTTTTTTTTTTTTTTTTTTTTTTTGCGGTACGTGGGCCTCCCACTACTGTGGCCTCTCCCGTTGCGGAACACAGGCTCCAGACGCGCAGGCCCAGCGGCCATGGCTCACGGGCCCAGCCGCTCCACGGCACATGGGATCCTCCCCAACCGGGGCATGAACCCGTGTCCCCTGCATCAGCAGATGGACTCTTAACCACTGTGCCACCAGGGAAGCCCTGCTGTGTGAGTTTTTATGTGTCTACATATACTCACAATTCATGCATACTCAAGTTTAATGTACAGAAGCTGAGGTGCTCTGGGAAAGATCAAAATTAGCAGACATTGGTTTGAGAGCCAGTTTTACCCCTTGTGAATTGCACTTAGAAAAATCACTTAATCATATAGGCCTTGTTTTACATCATGTGGAGATTATAATGCCCACTTTGTTGTTCTGAGAAGCATGATAAGATAAAAGATATAAAAGTACATAATGTTTTATTTGGTTCATTGCAATAGTAGTTTCCAAATCATTCCCTTGGAAAATGAAGGCAAAAATCTATTATGAATCAAGCTTATTTTCTGAAAAGATAACAGATTGTGTAGTGGTGGTTAAAATGTTTTCTAGTTAGACATATTTGAACACTTAATAATATATAACACTTATATAGCCCTCATTAAATCACAGTGGTCTAAGCACTTTACATATATAAGCCCATTTAATCCTGCAATCCTATAAGGTAGCTTAATATTGTTACCCTCCTTTCAAAGACAAAGGAAACTGGGTCATGAAGAGATAAAATAATTTTCCTAAGAACCTGCCTATAACCAGTCATTACATTTTTAAAGCCTCAGTTTCTTCCTCTGTGAATTGGTTATAATAATAGTCCCAACTTTTAGGTGAAGATTAAATGTGAAACTTACCTAAATTGTGTGGCATGCAGTAAGAAGTTAATAGTGTTAACTCTTAATATAAATTCTTAAAGATTATAAAAGTGAGGCTAGATGAGAGTATCAATCAAAGCTTGAGTTTAGCTGCTAGAAACAGATACCTATAATAAACGTGGCTTTAGAAAGATGTTGTGTTTTGGGGTTTTTTTTTTTCTCTCATATAAAGAGGGGACCAGAGACAGGCAGTTTAGAGTTGATATAAATTAATACAACTAGGATCCTTCTATACCTCTTTAAGGCTGTGCTTGTAGGCTTATGGTCACAAGATGCCTGCCAGGATTCCATCCAACAAATGCAGATTCCAGACAGGAAGAAAGGAAGGGACAAAAATCTAAAGGGTTTGACCGTTGAGTATGCCCCATTTTTAAGATTTCCAAGAAGTCCAGACCAATGACTGCATTTCATTAATAAAAATTTTTTTGCATGGTGAACATGCGAGGTTCCTTGAGTAAAGTGATGGAGAATGGTTATTGGATAGGCACTGAGCAGTTGTTGCCACCCAAGATTAAAAGAATCAGTTTCAGTGCTAATTGCTGGTAAATGCCTCCCTAAAGACAGTGGTGTGAACATTGCTCCAAATTTGCAGGTAGCCTTAAAAATGCAAAGCCAATTTATCAGTGACATGATTATGCATCTTTATAAAATGAAAATCTTTTAATTTAAAATACATCAATTAGGGGCTTCCCTGGTGGCGCAGTGGTTGAGAGTCCGCCTGCCAATGCAAGGGACGCGGGTTCGTGTCCCGGTCCAGGAAGATCCCACATGCCGCGGAGCGGCTGGGCCCGTGAGCCATGCCGCTGAGCCTGCGCGTCCGGAGCCTGTACTCCACAATGGGAGAGGCCACAACAGTGAGAGGCCCGTGTACCGCCAAAATAAAATAAAATACATCAATTATAATAAAATCCCTAAGACTTCTATCAGTTTCCTAGGGCTGCTGTAATAAAGTACCACAAACTGGGGAGATTAAAACAACAGACATTTACTCTGTCGCACTTCTAGAGGCAGAAAGCCCAAACTCATAGTGTCACTAGGGTTGGTTCCTTCTGGAGGCTCTAAAGAGAGAATTCATTCTGTGCTTGTTTTCTGTTTCTGGCGGCAGCTGGCAATCCTTGGCATTCTGTGGCTTGTTGACACACCTGTCCTCACCTGGCCTTCCACTCTGTGTGTCTGTGTGTCTTCTCTTTTCTGTCTCTTATAAGGACACTCCTCATTGGATTTAGAGCTCACCTTAATTACAGGATGATCTCATCTAGAGACCCTTAACTTAATTACTTCTTCACAGACCTTATTTCCAAAAAAGGGCAAATTCACAGGTACCAAGAGTTAGTATTTGGACATATCTTTTTGAGACCACTATTCAACCCACTGTACAACCAAAGGACAGAGTGAAAGGGTTAGGGAGGTCATATGCATAGTGTCAAGATCTTAATAGCTCAGACTGGAATAGGGTTGGGGTAGAGCCAAAGAGAAAACATGGCAGGAGTCCATTCATTGATCAGCACTATCTGGGAGCATCGCCATTCATCTAACTCCTTCAAGGAAAGAGTGTATTTATCTGATCCCCCAAAGAAACAAAGGCCCAGTTATCCATGCTGAGATTAGTTTTTAGTTTATTCTAAACAAACGGAAAGAGTAAACAGATCTTTGTGTCCATGATTATTTTTTTCTTTCAGAACAGCACTGACTCCAGCATGTATGGCTTCCTCCCAATACCACTCAACTTTAAAAACTGCTTTGATGGAAACAGCTAAGGAAATGTAGGTAATATTTTGGTTGTTTTTCTTTATAACTGACACATTTTGGAGGGTTTCTATTCCAGGAGTCTGCAAACACATTTGTTTAGAGAGGTCAATGAAATAAGCTTTGTATTAAAAATTCATTGCCCTCTCCACTTAACTTTTTTTTTTTCCATTTCTGATCGAAGAAAGAGTTCAAGAATTATTTTCATTTTCCCTCACTTGAATTGTAAGAAAAGTGATACCAAAGTTCCATGGAAAAATGGCAACTGATCCTAAATGTTAGTGGCATGGAGTCAATGGAGAATGAGGGGACTGGGACAAACTAGAGGAAGCTGGGCCCATCCTAAGAGGGACAGGTACGACTCAGTTACTTTTGATTATTATCCTAAAGGAGTGAAGGTTTTGGGGGACCAGATCTTCTCAATATTTTTTGAAAAGTAGCCGGGAATGCCATCTTGTTATAAACAATGTTATAATTCTCAATTCTAAAATATTGGCAACTGGTTAGAAATTCTTCCTATTTTAATAATCATTGAGCAAATTAATCCTGTGCAGATCAAGCAAAAATTATGTGTGATAAATTCAACTTATAATCTCTGCATACACGTTTAGAGGTGAATGCACACAGATACATGTTTCTGGCAAACATCACAATTCTATATTATAAATCCAGGCACACGCATGTCAAGGAGACAATGACATCCCTGTCTTTAAGGAAACCTGCAGCAAGTGTATTTTTCTGAGTTCTGCATAACAAGGCCGTTTCTTGCTGAAGGAATATTTTTACTATCTGATCTTGCATGTCAACTTGTTTATAATTGTCTTGTTGTTAGATGTTTGCTTAAGATTTTTCTTTTACATCTGTGGTTTGATATTAAAATGAGTCACACGGATCAGCCTGGGTTTTGTCAAAGTCACTTTGAGGGTCTTTTTTTACTCTTTCATATATTTGGCTGATAAAACGATGCTATTGTCAAAGCCTCCAGGACTGAGTACAAGACCAAAGTCTTAAACAAGTCTTCCTTTCACATCCTACCAAGTTCCATATTCTATTCAGGATGTCACTGGTGATATACACATTTTTCTTTAAAGATTAGTCGGCCTGAATCTTGGTGGTACAACTTGTCTCCAAGGTCTTGGAATAAAATTCCATAGGTTCCTTGGAAACGTACTTTGTTCTGTTTTAAGTTCCTTGAAGAAAAAAAGAGAAAACAACTCTTCAAACTTTACAAATTAGGGTACTCTCTTATACTTGTGCCAGGCATTAAAAAGACAAAGCATTCAATTCTGCAATCCTTTGACAAATAAGGTTTTTATTGAATGATTAATCTGTGCTCAGCTTTGTGCTAGAATCTAAGACATCATTCATGTTTCCAATTCTCAAGCCTTGAACCCTTGAGAAAGGTTATGAGAATTTCCTTTATGGATAATGTATCCCTAAGGAGTCTCCAAATCCACCCTTTCTAACTCCTATTACGGAAATTCACATGCTGACCACGCTAATCCTCTAACTCAGAGTTCCGGTCCTTGGAAATCCTGGAATTTCTACCCATAGACGAATGAACAGTGCTAGGCTCCATTAACAATCCTAGCCTGAAGGTGCTCATGTCAACTCAAATTTTTCAGAAGTTTCCAAAGATATATCCAAATAGATGGCATGAATGTATTTTAAAGAAGAAACAAATATAATAGAACTCTTTTGTAACACTAGTTTAAGGCACTAAAGGACTATCCATATTTCAGAAGGAAGGTTAAGAGGAACTACTGGAGGATATTGTGGTAAGGATGCCAGAAGTTCCAGATTCTGGCCTCAGGCTATTGTGCTCTTCAGCCTTGCAAAATTCTCAAAGAACATAAAACACAAGAAATTAGAGCAAATTAATGTCAACCCCCAAGTTGCTTTTGAGCCCCACAAGTCAATGAAAATCTCTGGTGAGCCAGATTAGACTAAACAAATGAGCTTAGGATATAAATCCAAATTAGAATCTAGGCATACCACATGCCAGCTCCAACAGAGAAAGAGACAGAAACAGAAATCTACCGCTGTGTGCTCCTTTGCACCCCAGTGACTCCATCCTTTCATAAACACAGCCCAATCAAGGTTCTGAAGTCTCCCCAGTCAAAACAGAGTTTCTTCAACCTGGAGAGAAGTGAAGATGGGAGCATATACAGGAGGTCTTGAAAGTATGCCCTTTCTTAGATATGAACCCCACTTCATAGACTCTAAGTTACAAGAAGACATAGTCCATAGTTTACAGGACAGTCCTGTGTCATATAACGGTACTTTTTAATGAGTGAATCATGAAATGTGTAACAAGTGATTTCATATTTACAGCCTATACTTTTTTCTAATAATCAAATGTACAGATCTGAAAATTTTATGTCTCTTATTAGAACATATATAGAATTAAGAAAATTGTTCTCCAGGTATATGAACAAATAATGTCAACACTGTGCCATCATTGCAGAAACAGGGGTGTGTTCAAATAGCAAAAGCACCGATGAAGGAGGGATTAATTCTATGGGACATGCAGAGGAGCCAATCCCAGAAGATGTCACTGAGAAGGCTCTATCTACTGTAAAGGATAAGTAGAAGTTCAGAAGGCAGATGGGGGGAGAAAGGCTTTTCTGTCAGAGGAAGAAAAATGCTCAAAGGCTTAGAAACTTAAAACAGCACGGTATGTTGGAATGTGAGAAAACAGTTGGTCTGTATGACCTTATGTCTCGATGAACGTGAGGAGGGAGGAGAGGAATTTAGATGGTTCGATAAGTAAATGAATCCAAGATTGTTTCTGGCACCTTCACAAAAGCCTAATTATTATATTACCTCTGCTCTGTGTCTTGATTTGCTTTTCCAAATACTCAGAAATAATTAGAAAGCAATTTTTTTCCAGGGAGAATCTAATATTTCTGTCTGGATTAATAACCTGCACTATGGAGAATATACTTACAGGAAACTAGTGATGGTTAATCTCCAGCAGGAGCATGTACTAAGGGTACCTAACACCTGCAGCTTACCATACTGAAAAGGAACCATGTTGGGAAGTTAATTACTGGAGGGTAGGGAGTGGCCAAGAGGCCCTGAGGCACAAAATAGACGTAACCATGTTTGGGCTCTTGGGAACACTGGGAATCTCTCATCATTTATGCAATTTATTCCTCCAGAATTTGCCCAGCACAGCTTGGTAATGCAAACATTGAACACTGGAGGAAACAAACAAGCAAAATAGATTAAGATGGCTATGTTTATTATAATTCAGAACAAGTGTAAAGTCATCTTAGAACATTTTGCAATGTGTACCTACTCCATGCACAAGATTAAAACAAATACCTTGCTTAGTTTCAATATTAAGCTTAAGTTAGAGGAACTTTGGCATTGATTTTCGCAGAATGTATACTAACAACCAGATCATCATGCTAGAACCTTCTAATGTTGACCCAATATCATAGAATATTAAAACTGGTTTTGTTGCCATTACTATGGTACAAAATCTTCTATGTTGCTTTTATTATTTTTAAACTGAATTTCTCTTTGAATGTTTTCAAAACCAAATGCAAATTGGAGTGTAAGGTAAAGATTCTCACCTTCATCCATATCTTTTCCCCACTGTTTTTGTTTCTCATGTATCCTTCCAGATATGATTTATGTATATATGAGCAGCTAAAATGACACAATCTTTTTTCTATTTTCATAAAAACAGTGGCATACATGATACACTTCATGAAACTTTAGTTTTTTTCACTCAAAAAATTGATATAGGGCTTCCCTGGTGGCACAGTGGTTGAGAGTCCGCCTGCCGATGCAGGGGACACGGGTTCATGCCCTGGTCTGGGAAGATCCCACATGCCGTGGAGTGGCTGGGCCCGTGAGCCATGGCCGCTAAGCCTGCGCATCCAGAGCCTGTGCTCTGCAACGGGAGAGGCCACAACAGTGAGAGGCCCACGTACCGCAAAAAAAAAAAAATGATATAGGCAGTGGCTGTACATAATGAACTTCATCATTTTATACAGCTGTATAGTATTCCATTATTTGAGTGTACAAGAATTTATGTAACTAGTTCTTATTTATGGTCATTTAGGATGTTTCTAAATTTTGTCTTTAATAATGTCACAATGAGTAACTTTGTTCACTTGTAATTCTGAACCCATGCAAGAACATTTCTAGGATAAATTTAAGAAGTCTAATTTATTGTGTTTAGAAATGGGCAAAAGACATGAACAGATTTTTCACCAAAGAGGATATACAGATGACAAATAAGCACATGGAAAGATGTTCAGCATCATTAGCCATTAGGGAAATTAAATTTAAAACCACAAAGACATATCACTATAAACCTATCAGGATTACTAAAGTAAAAAATAGTAACAACACCATATATTGGTGAGGGTGTGGAGAAAATGGGTCACTTATACAATGTTGGTAGGAATGTAAAATGCTAAAGGCACTCTGGAAAACAGTTTGGCAGTTCCTTAAAAACATGGAACTACCCACTGGACCCAGCAATTGGATTCTTGGACATTTATGGCAAAGAAATGAAGACTTATGTTCACCAAAAAGCTGTACAAAACTGTTTAAGGTAGTTTTATTCATAAAGGCCCCAAACTAGAAACAACCCAAATGTCCTTCAATGGATGAATTGTTAAACCATGCTACACTGAGTACTACTCAGCAATAAAAAGGAGCAAACTATTGATATATGTGACAATCTGGACAAATCTCCAGATTATCATGCTGAATGAAAAAAGCCAATCCCCAAACACTGTATAATTTATACAGAATTCTAGAAAAGTCATAGTTAAAGAAATGGAGAACAGATTCATGGGTTAAAGGTGGTATGGGTGGGAAGGAAGTATATATGGCTATAAAAGGGCAATATGAGGGACCCTTGTGGTGATGGAAATGTTCTGCATCTTGACTGTATCAGTGTCAACCCTGGTTGTAATACTGCAAGATGTTAACCACCAGGAGAAAGAAAATGGGTAAAAGGATACAAGGGATCTCTCTATATTATTTCTTACAACTGCACATGAATCTAAAATTATTTCAAAATAAAGAGTTTAATTACAAAAAAAGTCTATTTGTAGTGTCAAAAGATATGTGCAATTATACATTTAGTAAATATAGCCAGATTGACTTCATTTTTTCTTTTCTTTCTTTCCTTTTTTTTTTTTTTAATTTACACTCCAGCTAGTAGTGAGTGAGAGAATCTTGCTTTTAACACTTTGTGAATTTGTGTCTCCAAATCCAACAGGTAAAATGGTGAGGTTTTCATTCTTTTTCTGAATGTGTTTCTCAACCAGAAGAGACAACTCTCCCATTTCCCAATTAAAACAAAAACAAACAACTTCAATGACAAAAATAAAGTAAGCTTCCTCTTATATTAGGAAAAAAGAATCTAACATAAAAGCACCAATGAAGTGGATTCAAAATTCCACTTCCAGCAAAAAAATATGTTAAGTCTTTTGTTTTGTGAGAATCCTGCTGATGACCAACAGTATTAAAGGTGGACCCAAAAGTGGGTGACAAAAGTAGATTAATGTAGCCAGAGTTCTTTAGGGTTTTGGAAATTTTTTTTTGCATCGATTTAATTGATTTCATTTACTTACTGTTAGGTTCAAAATATCCATATATTACATAGATATTCAAAAAGCTGACTTTATGTCACATATGTCTTCCTGCATCTGGCGAAAACAAAAGGCTCTTCCTGGTTTTGAGAGCCCATTTATTAACATCCAAGTAACAAGTAGGCAGGAAAAAATCACAGTGAAACAATTAAGAGCAATTATCACATTATTGAGTTTTGAGAGGCATTTCAGCTTTAGGTAATTGATGTCAAACCAGCTGTGAATCAAATAGATGTACTTATGACCTGCTAGATGTTTCTAGTGCTTCCAACTAGCTAGCTCCAGCAAGCCAAAACGCTGCTTTAGGAATTTCCAAAAATAAAAGGTAAACTAAGAGTTGCTTTTGTTGTTGTTGTTGTTGTTGTTCTTTTTCTTTTTTGTCTGGTAGACAATGATGTTACCTGGTGTTCAGAATTCAAATGTTAATGTGCATGTTAATCACCTAAGCATTTCGTTAATGGGGATTCTGATTCAGTAAATCTGGAGTGTGGCCTGAGATTTTGTCTTTTTCACCAACTCTCAGGTGATGCTGATGCCCCTGGTTTATGGACCACGTTTACAATAGCAAAGGTGTAGAGAAAAGGAATATGACTCAAACTGGTACAACTTCAATCCTTTATATCAGACTCTGAGTTTACTGTGGGGTTATAACCTCTTCTTGCATACATATTCCCAGCCAGATGAACTATAATCTCTGCCATTTTCATAAAAAGAACAGAAAAGTAAAACAACTTTGATGTCTTTCCCATTATTAGAAAAACATCAGAAGAGAAAATTCAAAAGTATCTTCCTATAAAAAGGACAACACTTGATAGTAACTATATTAGTTTGCTGGGGCTTCCATAACAAAGTGTCACAGATGGGGTGGCCTGAACACTGGAAATTTATTATCTTATAGTTCTAGAGGCTAGAAATCCAAAACTGAGGTGTTGCCAGACTATTCTTTCTGAGGGTTATGAGGGAAGAATTTTCCAGGCCTCTCTCCAAGGCTTATAGATGGCTGTCTTCTTTCTGTGTCTCCTCACATGACTGCCTTCTACCTATGTCTTTGTACGTCTATGTATTTCAAATTTCCCCTTTCATTAAGGATACCAGTAATACTGGAATAGGTCCATCCTAACGACCTCACCTTAATTTGACCCACTTTGTAAAGGCCCTATCACCAAACAAGGCTACATTTTAAAGTACTGGGGAATAGGACGTTAATATGTGAAATTTGGGGAGGACACCATTCAACCCATAACAGTAATTTTCCTTTAATAGTTTCTTTCTGCCCAAATCTTCCACCTTAAAATGGAACAACTATACTGTTGAAACAATGACATTTAGTAGGCATAGACAGAAGTACAGGCATCACTCCACCCACTAGCTGATAATTTCAAAGATGTGTATTATTTGGAGTAAATGTTGAAAGAACCTTCCATTTAATGGCTGGAAAGACAGGACAAATTAAGTGTATGAAAGTATAAACATCAAGCCTCTATGACTCACTTAGATCTGTGACTTTTCACTCATTACTAAAGCTCAGAATCTTTATTTATAAAATGGGGTCAAACATTTTCTCATAAATTAGTTGACTATTAAATTATCTCGTGTGGTAGACTGGAGTATTGTCCCTAGTCATAGTAGTCAGGGTCTTGCCAGGACAAAGAAACCACTCCAGTCATTTGAACAGGGAATTTTTAATATAAACAATTATAAACTAGGAAAAGGTGGTTAACTAAAAGAAAAGATAGAAAAGGACTCTAAGGGGCACACAAGTAGCAAATGCAGGAGGCATGTATTACCTTTAAGGGAGAGGGCGAATGAACAAGAAAGGAACAAGCTACTTAGAAGAGTTCCTTCCCTCAAGGCTGAGATTCAAATGCTTTGGAGAGGGTGTGGCTTCCTGACCAGACCACAGGAACAGGCAGCCTGCTGGTGGTGAAGAAGCCTGCCCAGGGTCAGGAGCTGGGGTACAGAAAGACTTGCTGGAGGCTGAAGGCTGCAGCTGACCTCTGGGCCTCTGATGTGGCTGCCACACACTGATCCTCTGTCTGCTACACCAAAGAAAAACAGCTCAGAGGAACCAGGATACTTTTGCTATAGAAAACACAGGACATCAGTGAAATTTAAATTTCAGATAAACAATGAATAACATTTTAGCATAGGTATATTCCCTGCAATATTTGGTACATCTTCATAGCACAAAAAACAAATTGTTCGTTATTTATCTGAAATTCAAATTTGCCGAGCATCCCTAATTTTGTTCGCTAAATCTGGCCACTTGAACCAGGAAGGAAAAACCTTTGCACCTGCTGTGACTTTGCAGTATCTCTCCAGCGCCCTCTATTGACCAAGCTTAACACTGAGCCCACCGGACTAACATTTACAGGGTTCAGCTCCAGTATCACAAAGTCAGTCAATAAAATGCAGATTTGGAACTGAGTCAATACATTGATAATAGGCATATCAATAATTCCCTTCCCCTAAGTTTTCTGTTAAAGGGATAGAACATCCTGGATGGTTACAATGTGGTTTGCAGGTTCACCTCACCATTGAATAATCACATCTTACCTCACTCATGTTGATTTTGATCATATGGTGTGTATTGGTCAATGGAACATGAGCAGATGTAACATATGCATCATCAGAGCAAAAGCTTTAAGAAGGCTTGTGAGTTTCCACAAGTCTTGATTCTTCCCCTCTGCCAGAAAAATGGTACGTCCCATATAGTGACTGCTTCTTCAGCTTGGATCCCCAAATGTGGAAATGCTTAGGGCAGAGTTATAGCATCTCACCCACAACTGCTGACAAGCAATGTGAGGGAAAAGACATGTTTGTTCTTAAAAACAACTGAGGTGTTTCTTTCTTTTTTCAGCTGCAACAAAGCTGACTAATATACTTCAAAATATAAAGCAGTGGTTATATTGCCTGGCATACTGTTTAGCTTTGGATAAAATATGCAACATGGCATACAACATGTATTTTGAAAGTAGATTTGCTTTCCAAGTAAAGTTTTATTATATAATAATCAATGTCATAATAAAACAACCTAAAAAGAGCAGATAACAACTGAAGGACAGTAGCAGGAAAGGAGCGTTGTCAGACTCTACTCTCATGTGGTGGTCAGCAAACTTTTTCTGTGAATGGTCAAATAGCAAATATTTTAGGCTTTGGAGGACAAATGGTATCTCTTACAATTACTAAACTCTGCTGTAGTTGTGTGAAAAGAGCCATAGACAACATGGGTATGAATAAGTGTGGTTGTGTTGCAATAACATTTTATTTTCAAAAATAGGAGATGGGCAGGATTTGACCTAGGGTCATACTCTGCTGACCACTGCTCTGGTGAACTCTTCCATTCTCACCCCTTGACAAGCAATCCTCTACATGAAAACCAAAGGAATCCATTTAAAATATAAAACAGATCACGTCTTTACCCTGATTAGTAACATCCAGTGTCTTTCCAACCTACTTAGGATAAAATGTACACTCATCTGAGAGCTCTAAGACTTTGTACCATGACCTCTACTTTGCTGCTCCTTGATTAATTTTCTTAAGCCATCGTGAATGTCACTCTGTAATAAATGGCTTAGACACCATTTCTGATCCTTGTGGTCCCGTGTTCTCAGCACCACTGGGGACATAAGCTCTTGCTGGACCCTGACTGAATTCACACAGGTGCACCTTAATAGCAACTTCCTTTATCCTTCCCCCAGTGCGCCTCACGCCTCCTGCCCCAGTGCATCTCTATTGATTTTGAAGTGTGAGAAAACAAGATTTCCTCTTGGTCTAAAGCATGTACATCCCAGAAGTTCAGGGGATTAATACCCTCTGGTGCAAACTCCCTTGATCAATTGGCAAAGGTGGTTGATGGATAATTTTTCTCCCTTTTTCTCCTTGAGTTCCAGTTTTTCACATGGTTTATAGAGGATGGTTCTTTAAGGTCAAGCAAACAGTCACTCTTAGCAGTCAGCTTGATTCCACATCCTCATATTGGCTCACCCGCTTACTACGCTCCACTCCCCTCGTGCCTTACTTCTGCTCCCTGGTTTTTCACTTTCTAATAGATGCGTGCACATAGCCTTTGGCTCAGAGCCTGATATTTGGAAACAAAAACTGAGGTACTCCATCTCACACTCACGGTTTTCTAGCCATCACTGCCCTGTTGTTTGTAATTGGAATGTTCAAGCTTGTCCCTATCCTAGGGTACTGGCCCTTGCTGTTTCTACTCCTCCTGGATCTTTGCTTGAATGGTTATTTCATGTCATTCAGACTTCAGCTCAAATATCACAGCCTCAGAAAAGCTTCCCCTGACTACTAAGTCTAAACAACTACCCTACTGCTCTGTACTACTTGATTCAGTCAAATTATGTTCAAACCATTTATAACTCTATGAATAATTCTAATTGCTGTGTTTGATTGCTTTGTTTATTATGTTTCTTTCCCCACTGCTTCTAGTCAATTCCCAGTATATTGTAAGCTCCATAAGAATGGAGCCTTTTTTCCTCCGTGCTTACTGATGCATCCCTGCACCTAGAACAGTATCTGACAACTAAGAGGAACACAGTACATATTGTTTAATGAATAAAGATTAAATACAAACTGGGGAGAAGGGCTGTGATTTGAAATTCAACTTCAGCAGAAAATGTGACACGCATAGTCAAAGAAGAACATAAAATAGAAAAGGAAGTTTATCACTGGAAAGCAGATCCACTGTCTCTGAGATGGGTAGAGCTAAACCTACACTGAGTCAGCCAAAATGCCCAGAGAACATTTGGCACTCTAAATGACACAAAAAGTTTAACAATGGCTTTAGGAATTTGAGTCACCAATTGCCTTATCTAGTTTGTAATCTCCACAAGAGAAGGCTAAACAACTGTCTTAACTCTTTCACACTGGAGTGAATACATGAATACAGGAGGCAGAAGCAGCAGCTTGAAATGTCGTGTATGAAAGTTTTCTGAGTAACCAATGCATCCTGAGTCACACCTGGGAATATTAGATAAATAGTTGTGAAACAAACCCAAGCATTTGATCACTCTCAGGGAATCACTGTAAGAACTTAGTATATTGCAAAACGCATTTCCCTCTTATGCTGGTGAGAGCTGAGCTATAAGACTGTGCTTGTTATGGCTTTGAGAAATGAAGTTTCAGAAAAATAAGGATAATTAATTGCAACTCAGAATAAGGAAGCTTTCCCCCAAATCTGCTGCAGGGCCCCATACTTTATCCAAGGCTTAGGTAGCACAGAGTGAGATACAGCACAGATTACCTACAACTTCCTAAATTTAACAAAATAAAAATGCAGCGAATATCAAAATCTTGAAATACTGTCTCATTTTAAAATGGTTTATATTCTAACATTGGAGAAATGTCACAGGCAGCCTGTCCCATTTATTTCGCTTGCTTTCTTATATCTATCACATCATATTATCCCTTTTTGACTTTCTATATATTTATATTAAATTGTTCATTTAGGACAAATGGTTTTGAAAATGGATAAAAATAATTTATGTATTACATCATTATCTTTATCACATAACTGACTTCAAGTCCGATATTGTGTCTGGTATGCAGTAGTCCCTCAATAAATGTTTCTAAAGTCAGGAATTCCTTATCCAGCCTTGGATTTGATGTAGCACTGCTACCAAGTGACATTTTGGGGATTGGCATGCTAATTCCCTCCCATAATAGCATCTTTATGTAGCAGGATACTATTGAACTCCTTTCTGAAGACACACAAATGATTTCCTATAGCAAAGAACAAAGATATGACTATTTATGCACCAGAACATAGGTTTCTTGATTGCAGCTGTTACTATGAATTTTAAATGTCCTGAGATATTAAGCCCTCTTTATTGCATACTGAGGCTCAAGTCCATCTGTTCTCAAAGACAATAGCAACCTGACCTAAATCAAAACCCATTCTTCTTAAATGAGCCTCACACAGGACATGAATCCATTGGAGAAATCCTGGAGACCGTCCTTACTCAGAATAGATATTCTTTTCTTCTTCTCTCTCCCTACTTTTTCTGCCATCACTTGAATAGAACGAGATAAAAGGTCATTAAAGTATGCAGGTAGCACAGTCTATAATGAAAAGATTAAGTCCCGAACAGGAGGGAGAGGTGATTTCTCAGCTGAGAGTTTCACATCTGGTAGACTGAGGGCAGGAAAAAACTTAGAACAAGAATTGAAGAAAAGTCTACTTTTCCCTCATATTTGCCCAAATCTGAGTATAAAGATTCAAAAGAATCAGAGAGAAAAGGGAATGAATCATTCATATGGCCTTTAAAAAACTCAACCAACTCTATTGAGAGTTGTGGGGGGGAATGTTATCTGAACATAAAGCTCTTGAATGAAACTTGGCTGAACTGTAATGACCCAGCAGAGGATGTGCTAAAAGCAAGAGCCTAAGCTGGTGTCACACGAGAACTGAAGAAAGTCCTAGAAAATGCATGCATCACTCCTGGGTGTCACATCTCCCCTAAGAAATTCAAATTAACCCTTGAAGCAGAGCCTTCAGTTTAGTCAGTGTCTTGAGCATCATACCCCGCTCCTAATTTAAATACTAGTTAAAACTAGCCCCCAACTAGTAAAATACCCTTTTTAATTAAAACGCTGTGTCACTGTGGAGATCTAGTGGGTTATCCTCATCACTGAGATCAGTAGAGAAGTTTAATCAAATCCTAAATAATGAGTCAACTTTTTTATGCCCTTTATAATCTCACTGTAACACATTGCAATTCAAGGCCATTACACTACATTTATCTTTAATGAATAATAAATGGTACACTGGTATTGACTAAACAAGTGATTAACTAACTATTCCATCAGTAGAGGAACACAGAAATATTTTTAATTATTAATAAACCACAAGCTTTGCTTGTCAGGTACAATCATCTTTTGCTAAGAATGACTTATTTTCCTTTTTATTATCAGAGACAAGTGGAATCAACTGTCATTTCAAACCACCTCTGGTCATTCTCCAGCATAGAACTGACAACTTCCAGCCTCATTTCTTACCAGATGGAAAGGGCAATAGATTTGCAAAAGAAAAAAAAAAGTATGAAAAAAGTGCTCAGTTCATGTAAAAACCAAGGAAAGAAGGTTGGAAGTGAAATTATGTTCTCAAACTTCCCTACACTGATTTAAAAGGATACATGTATTAAAGGTACTTGTGAAATATTATAGGACAAATACATAAAATTGCTAACACTGTAGAGAAGAGACATACTGTGCATAGAAGAGTTTATCCTTGTCAAAAGAGAGAGAGGATACATACATACACACACAGAGGCATACACACACACACACATATATACATATAAAGAGAGAGAAAAAAATTGAAACTATATATGGAATAGAGTGGCAAGCTTTGAAATGAATGCAAGAAGAGAGAAAATATGAAAATAAAACATTTGAGAATTATGATAAAAATAACTCAACCAGAGGCGCTTCAAGATGGCGGAGGAGTAAGACCTGGAGATCACCTTCCTCCCCACAGATACACCAGAAATACATCTACACGTGGAACAACTCCTACAGAACATCTACTGAACGCTGGCAGAAGACCTCAGACTTCACAAAAGGCAAGAAACTCCCCACGTACCTGGGTAGGGCAAAAGAAAAAAGAAAAAACATAAACAAAAGAATAGGGACGGGACCTGCACCAGTGGGAGGGAGCTGTGAAGGAGGGAAGGTTTCCACACACTAGAAGCCCCTTCGCGGGCGGAGACTGCGGGTGGCGGAAGGGGGAAGCTTCGGAGCCACGGAGGAGAGCGCAGCAACAGGGGTGCGGAGGGCAAAGCAGAGAGATTCCCGCACAGAGGATCGGTGCCGACCAGCACTCACCAGCCCGAGAGGCTTGTCTGCTCACCCGCTGGGGCGGGGGGGGGCTGGGAGCTGAGGCTCGGGCTTCGGTCGGATCCCAGGGAGAGGACAGGGGTTGGCAGTGTGAACAGAGCCTGAAGGGGGCTAGTGCGCCACAGCTAGCCGGGGGAGAGTCCGGGAAAAAGTCTGGAGCTGCCAAAGAGGCAAGAGACCATTGTTTCAGGGTGCAGGAGGAGAGAGGATTCAGAGTACCACCTAAACAAGCTCCAGACACGAGTGTGAGCCGGGGATATCAGCGTGGACACTAGAGACGGGTATGAGATGCTAAGGCTCCTGCTGCAGCCACAAAGAAGCCTGTGTGCAAGCACAGGTCACTATCCACACCTCCCCTTCCAGGAGCCTGTGCAGCCTGCCACTGCCAGGGTCCTGTGATGCAGGGACAACTTCCCTGGGAGAATACACGGTGTGCCTCAGGCTGTTGCAATGTCACGCTGGCCTCTGCCACCGCAGGCTCGCCCTGCATTCGGTATCCCTCCCATCCCTTGGCCTGAGTGAGCCAGAGCCCCTTAATCAGCTGTTCCTTTAACCCCGTCCTGTCTGGGAGGGAAACAGATGTCATCAGGAGACCTAAAAGCAGAGGTGGGACAAAATCCAAAGCTGAACCCCAGGAGCTATGCAAACAAATAAGAGAAAGGGAAACTTCTCGCAGCAGCCTCAGGAGCAGCGGACTAAATCTCCACAATCAACTTGATGTTCCCTGCATCTGTGGAATACCTGAATAAACAATGAATTATCCAAAAATTGAGGTGGTGGATTTTGAGACCAACTGTAGACTTGGGGTTTGCTTTCAGCATCGAATTTGTTTCTGGTTTTATGTTTATCTTAGTTTAGTATCATTGCTAGATTTCTTTATTGATTTGGTTGCTCTCTTACCTTTTTTTGAATATATAGATATATATATTCTTTGTTCTCTTTTTGTGAGTGTGTATGTGTATGCATCTTTGTGTGATTGTGTCTGTATAGCTTTGCTTTTACCATTTGTCCTACAGTTCTATCCTTTTTTTTTTTTTTTTTTGGATGGTGTTTAGTGCTTGCTATCACTGGTGGATTTGTTTTTGATTTGGTTGCTCTCTTGTTTCTTTCTCTTCCTTTTTTTTTCTTACTCTTTACTTTTTTATTTTTAATAATTTTTTATTCTTTTTTTTTTTTTTTTTTTTGTGCGGTACGTGGGCCTCTCTCTGTTGTGGCCTCTCCCATTGTGGAGCACAGGCTCTGGACGCGCAGGCTCAGCGGCCATGGCTCACGGGCCCAGCCGCTCCGTGGCATGTGGGATCTTCCCGGACCGGGGCACAAACCCATGTCCCCTGCATCGGCAGGCGGACTCTCAACCACTGCTCCACCAGGGAAGCCCTTTTTATTCTTTATTTTAATAACTTTTCTTTCTTTCCTTCTTTCCTCCTCCCTTCCTTCCTGCCTCCCTTCATTTCCTTCCTTCCTTCCTTTCTCCCTTTCTCCCTTTCTTTTCTTTTTCTTTTGCAGTACGTGGGCCTCTCACTGTTGTGGCCTCTCCCATTGTGGAGCACAGGCTCTGGACACGCAGGCTCAGCGGCTATGGCTCATGGGCCGGGCCGCTCCGTGGCATGTGGGATCTTCCCGGACCAGGGCACGAACCCGTGTCCCCTGCATCGGCAGGCGGACTCTCAACCTGCACCACCAGGGAAGCCCTTCCTTTCTCCCTTTTTTTCTTTTTCTTTCTTTTCTTTCTTTCTCTCTCTCTCTCTCTCTCTCTCTCTCTCTCTCTTTCTCCCTTTTCTTCTGAGCTGGGTGGCTGAAAGGGTCTTGGTGTGCTGGCCAGCTGTCAGGCCTGTGCCTGTGAGGAGGGAAAGCCAAGTTCAGGACATTGGTCCACGAGAGACCTCCTGGCTCCACGTAATATCACATGGTGAGAGCTCTCCCAGAGATCTCCATCTCAACGCTAAGACCCAGCTCCACTCAACAACCAGCAAGCTCCAGTGCTGGACAGCCCATGCCAAACAACTAGCAAGACAGGAACACAACCCCACCCATTAGCAGAAAGGCTGCCTAAAATCATAATAAGTTCACAGACACCCTGAAACACAGCACCGGATGTGGTCTTGCACACCAGAAAGACAAAATCCAGCCTCATCCACCAGAACACAGGCACCAGTCCCCTCTACTTGGAAGTCTACACAACCCACTGAACCAAACTTAGTCACTCTGGGAAGACACCAAAAACAACGGGAACTACGAACCTGCAGTGTGAGAAAAGGAGACCCCAAACGCAGTAAGATAAGCAAAATGAGAAGACAGAGGAACACACAGCACATGAAGGAGCAAGGTAAACACCCACAAGACCAAACAAATGAAGAGGAAACAGGCAGTCTACCTGAAAAAGAATTCAGAGCAATGACAGTAAAGATGATCCAAAATCTTGGAAATAGAATGGAGAAAATACAAGAAACGTTTAACAAGGAACTAGAAGAACTAAAGAGCAAACAAACAATGAAGAACAACACAATAAATGAAATTAAAAATCCTCTAGAAGGAATCAATAGCAGAATAACTGAGGCAGAAGAACAGGTAAGTGACCTGGAAGATAAAATAGTGGAAATAACTACCACAGAGCAGAATATAGAAAAAATAATGAAAAGAATGGAGGACAGTCTCAGAGACTTCTGGGACAACAGTAAACACACCAACATTCGAATTATAGGTGTCGCAGAAGAAGAAGAGGAAAAGAAAGGGACTGAGAAAATATTTGAAGGGATTATAGTTGAAAACTTACCTACTATGGGAAAGAAAACAGTCATTCAAGTAAAAGAAGGTCAGAGAGTCACATACAGGATAAAGCCAAGGAGAAACACGCCAAGACACATATTAATCAAACTATCAAAAATTAAATACAAAGAAAAAATATTAAAAGCAGCAAGGGGGCTTCCCTGGTGGAGCAGTAGTTGAGAGCCCGCCTGCCTATGCAGGGGACACAGGTTCGTGCCCCGGTCCGGGAAGATCCCACATGCCGCGGAGGGGCTGGGCCCGTGAGCCATGGCCGTTGAGCCTGCGTGTCCAGAGCCTGAGCTCTGCAACAGGAGAGGCCACAACAGCGCGAGGCCCACATACCTCAAAAAAAAAAAAAAAAAGCAGCAAGGGAAAAACAACAAATAGTATACAAGGGAATCCCCATAAGGTTAACAGCTGATCTTTCAACAGAAACTCGGCAAGCCAGAGGTGGAGTGACATATTTAAAGTGATGAAAGGGAAAACCTACAACCAAGATTACTCTACCCAGCAAGGATCTCATTCAGATTCCACAGAGAAATTAAAACCTTTACAGGCAAGCAACAGCTAAGAGAAATCAGCACCACCAAACCAGCTGTACAACAAATGCTAAAGGAACTTCTTTAGGCAGGAAGCACAAGAGAAGGAAAAGAACTACAATAACAAACCCAAAACAATCAAGAAAAGGGTAATAGGAGCATACATATCAATAACTACCTTAAATGTAAATGGATTAAATGATCCAACCAAAAGACATAGACTGGCTAAATGTATACAAAAACAAGACCTGTATATAGGCTGTCTACAAGAGACCCACTTCAGGCATAGGGACACATACAGGCTGAAAGTGAGGGTATGGAAAAAGATATTCCATGCAAAGGGAAACCAAAAGAAAGCTGGAGTAGCGATTTTCATATCAGAAAAAATAGACTTTAAAATAAAGACAATTACAAGACACAAAGAAGGACACTACATAATGATGAGGGGATCAATCCAAGAAGAAGATATAACAATTGTAAATATTTATGCACCCAACATAGGAGCACCTCAATACATAAGGCAAATGCTAACAGCCATAAAAGGGGAAACTGACAGTAATACAATCACAATAGGGGACTTTAACACCCCACTTTAATCAATGGACAGATCATCCAAAATGAAAATAAGTAAGGAAACACAAGCTTTAAATGATACATTAAACAAGATGGACTTAATTGATATTTATAGGACATTCCATCCAAAAACAGCAGAATACATGTTCTTCTTAAGTGTTCCTGGAACATTCTCCAGGATAGACCATCTCTTGGGTCAAAAATCAAGCCTTGGTCAATTTAAGAAAATTGAAATCATATCAAGTATCTTTTCTGACCACAATGCTATGAGACTAGATATCAATTACAGGACAAATATCTGTAAAACATACAAATATATGGAAGCTAAACAATACACTACTTAATAACCAAGGGATCACTGAAGAAATGAAAGAGGAAATCAAAAAGTACCTAAAAACAGGGCTTCCCTGGTGGCGCAGTGGTTGAGAGTCCGCCTGCCGATGCAGGGGACACGGGTTCGTGCCCCGGTCCAGGAGGATCCCACATGCCACAGAGCGGCTGGGCCCATGAGCCATGGCCACTGAGCCAGTGTGTCCGGAACCTGTGCTCTGCAATGGGAGAGGCCACAACAGTGAGAGGCCCATGTACCACAAAAAAAAAAAAAAAAAAAAAAGTACCTAAAAACAAATAACAATGAAAACGCGACAACCCAGAAAACATAGGATGCAGCAAAAGCAGTTTTATGATGGAAGTTCAGAGGAATACAGTCCTACCCCAAGAAACAAGAAACATCTCAAATAAACAACCTAATCTTACACCTAAAGCAATTAGAGAAAGAAGAACAAAAAACCCCTAAAGTTAGCAGAAGGAAAGAAATCATAACATTCAGACCAGAAATAAATGAAAAAGAAATGAAGGAATTATAGCAAAGATCAATAAAACTAAAAGCTGGTTCTTTGAAAAGATAAACAAAATAGATAAACCACTGGCCAGATTCATCAAGAAAAACAGGGAGAAGACTCAAATCAATAGAATTAGAAATGAAAAAGGAGAAGTAACAACTGACACTGCAGAAATACAAAGGATCATGAGAGATTAGTACAAGCAACAATATCTCAATACAATGCACAACCTGAAAGAAATAGACCACTTCTTAGAAAAGCACAACCTTCTGAGGCTGAACCAGGAAGAAATAGAAAACATAAACAGACCAATCACCAGCACTGAAATTGAAAGAGTAATTAAAAATTTTCCAACAAACAAAAGCCCAGGACCAGATGGCTTCACAGGCGAATTCTATCAAACTTTTAGAGAAGAGCTAACACTTATCCTTCTCAAACTCTTCCAAAATATAGCACAGGGAGGAAGAGTCCGAAACTCATTCTACGAGGCCACCATCACCCTGATACCAAAACCAGACAAAGATGTCAGAAAGAAAGAAAACTACAGGCCAATATCACTGATGAACATAGGTGTAAAAATCCTCAACAAAATACTAGCAAACAGAATCCAACAGCACATTAAAAGGATCATACACCATGATCAAGGGGGGTTTATCCCAGGAATGCAAGTATTCTTCAATATATACAAATCAATCAATGTGAAAAAACTTATTAACAAATTGAAGGAGAAAAACCATATAATCATCTCAATAGATGCAGAAAAAGCTTTTTCAAAATTCAACACCCATTTATGAAAAAAACCCTCCAGAAAGTAGGCATAGAGGGAATCTACCTCAACAAAATATGGCCATATATGACGCACCCGCAGCCAACATCATTCTCAGTGGTGAAGAACTGAAACCATTTCCTCTAAGATCAGGAAGAAAAGGTTGTGCACTCTCAGCACTCTTATTCAACATAGTTTTGGAAATTTTAACCACAGCAATCAGAGAAGAAAAAGAAATCAAAGGAATCCAAATCGGAAAAGAAGAAGTAAAGCTGTCACTGCAGATGACATACTATACATAGAGAATACTAGAGATGCTACCAGAAAACTACTAGAGCTAATCAATAAATTTGGTAAAGTAGCAGTATACAAAATTAATGCACAGCAAGCTCTGGCATTCCTATACACTAATGATGAAATATCTGAAAGAGAAATTAAGGAAACACTCCCATTTACCATTGCAACAAAAAGAATAAAATACCTAGGAATAAACCTACCTAAGGAGACAAAAGACTGGTATGCAGAAAACTATAAGACATGGATGAAAGAAATCAAAGATGATATAAACCAATGAAGAGATATACCATATTCTTGGATTGGAAGAATCAACATTGTGAAAATGACTATAATACCCAAAGCAATCTACAGATTCACTGCAATCCCTATCAAACTACCCATGGCATTTTTCAAAGAATTAGAACAAAAAATTTCACAATTTGTATGGAAGCACAAAAGATACTGAATAGCCAAAGCAATCTTGAGAAAGAAAGCCGGAGCTGGAGGAATCAGGCTCCCAGACTTCAGACTCTACTACAAAGCTACAGTAATAAAGACAGTATGGTACTGGCACAAAAACAGAAATATAGATCAATGGACTAGGATAGAAAGCTCAGAGATAAACCCACGTACATATGGTCACCTTATTTTTGATAAAGGAGACAAGAATATACAATGGAGAAAAGATAGTCTCTTCAATAAGTGGTGGTGGGAAAACTGGACAGCTAAATGTAAAAGAATGAAATTAGAACACTCCCTAAGTCCATACACAAAAATAAACTCAAAATGGATTAAAGACCTAGATGTAAGACCAGACACTATAAAACTCTTAGAGGAAAACATAGGCAGAACATTCTATGACATAAACGTCAGAAAGATCCTTTTTGACCCACTTCCTAGAGAAATGGAAATAAAAACAAAAATAAACAAATGGAACCTAATGAAATTTAAAAGCTTTTGCACAGCAAAGGAAAACATAAAGAAGACGAAATGACATCCCTCAGAATGGGAGAAAATATTTGCAAATGAAGCAACTGACAAAGGATTAATATCCAAAATTTACAGGCAGCTCATGCAGCTCTATATCAAAAAAACAAGCAACCCAATCCAAAAATGGGCAGAAGATCTAAATAGACATTTCTCCAAAGAAGATATACAGATTGCCAACAAACACATGAAAGGATGCTCAACATCACTAATCATTAGAGAAATGCAAATGAAAACTACAACTAGGTATCACCTGACACCAGTCAGAATGGCCATCATCAAAAAATCTGCAAACAATAAATGCTGGAAAGGGTGTTGATAAAATCGAACCCTCTTGCACTGTTGGTGGGAATGGAGTATGGAGAATAGTATGGAGGTTCCTTAAAAAACTAAAAATAGAACTATCATAAGACCCAGCAATCCCACTACTGGGCATATACCCTGAGAAAACCATAATTCAAAAAGAGTCATGCACCAAAATGCTCATTGCAACTCTATTTACAATAGCCAGGACATGGAAGCAACCTAAGTGTCCATCGACAGATGAATGGATAAAGAATATGTGGCACATATATACAATGGAATACTTACTCAGCCATAAAAGGAAGGAAATTGAGTTATTTGTAATGAGGTGGATGGACCTACAGTCCGTCCTACAGAGTGAAGTAAGTCAGAAAAAGAAAAACAAATACTGTATGCTAACACACATATATGGAATCTAAAAAAAAAAAAAAAAAAAAAACGGTTCTGAAGAACCTAGGCACAGGACAGGAATAAAGATGCAGACGTAGAGAATGGACTTGAGGACAAGGGGAGGCAGAAGGGTAAGCTTGGCCGAAGTGAGAGAGTGGCATGGACATATATACATTACCAAATGTAAAACAGATAGCTAGTGGGAAGCTGCCACATAGCACAGGGAGATCAGCTTGGTGCTTTGTGACCACCTAGAGGGGTGGGATAGGGTGGATGGGAGGGAGACGCAAGAGGGAGGAGATATGGGGATATATGGATATGTATAGCTGATTCACTTTGTTATAAAGCAGAAACTAACATACCAGTGTAAAGTAATTATACTCCAATAAAGATATTAGAAAAAAAAAGTTACTCAACCAAACAGAACATAAGGACAATAATTTCCTAAGGCAATTGTCACAGAGTTCAGATATAATAATGGGGTGGGCCATTACTGAGATATTTATTTGACACATGTTTATTAAGTTCCCTTGGATTTTCAGGACCTTAGAGATATAAGAACCTATACTAGGAATTCTATAATCTATAACAATGAAGCAGACATAGACTCTGTCCTCAAAATTTTTATAGCATTTTGGAAAGGAAAAAATGTTCAAAAATCATCTAAATTATGGAATACCTCATTCAGTGAAATTAACATTTTATATTCATTTTATGTCTCTGATATGTAACACAATGCCTTGCACACAATTAGAAAGATATAAGTTTATTCAAGAAGCATTTACTGAGTATTTATTATATGTTTCATCAAAATGTCAGACATGCAAAGATAAATTAAACATCATCCTTGATCAAGTCACAGTGTAACAGAGACATGAGATAATAAACATATGTTTAATTAAATTTAAAAATGTATGGGCAGTCAGTGCCCATCAGGAAATCTGAATCTGAAGAATTCTCAAATGGAAAATATCACAAGAGTCATGGGAGATTGTAGAAAAATCATAGTATAATAACTATTTAATCACACTTCATCGTTAATCACAATGTGGTGTAGCTCCAAGTAACTTAAAACCTAAGAAGGCTTAAAAAATAGGTGTTTTGGGACTTCCCTGGTGGTCCAGTGGTTAAGACTCTGTGCTCCCAATGCAGGGGGCACTGGTTTGATCCCTGGTCGGGGAACTAAGATCCTGCATGCCGTATGGTGTGGCCAAAAATTAAATTAAAAAAAATAAAAATAGGTGTTTCTTCTCATCTGACAAAACATTGGGGGGTTGACAATTGCTTGTGAAAGTTTATTAACTGAACAAGCTTCCTCTCATGATTGCAACAGTATCATCTGAACATTTCATCATACCGTACTCAAAGACAGGAAGCAAGGATGCTTCAAAATACAGAGTCACTTCCTTCTCACCTTATTTGAGCAAAAGTCTTTTCTAAGGGGCACCCCCATTAGACAGCTATCATGTCTCATTGGTTAGAATAGCTATGGGCCTATCTTTAGATCAATAACCTAAACCAGGCGTCCCTAACCCCCTGGCCATGTACCCCTACCAGTCCGTGTCCTGTTAGGAACCGGTCTGCACAGCAGGAGGTGAACAGTGGGTGAGCGAGCAAGTGAGGCTTCATCTGTATTTACAGCCACTCCCCATTGCTCGCATTACGGCCTGAGTTCCGCCTCCTGTCAGATCAGCAGCGGTGTTAGATTCTCATAGGAGTGCGAACCCTACTGTGAACTGAGCATGCGAGGGATCTGGCTTGCATGCTCCTTATGAGAATCTAATGCTTGATGATCTGAGATGGAGCTGAGGTGGTGATGCCAGCACTGGGGAGCGGCTGCAAATACAGATTATCATTAGCAGAGAGGTCTGACTACACAGAGACCATAATAAATCAATTGCTTGCAGACTCAAATCAAAACCCTATCACTGAGTGGCAACTGAAAACAAGCTCAGGGTTCCCACTGATTCTGCATTATGGTGAGTTGTATAATTATTTAATTATATATTACAATGTAATAATAATAGAAATAAAGTGCACAATAAATGTAATGCTCTTCAATCATCCAGAAACCACCCCTACCCTGGTCCATGGAAAAACTGTCTTCCACGAAACCAGTCCCTGGTGCTAAAAATGTTGGGGAGCACTGACCTAGACCATCTTTTCTGAGAAAAAAATATCAGGTTACTGTTCTAAGGAAGAAGACAGAAGGCAGATTTTTGTGGGACATAAAACAATCCATACCTGCCACAGATCTTTAGTAAATGAAACAGGAGCTGTGCACAGAAACAAATGAGGCCGTACATGTCTGATAAACAACGTGAAAATGGCAGGTATAAATGACGAGGGTGGAGCACCCTACAATAATAGACAGATTGTCTACACCAGGAGGCATCTGCAATGTGCCAGGACCAATGTGAAGAATTTTCAATTCTATCCATACAAAAAGAGGAGAAAAAGAACACGCAGGAAAGTACTAGAGCAGATGGTGTACTTTAAGTCAACGAGTATTTATTGAGCATCTGTAAAGATTTTTACTAGGAATTGGAGAGAGACCATTCAGAAATTTGTCTTCCTCTAGTATTTTGGCTCCTCTGCTGTTCTTGGTTTCCTGAAATTCACTCACTGTATATAGGAAATTGTGTATCTGAATTTTGAGATTTAGTATAACTTAAGGGTAGCTAAATAATAGCCCCTGATTTAAAAAAAAATTGAGAAGGCAGGTTTCTAAATTGTCTATAGCATAATCAAATCTCCCCAACTGGATGCCCAGCATGCTGGTACAGTGGGTGATGAGTGCACTGATGTATTGTTTGCCTCATCCCCTGAGGCAGCCAAGGGGCTGTTACTGCCAGCAGACTCTTCTGTTTACCCCAGTGTGTCTTATGTATGTTATTACTTACAGTGCTCTGTGATGGGAAAAAAAGTTGGATAACCCTGCCATAAGTGAGAGTCTGACATTGGTCCCTGAAAACTTCTGGATGAATTATTAATTCCATAATTTTCATGCAACTGGAAAACAGAGGAATGATCATTAAAGGTCAACATGCATCCACTAGCATACAAACTCCCAAACAAATGTTGTTAACATTTAAATAAGAATAATACCAAAGGTAGGCTCTCTAATAATGTAATAGAAGTCAGGATGAGGCAATGCCCTCTAAATCCTAACAAAACACATTAAGATAAATTAATTAAACCAAGTCAAGGAGTTGCACTCTTGTTTTCAGTAAACAAACATTTTTTTGAGTCCTGGCTGTCCTGGTTCCTGCTCCATGACTCCAGGAACACAAGCCATGCTACCTCTCACTGTGTACAGCCCTCTTCTGTAGAATAGAAAAATTATACACTGTCTTTTTCACCAGACATTTTCATGGAAGGAGTGGCATTTGAGTGGAGCCATAAAGAAGAGATGAGATTCCCATATGTGGAGCTGGGAGGACAGTCCAGATTGCAATACTGTAACAATCATGGTGTTTACCTTCATAGGAAGAAGATGCTTACTAGAGCCGGAAGAATACTATAGCCTACAGGGCAAGAACTAAGTGACAAGGTCTGACCAGTATTAGAAGCTGGGAAGAAAAGATTGTTATTAAGTTAGGGTTCTTCTGAATTTGCTGTGGTTCCTTGAGTAACCCCCTGGAATAGTATTAGGAAACTGGTTGCTGCACCACTCAGGGGGCTGTCAGAGGCTGTCCAGTGCTTGCAGACACACCCAATCAATGAGTAATGAACGCCTGCTCCAAAGGCTCAAGCGTGGGCATTTAGGTGACCCATGAAGTGGCCTGCCTACCAAGGGTCTGCCAAACTGGGATGATAGATATGAGATTTGCATAGCTCTCTGGCTCCCTGAGAGCTAGTTCAGCAAGTAAGCCAAGGATGTTCCAAATGAAAATGAGAGGACACAGTATCGGATCCAGAGAACATAAGAGATGCAAAGATAGAGAAAGCAACGTGATTTATAATGGCTTTTCCATTTTACCAAGAGCTGAACTGAATCCATCCAAGTAACCTCCTTTTCATAAGATGGCTAAAATAGGTTGCTGCTTTTCTGTAAGGGAAAAAGACAACTTGTAGAGGAGAACCATGCTACAAGGCTAAGAGAGAAAGAATAAATCATGCAGCTCTGCCTGAGCAGTGGCTAGGAAAGCAGTATATCTGGTAGGTATGGGTTTACACTCAAACACACAAACACACGCACACACACACACACACATTCATAGCAGTATCTTTTAACGTTTGATTTGTTCTGAATTTAATTAGCCAAGCATACAAAATTGTTGGAAGCAAAGGGACTACAAAGGCAGGTCAAAGCAAATAAAGCAATTATTTCAGGAAGTCTTCCCTTGTTCCCCAAAGTTTCAAAAGGAGACATGCAGCTGCCAGTGACACTGTTCAGAAAATGTATGATCTTTTCAATTCTGGATTATTCTATGCTTAGTGTGGCCCTGTCATTTTATACCTAGGGTTGATATCATTGTTCTGGAAAATAAGTAGTGATAAGAGCAGGGGCTATACTGGCCCTTACCAGCTATGTGACTATGCCTGAGTTTCTCAATCTGTATGTGTCTTCCTTTCTTCATCCATAAAATAAGGAAAACATCATTTTTATCTAATAATAACTTTTAAAGTATAAATGAATATACAGAAATACAACAATACCTGGGATTTAATAACTATAATATACTATTAATATCATATATTAATATTTATGATTACACGAAAAATCTATGACTTTTCATCTAAGGAAAGATTTACTAACAGTGGACTCTCCTGGTTTGTAAATCAAAGACACCATGTTAGTACGGTCATATCCTTACCTGGAGGGACAGACAGAGTCCACCCTCTGGAATTCCTGAAGGATATTTCTGCCACTGCCTTTATATCCTCATGAAAACCTGGTCCCCTGCAATAGTATTTATTTGATCTTCTCAAGAGCATGGTTCACATAGTCCTGTCTGTCCCCACTGTATACCCAGTGGAAATGTATATAAGCATCTACTGTTCTTTCATATTTCTCTCTTTAAACTAAAATCATCCAAATAAGCAGTAAATTCTTAAGGGAAGAAATGGTGATTAATTTATCTCTGTATCTCCAATGCCTGAAGGATAACAGGCATTGCTTTAATATTGGCTGAGTGGTTGGCTGCAGAATGAATGGATGAGAGTAACAGAAAACAAGAAAACAAGGTTGGAAAAGAAGACTGTAGGGTCTTAGGGCTTTGTAGTCAGACAAATGGATTGATTCTCAATTTCACAACTTTCTGGCTATGTGATTTTAGATAAATTACTTAATCTGTTGGAGCCTCAGTGTCCTCATCTGTCAAATTAGGATTATAATACAATCTACTTTATAGGACTCTGGGTGAGGATTAAATGTGAAATCCATTTAAACTCCCTGGAATAAAGTTAGTGCTTAATAAATGTCAGTCACTGTCCTTTTTATTCATGGTGTTATCATCACTGTGTTAGTGAGTATATAGCAAAGAATCTGTTACAGGATATCATAATGTTTTAAAATATTATGTGATACAATGGAGAAATTTTACAATCCTAAAAAACTACAAAGCCTACATAAGCACAGAGTCATGATACATTTTAAAGCATTATGAAAAAATATGTTTAAACACCAGTTATTATAATTAGCTATTCCAGCTTGTTTATCTTCATATCAGTTAAGATCCATTCAAGAACACCAAAACTACACTATGCATTTCAATAGACATAATTTAATATAGGCAATTTCTTATGCATGTATCCAAGGGCTGAAAAGTAGAAGAAAGCACTAAATGAACCAGAGATAACAATGGAAGAAAGCAGCTATCATCCCTAAGGCTGGGGAGAATAAAGGGCAGTGGTTGGAGTTACAGAAACTTGGAGAAGACAATCTTTTAGAAAGAATGCTGGAGGTTGGAAACAACAGCTGCTACTGAGGTGAAGGATATTTCTGGGATGCTGAGATGATGTTGACGGAAACAAAAATGAAGGAAAGAACTAGTCCTTTCTGCCCTCCTCCTGATTTTCAATTTCCTACTAGTACTGCAGAAACTTTTCCCATTGGCAGAAACTTTGAGTAAGACAGCTGGTGAAGAAAGAGCCCCACCATCACAGAGATTTGCAGCTGAAACATGATAATTTAATAACTGGCTCAGCCTTATGCCTGCTCTACCTTAAAAGAAAAAAACAGAGACAAACTTAGCTTACTTTACTTTACCTTCCATTGCTTATTTCAATCCTAGCTTTTTCCCTTCTCAAAAAGGCACTTCCACATATTTTACTATATTGTCACTCATAGGCATCCTTCAGTAAAGATATTATCCCCAGTATCCCAGTATAAGGATCAAGAATATGCAACTCAGAGCAGTGCTTCTAAATTTAATGCACAAACACAACCACCTGGAGATCTTGTTATTCAAATTCTGATTCAGTGGGTCTGAGGCTGGGTTTGAGAATATGCACTTCTAACATAATCTCAAATACATTGAGGCTGTTGGCCCAGGGACTACAGTTTGGATATAATATATATTAAAAGGAGGATCCACAAATCACTCTCAGGTTTAATGATAATATGTATTATGTGTCCACCACAGCAAATCACCATTCAGTTCACTTAATTTTAAGTACCACAAATTTTCATTAAAATAATAATTTTCTACTAGTACTATATTAAATCCTACTTCATATTTATTATTAGCATGATTGGGCACGAAAGTATGAGCAGAACATGTCCCTTACATATCAAAAGCTTATGATATTTTATATACATGTTTATAGATTATATATACTATATATAATTATATATATACACATATATATACATATATAATGTATAGATGCCTTTCACAGATAAAATAAAATTTAATTTAAAGTTCATTGTCAGGTAAGCATGAGATTTATGAATCCTTCTCCTAATATCTCCCTCTGGTTTTGATTCTCAGATTTGACCTATGCTTAGAAAGCAGAAAGTTATATCAGCAGTTATGGTCTCAAAAGTGCCACTCTCCTATTCGTTCCAAAGTGCAGTTTAGTGCTACAGTTGCTGACTTTACCTACAAAATACACTGTGCTCCTGCCAGCATTGCAAATTCTAAAGATCAGTGGGCTGGTTACACCGAATTCCATTCTGCATCAGAATTGTCAGCACAGTTCTGATGACTGAATCTCTGCAACTTGACCAAAGGTACCTTGTTGGCCAGCTTCACTGTGGAGTAGGGAGCCATGCAGTTTAGGCAGACTAATTTTTGGACTGCAAACTCAGCCTACTAAGCATGGATTGATACTTTTGCTTAGATATACACAGAGCCAATGTCATCATTTTTATTTTTATTTGGACTTCTCAAAGCCAGAAAATGCACTTAAAAGCACATTTTAAACAGTGATCAGTCATAATCTTGGTTTTTCACAATTTAGTGTAAACAAATTAGTACATCCTTTTTATGCACCATTAATTTAACTTTTAACTCTATAAGATTAGATAATTGGTTCATACTCTAACTCATGGTTCAGAAAGATACAAAATGATATCAAAGTGTTATGTACCTTGTATAGCTTTATATAATAAACAAAGAGGACTAAACATTGAGTTTAGCACAGCAAGTTCTGCTAATATTCAATCATTCTAAAATTAATCAACTTGAAGGATATCAAGATGCCAGAACACTTTACTTTTATTATAATTTTCAGATTTCTATTTTCTAAATAAAACTAACTTAGCTATCAAACTTATTTCTTCTAATTCTGCTACTCTGTGTCCCCTGCTAAATAGTATATTATTTCAGAGTAGAGGTCATGCCATATTCTCCCACTTTTAACCTGGAATCACCTCCCATATCATACGTTAAGCAATCATCTCACTACTGATTCCACCATGTCTTTCAAATCCTTCCTAAAATGTTATTAATTTCTGTTTTACCTCTAGATGTAATGTCCTTCTTTGTTAGACATGTTTTTTCCTATCATTTTTACTTTTAAAAATTAACTTTTTAATTTGATATAATTGTAGATTCACGTGATTGTGTAAAATAATAGAGAGAGATCCCATGTACCCTTTACAAACTTCTCCCAGCGGTAACATCGTGCAAAACTATAGTATGATATCACGACTATGATATTGACATTGATGCAGGCAAGGTACAGAACATTTCCATCACCTTAAGGTTTCTCCATATTGCCTTTTATAGCCATAACAGTTTCACTCCCTTCTTCCTTATGAGGCAACCACTCATCTGTTCTCCATTTCTATAATTTTGACATTTCAAGAATGTTATATAAATGGAACCATACAATGTGTAACCTTTTGGAATTAGCTTTTTTCCCTCAAAATAATTTTGAGACTCCTACAAGTTGTTATGTGTATTGATAGTTTGTCCCTATATATTGCTGAGTGTGTATTACCCCTAGTGGGGATTACCACAGGTCAATTTTACAATTTTTTGTACAATTTTACATTCCCATCAGCAGTGGTATTTGCCAGCTCGGGTTGCCATAACAGAATACCATTATAGACTGGGTAGGTTAAAGAGCAGAAATTTATTTCTCATAATTCTGGAGACTGGGAGGTCCAGATCAACCTACTGGTCAGTTTGGTTTCCAGTGAAAGCTGTTTTGTTGGCTTGCAGTTGGCCACCATTTCATGGGTCCTTGCATGGTGGAGAGAGAGAGTTCTCGTATCTCTTCACCTTCTTACAAGAGTACTTGCTCTATAAGATTAGGGTCCCACCCTTATGACCTCATTTAACCTTTATCAGTTCTTCACAGGTCTTTTCCCAAATACAGTCACATTAGGGATTAGGGCTTCAACATATGAATTTTGAGAGGACACATTCAGTCTATAGCAGACACTGCAAAACGATTTGGCAGTTTCTGTGGGAACTAAACATGCAATTAGTAATATGATCCAGCTGTTACACACTGGACATGTATTTCAGAGACATGAAAATTTATATTCCACAAAAACCTGTAATAAATGTTCATAGCATCTTTATTCATAATAGCCCCAAACTAGAAACAACTCAGAAGTCCTTAAATGGTTGAAAGACTCAGTGACCCGTGGTAATCCACACCAGGGGTAATACACACCCAGCAATATATAGCAACAAACTATCAATACACATAACAACTTGTAGGAGTCTCAAAATTATTCTGAGGGAAAAAAGCTAATTCCAAAAGGTTACACATTGTATGGTTCCATTTATATAAAGTTCTTGAAATGTCAAAATTATAGAAATGGAGAAGAGATGAGTGGTTGCCTTATAAGAAAGAAGGGAGTGAAATCGTTATGGCTATAAAAGGCAACCATGGAGAAATTTTAAGGTGATGGAAGTGTTCTGTATCTTGCCTGCATCAATGTCAATATCCTAGTTGTAATATCGTACTATAGTTTTGCACGACGTTACCATTGGGAGAGGTTTGTAAAGGGTACATGGGATCTCTCTGTATTATTTTATACAATCACGTGAATCTACAATTATATCAAATTAAAAAGGTTAATTGTATTGTATAATTTTACATTCCCATCAGCAATGTATCAGTATTCAGCATTTGGTGCTGTCAGTATTTTTTTTTTTATTTTAGCCATTCTGATAGGTATTCAGCAATATCTGTTGTGGATTTTAATTTGCATTTCCCTAATGACTAATGATGTTGAGCATTTTTTCATGTGATCTGTGCCACCTCTACATTCTCTGGTGCCTTGGTGAAATGTATGTCCTTGTCTTTTGAACATTTTCTGATTGGATTGCTTGATATTTTTCACTTTTAAGTTTTGAGTATTCTGTATATGTTCTATATTCTAGCTTTTTGTAAGATATGCAATTTTCAACTATTTTCTCTGTGGCTACAGCTTTTCTTCTCATCTTTCATAGAAGTAGGTCCCAAAACAAAGTTTTAAATTCTGATCAAGTCCAATTTATCAATTTTTTCTTTTATGGATTATAAGTTTGGTGTCAAGTGTAAATTTATTTTTTTTGCTTAGCCCTAGACCCAAAATATTTTTCAATTTTTTTCTAACACTTTTATAATTTTATACTTTACACTAAATACACATTCCATCTTGACTAAATTTTTGTAGGTGTGATATTTAGGTTGAGCTTTTTGGTTGTTGTTTTGAGGAAATATTTTTTGGCCATGAATGTCTAACTGCTCCTTAATCATTTGTTGAAAAGGCTATTGTTCTTCCATTGAATTCATTTTGCATCTTTGTTAAAAATCAGTTGAGCATAATTGAGTAGGTAGATTTTTGGGTTTTCTATTTAGTTCCATTGATCTCTGTGTCTATCTCTCCACTGATATCACAGGTTATTATTACTGTAGAAACATTGAAACCAGGTAGACTGATTCTTCTTACTTTACTCTTCTTTTTCAAAATTGTCCTCATCGTTCTAGTTTCTTTGCCTTTCCCTATAAACTAATCTACATCAGCAAAATATTTTCCTGGGATTTTGATAAGAATTGTGTTAAACCTGAATATCAATTTGAGGAGAATGATATGTTTGCTACGTTGGGTCTTCCAACCCCTATACATGGTATGTCTCTCCATTTATTTAGATCTTCTCAATTCCTTTATCAGCATTTCAGCATACAAATCCTGTTCATGTTTTCTTATTTTTATAACAAAGTATTTCATTTTTGTCACTGATTGTGAATAGTAGAGATTTTCAATTTTGCTGTCCATGTGTCCATTGCTAGTATATAGAAATACACTTTCTTTTTGTATGTTTATCTTGTATCTTATGATCTTGCCAAATGCATTTTTTACTTTAATTTCCTTTTCTCACCTTATTGCACTGGCCAGAACTTCCAGCCCTTTGTTGAATAAAAGTGATGAGATCAGACATCTTCACCTTGTTTCTGATCTTAGGAGAAAAGAATTCCATCTTTTGCCATTAAGTATAATGTTAACCATACAGTCTTTAAAAGTGTTCTTTCATCACGTTGTGGAAGTCCTCCTCTATTCCCATTTTTCTGAAGAGTATTTTTTTTATCATGAATGAGTGTTGAATTTTGTCAAATATTGTTTCTGCATTGAATGATGCAATTGTGAGATCTTCTTTAGCCTGCTAATATGGTAGACTGAATTAATTGATTTTTCATATTAGGCTTGGATCCCTGGAATAAAGTCCACTTGGCCAAGGTGTATAATTCTTTTTCCATGTTGATAAATTCAATTGCTGACATTTTGTTTAAAATTGTTGCATCTATACTTACCAGGATATTAGGCTCTAGTTTTCTTTTCTTTCTTTCTTTATTTTTTTGGTACTGTTTTTGTCTGGATTTAGTATTAATAGCTTTATAAAATGAATTGGGAAATATTTCTTCCTTTCTGATTTTTTGTGAAATATATTGTATAGAATCAGTATTAATTCTTCTTTAAAAGTTTTAAACAATTTGCTGGTGAAACCATCAGGGTCTAGACATTACTTTTGTGTAAGTTTTTTTAAATTATAAACATAATTTCCTTAATAGTTGTGAGACTATTAGAATCACCTACTGCATATTATGTGAGTTGTGGCAGTTTGTACATTTCAAGGAATTGGTCCATTTCATGTATGTTGTCAATTTTTGCTCATAGAGTTGTTCATGGAATTCCCTTATAACACTTTTGATGTCTGCAGGGTATGTAGTGATATATTTTGTTTCATGCCTGATATTGGTAATTTATGTTTTCTTTTTGTTGTTATTCCTGTTACTGTCTTGTTAATTTTATTGACTTTTTTCAATAAACCAGCATTCTGTTTCATTGACTTCCTCTATTGCTTTTTGTTCAACTTTCTTGATTTTTTTGTATATTTTAAAAATTGTGGTAAAATATACATAACAAAAAATTTTCCAGTTTAGGCATTTTTAAGTACAGTCCAGTAACTGGTAACATTAAGTACATTAACATTGCTGTGCAACCATCACCATCATCTACCTCCAGGACTTTTTCATATTCTCAGACTGAAACTCCATATTGATTAAACAATGACTCCCCACTTCCCCTCCCCTGGCAACCACTATATTACACTCTGTTTCTATCAATTTGACTACTCTACCTACCTCATATAACTGGAAACATAAAATATTTATCTATTTTTGACTGGATTATCTCACTTAGCATAATGTCTTCAAGGTTCACCCATATTTAGCTTCTGTCAGAAGTTTACAGTTTCTTGATTTCTGCTCTTATTTTTATTATTTTCTTCTTTCCATTTGTTTTGTGCTTATTTTCCCCTTCTTTTTCTTAGATTATTGCTTAGATTAGATTAAGGAAGCTTAGATTATTGAGTGCTGTATATTTCCCTCTCTGCATGATTTGCTGTGCTCCACAAATTTTGATATGTTGTACTTTCATTTTCATTTATTTTAATGTGTTTTTAAAAATTATTTCTTGACACTTCCTGTATTGACCCATGGATTATTTAGAAGTGCATTGTTTAGTTTCCAATATTGAAAAAATTTCTGTTATTTTCTGTTACTGATTTCAAGTTTACTTCCATTATGGTCAAAGAACACACTCCCTATGATTTCATTTTCCAAAAATTTGTCAAGGTTTGTTTTATGGCACAGGAAAAACTCTTAGTATATATTCCATGGGTGCTTGAGAAGAATGTTCATTTTGCTATTGTTGGGTGAGTTTCCTATAAATGTAGATTAGATCCAGTGAAATGATAGATTTTGTATATCCTTATTTATTTTCCATCTAATTTTTCTTTCAATTGCTGAGAGAGCAATATCACAGCCTCCAGCCGTAAGTGTGAATTTGTCTATTTTTCCTTTCAGGTATACCCTTTTTTTTTTTTTTTTTGGCGGTACATGGGCCTCTCACTGCTGTGGCCTCTCCCATTGTGGAGCACAGGCTCCGGACATGCAGGCTCAGCGGTCATAGCTCATGGGCCCAGCCGCTCCGTGGCATGTGGGATCTTCCCAGACTGGGGCACGAACCCGTGTCCCCTGCATCGGCAGGCGGACTCTCAACCACTGCACCACCAGGGAAGCCCAGTTATACCCATTTTTACTATATGTATTTGAAGTTCTGTTGTTTGGTGCACACATATATACAATATATCTTTTGTGGTGGATTGTCCCTTTATTATTATGTAGTTTTCTTATCTGACTCTGGTAATTTTCTTAAATAATGTTTGCATGACATATCATTTTTCATTTTTTTCTATTTATCTATATTGTTTTATTTGAAATGAAGTTTTTGTGTGCACCACTTAGTTAAGTTTTAATCCACTCTGTCCACCTCTCTGTTTTTTATTTACTGAATTTATACTGTCTACATTTAATATAATTATTGATATATTAGTGCTTGTCTATCATTTGATATTTTTTTCTGTTTGTACTCCGTTTTTACTTTTCTCTGTTTTCTCTTACTTTCCTGTGAATTAAATGAACATTTTTTAGACTCCATATTGGTTTTCTATAGTGTTTTTGAATATCTCTTTATATATATCAGATAGATAGATAAAGATATCTTTATATTTTTATACTATTGATTGTCCTCAGTATTCAATCATAAGTGCAATATCTATCATAGTCTTCTGGTGTCAATATTTTACCATTCAAGTGAAGTGTACCTCACCTTTCCCATTTATAATATAATTTTCTTGGATATTTCCTCTACATACATTGAGAACCACAAAAATGTGTTATAATTTTTGCTTCATGTACCAAACGTAATTTAGAAAACTCAAGAGGAGAAAGAACATTATGTACTTACTCATATTTTTACTCTTTCAGTTTTTCTTTCTCCCTTTTTGATGTTCCAAGCTTCCTTCTTTTAACATTTTTTTTTTTTCTGTTTGGAAAACTTTCTTCAGCCATTTTTAAATGTAGGGTTGATGCTGATGAATTCCCTTAGTTTTTCTTCATCTGAAAATGTCTTGTATTCCTCTGCATTCCTGAAGGGTATTTTGGCTAGATACAGAATTCCAGATGGGTAATTCTTCTCAGTAGGCACTTGAAAATATTATTCTGCTTTCTTTTGGCTCCATGTTTTAGAAGTTTGTTGTCATTCAAACTGTTTTTTTCCCCTGCCAGTAAGATGTCTTCTCTCTCATTGTTCTCAAGATTTTTTCTTTGTTTTAGTGGTCAGAAATTTGTCTGTGTTGTGTCTTAGTATAATTTTTTTTTAAATTTTCCCTCTGGAGTACGCTTAGCTTCTTGACTCTTTAAGTTTATGTCTTTTGCCTAATTTGAGGATGTTTCTATCCATTACTTCCTCAAGTTCTTTTTCAGCTCCATTTTCTTTCTCATCTCCTTCTGAAATTCCAATGACATAAACGTTAGATTTTTGTTATTGTCATACAGGTCCTTGAGGGTTTTTCTACTTATTTTGTCTGATTTTCAGGTGGTTGATTTCTATTGTTTTCTCTTCAAGTTCCCTGATTTTTTTCCCCTGTCCCATCCATTCTGCTCTCATCTCCATCCACAGAGTTATTATTGTGGTTATTGATTATTTTTCAGTTCTAAATTTTCCATTCATTCTTCATATTTTCTATTTCTCTGCTGAGACTTGCCAGTTGTTCATTTGCTCCAAGCATATTTGCTATGGCTCATTGATGCATTTTATTACATAAATGGCTTAAAAATCACCCCTGTAAGTTGGCCCTGTGTTGTTTACTTCTTCACCACAGGCTTAGTTCTTTGTGCTTAAAAGCTCACCAACACCAGACTTAAATTTTACATATCCATTTGTTTAAAATATAGCCCACATAAGCAGAGTTTTAGCCATTTAAAGCTGGACTGCTTTGCATACTCCATGAAACTGTATCACTGGCTTCTTCAAACATTACTCTGGCAGAGGAAGGAAGAGTCATAGTCAAGTGGAGAAAGAATCTAACCTCACTCACCCTCTGTTGATACTTGAAGGGTAGCTCCTCCTTACTGCTTGGTGGAGTTCAGAATCCTGGCTCCCCACCAGATCTCCCCTTAGGAGAAAGAGCTTGAGAGGGACATATATGCCTCATTACTGCTGCCCTTGTAGCTGTCACTGACACAATGGAGGTGACCTTATTACTGCTGGACAGTGGTATAAGTCCTGAATCTACATCAGCCCTCTTTTGATACCATCCAGCAGGGAGAATGGGGTAGATATCATGGTTCTCTATTCAGCTTTCTCTGACAATTCCTTGATGGTGGGGGGAAGGGGTTGGCACACCTTGTTACAACCTGGTGAGGATGGAACTCTTGACTTTCCTCTCAAATTTTGCTGTTGTGAGTGGAGGGAAGACTACAGTTCTCTCTGTGGTATTTGGCTAGAATAGGGTACTTATTGCTTAAAAGATTTTGGCCCAACTAACATGATTTGTTGGGCTTTTTTTTTTTAATGTGTAGGCACCCATTGGTATTTCTGGATTTCCAGCTACTTCAGCTTCAAGTCTGGGATATATAAGGAAGAAAGAAAAATCAGTAATTTCACCACCATGTCATTTCTCAGAGCCTGTGGCCCCTAACCTGTCTGTCTTCTTTTCTCCACCTTTCAGTCTATTATTATGTTCACTTTATATATAATATTCAGGGGTTTTAGTAGTACGTAGTGGAATAAATATGGAAAAAAGCATCTACGCTAACTCTCCATCTTTTCAGAATAAAAAGTCTCTTTTTTTTCATATTTTAAAACTTGTATATAAGGGCCCTTCCTTTGTAAATCTTCCCAACCACTCCATTTCCCCTGATGGTGATTCTCCTTTCTCTGTCAGTTCCCAGGTACTTTTACTGTAATTTATTTTCCTTTCATGACTCTCTCCATAAAGTAAGCATACTAGACTATGAAACTCCTCAGGGTACATGTTCTGTCTTATTTTTTCCTAGGTTCTCTTGTGACTAGCACAATAGTTCAAACATGGCAGCCAATGTTTATTAAATTAATGAAGAGGTGAGTGTATGGTATGGTCTCTCAAGATTTTTTTACAATATAGATCACTTCTTCCAGAGTACCTTCTGTTAAATCTTCAAACTGAGAATGTGCCCTACAATATACTTTCATATTATCTCTTATGTCCCTCTAACATTGCATCACTCCATCGTTATTGTATTCATTCCCCCTGCTACACAGCAAGAACCATATATTTGACTTTCTCTCTTCAGTTTTGGTGGAGACTTTTGGTCATAGTTATAAGATATATGAAGCCAGGGACCACGCTGGTATTGGTTCATGGCTCACAGGTATTCCAGAACTTAACACAATCCTCAAGTACATAGTACTTGTTGAACAAATGAATGAAATAAAAAATGAATGAAAAGATAATGGAACTCAACAGATTAAATGACTCCATGTATCTGTTGCATCTGTTACATGAAAAATCTATCCAATTTGCCTTCCCCAAAATGTCAAATTTTTCTCTTTGGATATCAACATTTATGAATTACACATTTTTCTAATTATATTAAAATAACTTTTGCTACATAAAGTCTTTCTTCTTGAACCATTTCAAAAACTGAATAATGAACTTGTTTGTGAATTACCTACATAGTATTTTTCCCCAAATGCTTCAAAGAACTTTAGTGCATGTTTGTCATAATTTATGAGAGAGCAAGAATGTAAAGGGAGATAGCTTTTTCATGTGATAAGTGTTAGTTAACTGTACCTGAAGGGCTCTTTTGGAGGCTAGTCTAGAATATGGCTTTACTTGCTAGTCTCATAAATGGCCAAACCTATTGTTATTCCCTTAGTAATGCAAAAACACTTCATAAATGATTTCTCTGTATTTTATTTCCAAGTCTCAAATTCATATCTAAAGCTCCAAAACCCAAAACAGTAAAAAAACCTTTTAGAAGAGTTATTTTAAGTGTTGTAAGATTCCCATATGAACATCCATCTTACATAGTTAAATTATTTAACCTCTTATTTGCATGCCAGTTTGTTAAGCATTGCTGAGAGTGAGGTAAGAAAAAGAGCCGTAAGGCAAGAATACTTGTTCTTTACACACAGTTCCAGGGAAACACACTGAATGACAAAATGTTACAGGAGAGGAAAAAGATTTCTCTAAAATCACAATGTCACAAAAATAGAGACAGATTCTGTTCCCCTAATATAATCCATTGACAGTCATGCCATTATATGAAATTGAGGTTAGGCCTTGGTGTTTGACCTCTTCTCTGGAGGTTATATTTTAGAAGTTTAATCTTAAACTCATAGGATAGGTGAAATATAGATGTTTTGATATTGCCATAATCTTTATAAAGTAGATTTCCTAAGGGGTTCCATGAAGTTGGAACATATGAATCGTATGTGATAAAATAAAGATGATACTCTCACAAAGACTCATTTATACAGATGTAACACTCTATACTAAACTTCAAAAGTTGTAGGGAAAACAGAAAGAAAGAGGAATTAGTCTGAAATTTGTATTTTATGAGGGCTGATTTGTAAAAGAATTAATGAAGACTGTTATCTACCATTTAACAATCAGAAACTATGAGCATAGCTTGTATTATGTAATCAAGAAAATGCAATCAACTAATAAACTATTCTCAGGTAAAAATTTCATGCTGCTTATCTTTTTTTTTTAAGTGGATCAAAACTATATCTACTTGAAAGTACTGACTGGTGACTAAGAGGCCCTAAAAATGTAACAAATATTCTTTATATGATTCATATTATAGCATGGCCTTATCTACTGATAGCTGCCCATTTGAAGACAGTTGTGCATTTCTGCAAATAGGTATACTGAATACTCATGCGTGGCTTAAAATATACTCATTTTGTATTTACCATTTTGAGACTGTAGCTTAGATCAAGTCAGAAATAATCAGGTACACACTCTACCAAAGGTTCCGGCACTACCCCAGGCTGTAAGCTCCTAGAGAACAAGATCCCTGTTTTACTCAGTAATGGAATCCCTGGCATCTGACTTAGAACCAGGCAAAAAAATGATGCTCAATGAAAGTGATCTGCTTAGTTCAACCAAATTGTCATGTGTAGCTCTCTGAATTTGGCATGAGCCTAAGTGGCCATCTGCAAAATCAAGGAAATAGGTGTGATACGACAAAATATCTTTTTACTCAGTTCATAGAGAATGCTTTGTTTCTACTTCCTATTCTACGTTTCTGAAGAAAATTCTCTGCCTCATTTGGTAAATTATCATAGTAGTCAATATATTTATTATCTTCTTCCACCTTTAAGAATTTTATTGGAGACTTTGAAAACTAGGTATTTGTGTAATAAAGGTTGATGTATTTGAAAACCTATCCCTCGGTCTGTATGTATAAATGAGTAACCACTGCCCAGTTGATCCATTTAGCCTCTGCTGTATCTAGTTACCATACCAAGCACACTTTAGTAGTTTCAAGTAATGGCAATAACTAAAAAAATGCTTAGGACTTCCCTGTCAGTCATGAAACATATTGAAACTACTTTTTTTCCCACTTACTAGTCACTTCTCTACTTTAGATCATAAATTCCTTCAGATTACATAAGAAGCTTTATTTTCTGTTTTTTTAATTACCTAAGGGCTATAAGTTCTTGATTAGCTTCCTTTCGATTTCTAAATGATTAGACTATAATTGCTAAACACATAAACTCTAATGTAGAAACAATTTATGCAGTCAAATTATTCTGACATACTAAGCCCTGCAAGTAAATGTTGTAGGAAGGCCACCATTCACACTGTATCTTCCCAGGTATTAGTTTAGCAGTAGTTCTTGGAAAGAAAACATATCTTCTATTGAGTAAGGCATAGTTTATCTATTGCCAAAAAGAAAGCACTGAGGCCTCCAAATAAGCCTGGCAATAACCAAATCTATGAGCCATGAACATGAAAATCCATTCAATAATTAATCCTAACCATAACAAAGAACTCCATTCTGCAAAAGAAAATTGGGAATATAATGATCTAACAGTGTCTGTTAAATGAGATTCTTTCTTACTGAACTTTCTAATATTCATCCTCTTCTTTCAGACACTGAGCATTCCAGTCAAAAATAAAAAGAACATGAGCCTCCCCTTCATGTAGAAGGGCCAGTTCATTTTGACTATCTGAGTTTCACCACTGGTGGAAGACCCTTGTATGGAGGGGCAAGTGGTTTAACTCTCAAATGTAGAACTAAATGTCATCCTTAAAGTTCCACTTATGTCTACTTTATGTAAGGAATCTGTTTCAGGGAGATGCCTAACTAGAGCAGCAAAGGGTCCCTTCAGGGGAGGCCCTCAGGAAGACTCCATCAAAGTGTAAGAACCAAAGTACAAACACTCCATCAAAATATAACCACTTATTTTGCATAAGTTCTTAAGAAATATAGGAAATTCAACTGAGGTTTCTGTCCAGAATTGTAACATTCATTTCTCAGCTCTTTATCTCTAAACTGGGAACCAATTTAGATTCCAGCTAAATGTGTCTGACAAGCATTTAAGTTGTAAGAATAGTGATTTATGTTTCTAAAATACATAGCATATTAATTTATGTGACTTTATATGAGAGAAGCTCGGTATTCCCCACTAAGTTCTGGTCATCTAATTGAGTATTGAGAGTGCTTCTGTCTAGGAGTGGCTGGTGAAGGGTTAATTTCTTACTTTGACTTCTGTCTTAAAAGAGGACAATACAAATAAGGGGATTAGCTCTGACATGTGTAACCATAAATTATTTGCAAAATCTAAAATACTTGACCTAGGGCTTCCCTGGTGGTGCAGTGGTTGAGAGTCTGCCTGCCGATGCAGGGGACGCGGGTTCGTGCCCCGGTCAGGGAAGAACCCACATGCCGCGGAGCAGCTGGGCCCGTGAGCCATGGCCGCTGAGCCTGCACGTCCGGAGCCTGTGCTCCGCAACGGGAGAGGCCACAACAGTGAGAGGCCCGCGTACAGCAAAAAAAATAAAAATAATAAAAATTAAAAAATAAAATAAAATACTTGACCTAGTTTAGTATCAAAACACAGTGTGATCTTTTTTGGGGATGACAGTCACTAAGAATTGGCAATAATTATTTTTTATCTCTAAACATTAAAAGCAATGATTTTGCTAGTTATTTTCCTCCTATTTATTATCAATGTAATATATGCTTATTGTATAAGTTTAGAAAGTATAGAAAAGCAAAAGCATGTTGAAAAACAACCTCACTCCATAATCACACCACACAAGTTAGTAACTTTTGGCATATCTCCTTTTAGTCTGTTTCACTGTACATATGTTTTACATATGCTCAAATTGTATATACAACACTTTGTCCTGTGTTTTTTCATTTAACATCATATTCAGCATTTCTCTTGTTATTTTTTTTTTTTTTTTTTTTTTTTTTTTTTTTGTGGTACGCGGGCCTCTCACTGTTGTGGCCTCTCCCGTTGCGGAGTCCAGGCTCTGGACGCGCAAGCTCAGCGGCCATGGCTCACTGGCCCAGTCGCTCCGCAGCATGTGGGATCTTCCCAGACCGGGGCACGAACCCGTGTCCCCTGCATCGGCAGGCGGACTCTCAACCACTGTGCCACCAGGGAAGCCCTCTCTTGTTATTAAAAACTATAAATAGCATTTAAGTGCCTTTTTTTCTAATTTATTAATTAATTTATTTATTTTTGCTGTGTTGGGTCTTCGTTTCTGTGTGCGGGCTTTCTCTAGTTGTGGCAAGCGGGGGCCACTCGTCATCGCAGTGCGCGGGCCTCTCACTATCACGGCCTCTCTTGTTGCGGAGCACAGGCTCCAGACGCGCAGGCTCAGTAGTTGTGTCTCACAGGCCCAGTTGCTCCGCGGCATGTGGGATCCTCCCAGACCAGGGCTCGAACCCGTGTCCCCTGCATTAGCAGGCAGATTCTCAACCACTGTGCCACCAGGAAAGCCCCATTTTTTCTAATTTAAAACTACATTAGTACTCTAATATTTTGAATAATACTGTTGCATATGAATTATATTGTTAACTAAACTATCAGTGTTTTATATTTTAAATCACACTACCAACATACAAATATATCAAAGAATATAAAATATGTGGCATATATATTAGTTTTATTTTCTACTGATATGATAGAGCAAAGGTAAAAAGAGTTGCAATTCAGGATTTTTCAGACTAAAAGGATTTTCCATTTTTCCTCAGCAGTCCTAAATTCATTTGAAATGTTGCTAAAAGGTAGCAGATAAAAGAATTTATTTTCACTCTGATGAGTTCTCAGTAGAAAGGGTGAAAAATCATGGTCTCCATGAAAAATGATAGAGCCATTTTATTTGTGAAATGACTTCCATTCCAGGGTAGTACTTTATTTTGCACATTTTATCAGGGCATTATTAGGCACTTTTGCAACCACTTGTCTCTGCCTGGCTCATTTCTCTGAATGGAATAGTTTACCCATACAGAAGAAGCAGTCCTTTTCCAATAATTTCTACTTAGTACTGAGGTATGAGTAGGATCCAACTTCTCCTGGAGTTCTGTGAGTTTTCATGGACAAAGCCTACTATTCCAACTTTGTAAGGATAGGATTTTCTGAAATTGAAGGAGATCGCCAAAAGTGAAGGAAAACTTACTGAGAATCTCTCTTCCTTGTCGTGCCAGATGCTCTCATTTGTGTTATTTCATTTGCTCTGTGTCTGTTGGGGGAAGAGAGAGTTGGCTTTTTTTCTAGTTTGCAGTGAGGTGTCATAGAAGCAGCAATGTTCATATGAAGGTAACAATGTGAAATCTGAATGACTAAATTCAAATGAAATCAAACAAAGAGCAAGAAGGGAAAAATAAGACACTAAGGTGCTAAGGACTGAGGGTAGAAAATACAGGAGGACGTAGGTAGGTAGAAGGAAGGTAAGCCAGGAAGAATTTCTGGAATCTTAGGGTAAGTTAATCAAGGCAGGTTTGTTCACAGTTCCTCGGGGCTTTGGCATGAAATATGGGAGCTATTAAAGGAGTTAACAAGAACAGGCCTCAAACAATCCATGGGTTATCCCTATCATCACCTCTGTACTAAACCTAGACTGAAAAGGCCATCAAAAGGGAATGGAAGCATTTAGAAGGACAAAGAAACAAGAAAGAGATAAGTTGACTAAATGTGGCTGAACTCTGAACACATCAGTATGAAACAGAATTTGAGGCATGTTACAGAAATTTGATGTAGTGAAAATGCACATAAGGGAAAAACAATTTAATCAGGTTGCTCCCAACAAAATCTTTTACAGCTCTACTGGCGCATCACAGAAGTAGCAACATCACGACTATTTAGCACACAAACTACCATCTCTGGAAGACAGAGCGATAATGAATGGAAAGCATTTCACTCCAGTAACGATGAACCAGCAAAGCGATCTTGCCAACAGTAGTGGTTTTCCCCTTCACAAATCCATTTGTTTTTCCTGTGTTGGAAATAATACTGTAAATAGAATTTAATGTGATGGTGGTATTGGAGGGGGGAGTTGTAGACTCAACTCCCCATAACTGCACCATCACTTTCTTCTGTGGTGAAATACACAATGCTGTGTTAAACTCTTTCGATACTGACTGTCACTGTGTGCAGAGAGACAGAAAAACTGAGAGATCAACCTTATGATGTAGGAAGATACTCCTTGAAATTAAAGGATAAGGATACATTGATTCAAAGGATTGTTCTGCCCCTTTTTATCTTTTCCACCTTGGTCTGTGATTTAACCACTCTACCTCTCAGTTTTAAATCAATATCATTGATAAAACATGAAAAGCTTTTCTTTAAAATTATTACTGAAGTATAATATTCATAAAGGAAAGTGCACATATTCAATTGCATAACTCAACAAATTAAAAACTTCTGTGTAGCCAGTGCTCGGATTGAGAAATAGACCCCGGAAGCACCCCTTCCAATCACTCCACAGTCCAAAGGAAAGTATTTTACCACCTCTCACAGAGTAAACTAGTTCTTATTGCTATTGAATTTTATGTAAATAGAATGATACATTTGTGCTATTTTGTATTGGGCCACTTTTGCTCAAATTATGTTGTCAAATTTCTCCATACTATTGCAATTTTAGAAATTTTTAATAAGAGGATTTTTGTGAAAATAGGGCAATGACGAATACAGAAAAAAAGCTCAATTAATAATTTTTGCTATTGTTTCAGGAGCTAGGTTATAACAAGTAATAATAAATAAAATATTTTTTTAAAAACAATAGTGGTAGCACTAGCTCAAGAGTACTTGTGAAGAATGTCACTCTATTGAGGACAGCCCTGCCAACATACTACAATTTCTACTCAGTGTGGTCTAAAAGCACAAGTCACCCTCTCAGAATAGATTCTGAGCATGACTGTGCCTCCTCACACAGGTAGATGAGAGTGGGGCAGGTTTTACATCCAAGTGTGGGCTCAGTCTACACAAGAGGAACTCTGACATTCAAAGAGATAGCATGCATTTATCACAATTGTCACTTGCTATTAATTTACATTCCCTTTATGCATCCGTTCAAAAAATAATTAGGATTTTATGCTGCAGTAAATATGCTTGTTCATCCATTAGTGCAAAGCAAAAGATTAATTGAATTACAATGGGAATCAGGACTACAATACTCCGAGCCACAATGATAACAGTGACAGCTGGGCTGCCCACAGTACTTTGCTCTGATAAGCTTCAAAAACAAGTGTAGATGGGAAAATAATTAAATCACTGACAAGACAGCACCAGCCTTATTTTCCCTCTTCTTGCATTCAGCTTACAATCACCCAACAAAAAGGTTCTCACTGCATATTAAGAAGGGGCCTTTTATTTTTTTCACCATCTCCAAATGCCCTAGTTTAACATTAGTAATGAGCTGGATTACTAACAGATCTCACTTATATCATTTATCTCAGCAAGCTACAGGAGGAAGAGGGATTGACCTGATCCAGTCTCTGGTGAGTTATCTACTGAGAAGCCAAAAGACAGGGCAGGCTTTATGGACATATGTCCAGTGCAGTCACACGGGACCCAGAGCTTAGTTTAATGCTCTGTGGTCACCCCCCTTAAATGCTTAATAATTTTTTAACAGTGGGCCCCAAATTTTAATTTTGCACTGGGCCTCATATATTTTGTAGCCAGTCCTGCCAATAGATGTAAAAATAATAATATAATCTCTCTTTCTCTCTCTCTATATATATATATATATGCATATATATAAAATATATATAATACACACATATACACACATGTGTATGTATGTGTGTATACTCAGATATATATCAGTGAATACATCCACACTCATACTCATTGCTGCCTCTCCCCAAAGGGAAAAAAAAAAAAAAAAACAAGCTCTCCTTTTCCCCTTCGTTTCCCTGGTCGATTAAAAAAAAAAGAACAAGAAAAAAGAAAGTGGTGATATTGAATGGAAACAGAGCATCTGTTTTTTGAGGAGACATCTGAGAAGGAAGAGATGTGCTATACTTGTACTCCAATTGGCTCCTGACTACAGATACTGCTCTATGGTTCAAAATATACTGATCACTCTTTTAGCAACAATGGGAGCTAACAACGTTTTAAACCTTGGTCCAGAGTTTATATTATTCAAGAAAACACCTGTGCAGTGGTTTGAGTAATGATCTAGCCTATAAAATGCACACCTCCCACAAGAAAATAAAAAGAAATGGTTACAGAAGTGCTCAATTCAAAACTTCATTCTTTCATGTCTAATCAAGGTGACAAGAAGTCAGGGAACTACTCTCAGCTCTGACATTTCCACAAGAAGTAACTAACAGATGGTCTTGATTACAACCAAAATGTTTAGATAATCATCTTCGATGAATCATTTATCAAGGCACCTCCTCTTATGGCAGTGACTTGTTTAGAGTCCCCTAAAGACCTGACCCATTAAGTAATTGTTGATGACATCATGTGTCTACTACTCAGCTAAAAAGTAGCTAGAGCTTATCCTTCTATACGATTTTTTTAATCTTATGTCTTTAAAGGCCTTTGGATTTGCTAAATGTTATTAATGACAACTTTTCTTCTTCAAGTTGGAAGGTAAGAGAGGGGGTTTTGTTATTGATAGGGACTGAGGGCTTCAAAAATAGGTCAGGTACAACAACGAATGAGACAGCCTGCTTCAGGGGAAGGGAAATGCAAATTAACTACAGTAGACGTGGGTTAGTTTTAGCCCTGGCAGCAGCTGCTGAATAATTAGGGCCCAAAGGCCTTCATAAAGGTTATAAGTCTTGTTACTATGGCTAACCAAATCTGTTTGAGTAATTTTCCTTTCACTATGGCAATTATGGGGTTTTAACTCACTAGGTAGCTGATTTTGTGGCATGTACATATTCAATGTGTCAGGGAAAATGAGCTTCCAGGGCTCCCCTCCGGACCACTTTAGAGCTATGATCATAAATCCTCACTAAAGGGAAACTAGTTCTTAGCAGAAGCAGTTTTAGGGGTGGGAGTGGAGTGAAAGGTGGGAGGAGGTAGTAAACATTTCATAAGCAATGGATCTGTAAACCCAAATTGTAATACAATATGTAATGTAATATAATATCATGAACTAGGATATGTTGTATTTTGATGTCATATAACATACATTTCATCTTTTTTGGTTATATTACAGATAAGCATTCATTCTAGATTTTGCCAGATAATTTTGATACTGCTTAGATTCCTTTTTCCCATAAATAACCCTTCCTTTCCAAAGTGTCCCGTCACAGCTGTGAAAGCATGGGCCTTATATCTGTACCTTTTCTTGTGTAACCTTGTGCCTTGAGTCTTTTTCTCACGTGTTGCACTGTCAAGTTTGTCTGCTCCTATTCTGATACAGAATCTGGTATTAGGATGGGATAGAGCAGCCAATAGTGTGAGAGAAGAAATGGACTTGATTTCTGGTGGTACCATTTCAGTTCTGTGAATTGGGTGTTTAATTTCTTCGAACTACAGTTTTCTTACTTTTGAAATGGAGAATTACTACCTTTAGAGGTTTTTTATGAACATCAAATGTAAAAATTTATGGAACAGTTATTTTTTAAGCTTAAATATATTTGTCTATCATCTATCTGTCCATCCATCACCTATCATTGCTTTCTCTTTATGTCTTCCGTCTACCAATTTACCCATTTACTTTATCTTGTCCTTAATATGAAGACAAACATACTGATAAAGCTTAAACATTTCAATTCACATCTTTATATAAAATATAAAGTCTATTTTACTAATACATACTTGATATAATTTCAAAGCACTTTTGACATTTAATTAGTAAAAGGAAAAAATAGTTATAGAACATAGTTTTAATGTGGCCAAAGAAGATATTCTATCCACAGTTGAGCATATAATAATCCTAGAGATTGGTACTATTGGCACTTATATCACCAAAGGGCCACTAGTAAATGAAAGTGTGTTTGCATCTCCACAGATTTTGCATTCCATAGCAAGGATCTCGGTTCAGCAAATTCTGTTTTATTATAGACAAAACACTTTTAACAAATAATGTCCTAAAATATAGATATTTAAATAGAAGTGTAGAATTCATGAATTCATTAATAATTTTCCCTAACCAAATATAGTCAGTAATTTTTTTTTCTTTTTTTTTTTTTGGTGCACAAGTGCCTCCTACATAGTGCTTTTTCAGTTGGTGAGACTTAAAGTACTTTATGTTGATTAATAGAATGTCTTATTGTTGCTAAGAGACCTGGCCCAGGATTATGCTAAATTCTGAGGAATCAGAGGCAGGATATGGGTAGTCATCTGTGGAAAAGGGGATGTTGGGAGTCAAAAGTTAGAGTCAGTGTCAGGGAAAATTTATAATTACAAATTCATCAGCCTTCTCCGTTGTGACCTAACATGAAAGGGTAATAATTACCTTTGATGTGGACAATGAATATTAACAGAAATCTTATGCAAAGTGTACATTTTAAATATCTAAGATTACTTTAATTCTGAAATGGTGTACATGCATGCAAATGTGGATTCAAGATAGGGTCCCTAATCCCTGTCTCCTCCAACACACCCACTGACCTGAATGATATCACTCAGTTCCTCCTAGATAGAATTTCAGAAGCCAGCCATTATGACAAGCCAAAATAAAATCTATTATTATAGATTAATAAATAAAGTTCTCCATACCATAGAGAGCTTATATGAGTACTACCTCTTAAGGGCTCAAAGATGTAGAGACAGCAAGAGAGTGATCTTAAGTTAAAACCTCAAACAGTATCTGGCACAGAAATCTGATCCTTTATAGGTAAGCTTATCTGTGATTAAGCCACGCTGACTTAAAGAGTCAGATTCGGGGTAGAGAGAAGTAAAATACCTGCATCAGGTGACTCTCCACCTAACTTTTACTTGATCTAATATAGGATTGGATTCATGCCTCAATATTTGCTACTGTCCCAAAAGAGTGGAAAGGCAGTATAGAATATTAGAGATGAGTTCAAATGTTGGTAATAGACAAATATAGACTCCAACCACTTATTAGTTGATTGAATTGAGCAAGTTATTTAATTTCTTTGAAACTCAGATAAAATTAACGGCTATTGTCAGGATGGAGAAAATGTGTCTAACATTATTTGCATATTATTTACTATAAAATCATACTCTATAATGTTATTACTATTATTATTATTATTATAAAAAGAAGAAAAATCTTAAATGTGGTACATAATCACAGAGACTCTAATGCTCTGAAATTTGGGGCAGAATATTTTTAGCATAATATTCAAGTTTCCCATATACCATTTTGATCTGATATGGTATAGACCGAGAGTCTTAAGATCTTCTTTTGGAAATCCATCTTCTATTTCCTCTTTCTTCAGCTAAAATGAATGGACATTTGTGTGGAAGATTTGGTGTCTACTTTTTTATGAAACTGTTCCTCGTAACTCTGCTCAGCTCTGCTCACTTTATTGACTGCCCATGGTGTTAATTGTACAGAATGTGTTAGCGCATTTATTTTACCTCTTCATCAGAAGGTCTCTGCTGGGCTTGTGTGCATATTGCCTTATTAACACATCTGTTAAATTCTTGTAAGTCAGGGATTTTGCCTTATGTTTCCTCTAGGTCTCCCATGGCACATAATTAGCACATTCTGGAAAGATACTAAGTCATGTTGAATCAGAATCCCATATTCACCTTATTTTTGGTAAAATTCCCAGTTGAATTTCAACTACTTCCTTTCAAAATGCAGTTTCCATAATAGTATATAGTACTCCACTAATGTCCTGATCAAAGCTTCTTCAGAGTTACTGCTTACTATATGCCTGTTTCTAAATTCCAGAGTCATCAAGGGTTTTGCTTTTGTATCTTTTTAAATTGCTAAACTATTATGACTTCTTTATGTCCACACATTATTCAGTTTATGATGTAGTTTGATATCTGGGTTTAAGTTTATCACAATGCAGCCATTCTATAAAAATACCTTATTTTATCATTTGGGGAATGTTTTGATTATAATGCAAGGAATATCATGTTAATTTGTTCAAGAATTATCACATTTTAAACTTGAGATTTTAAAGATTTTGTAGTAGTACTTCCTGCTACATAAGTCTCAAACCAAACTTGATTAGTCTTCTGCCCATTCAATTATTTCGAAAATCAGAGATGGAGTCTACAACATGCGTATGTCTGGGTGGCATGTACTTTTTATTTTAACTTACAACTTTTTCCTATTTCAAATAAATTAAATGGTCATTGAAGAAAATTTGGAAAATAAAGAGAAGTAAATAAATATAAATAAAGAAAATCCCATGAGATCTCCTATCTCAAAATGCCTACTATGAACGTTTTTAAACTTTTTTTGGAACTAATTTTAAATTTACAGGGAAGTTGCAAAAATAGTTCAGAGAGTCTTCATATATTCTCTCAGCCAGCTTCTCCTAATGATAGCATTTTGCACAACCATAGTAGCAGGTATCAGAACCAGGGACTAACCATGGGTAGAATACTACTAACTTTTTGGCCAGTATTCTCTTCCCTAGTTACCATTGTCTTTACAAACCTTGTACAAATTTCCCTAGGCCATATCAGACTGGAGAGTAAATATGGTAAAGTAATAGTAACAAAAATCTATTTCTCTGAATGCAAACTCACCTACAGAGCTGAGAGAATATCTGGACTTTTCACGTTTCTTTCATTCATTAACTGTTCACTTCCACCTTCCTAAGGACTGGCCATTATTTCAGGCTCTGGAGATAGTGCTTGAACAAAGCCTTCTCTTGGTGAAGTTGGCACTCCAGTGAGGGAGACAGACAATACAAATAAATGAATTTATATTACAGTGTCAGGAGGTAATAAGTGCTAAGGAAATGCTTGAGCAGGATAATGGGATAGCAACTGATAAGGAGGGAGAAAATTATTTTACGTAGTTTGGGTAGGGAAGATTTTTCCAATCTTGTAGCATTTGAGCAGAGTTCAGTGTCAGCCTGGTGACTATCTAGGGAAAGAGGTTTCCAGGCAGAAGCTGCAATGGTCTAGCAGAGGAGCACCGTGAGCATATTGTAGAAGCAGCAAGAAGGCCCTCTTGACTAGACTAGGCTAAGGGAGAGCAAGATAGGAAATGAAGTCTACGATGGGGCTACGGATCAGATCAAGTGAAGTATACCTATCCCAATAAATTCCTCTCAACTTTTAGGCAATCTCTGTGAGCTCCTAAATGCATGTCTCTGGGCTGCAGCAGAGATTCCACCAGCTCTTCCCCTGGATTACAGTGATAATCCTTGTCGATTCTCATGACCCATGACCTTGACTATATGTGACAAATATGAATCTATGCTAGCTGGTTTCCTGTTCAGGCTATTACTCTAGACAGTGACCTCAGGAGGTGACCTGGCTCCCTTAATGTCACCTGAGAGACTGATTATACAAAGGGACAATGGCCAGATCATATATAATAATAGAACCTTGTCCCACAACTTGCAGCCATCTGCCCAGAAAACCAATCCCTTACCTACAATAAACAGACTAAGAAGTGAGCCTGCTGTAAGTCAGACTTTCAGGAGAGCAGGTTGGTATCTCCAGTAACAATTCAGGAAGTTAGGGCTTCCCTGGTGGTGCAGTGGTTGAGAGTCTGCTTGCCGATGCAGGGGACACGGGTTCGTGCCCCAGTCTGGGAGGATCCCACATGCCGCAGAGCGGCTGGGCCCGTGAGCCATGGCCGTTGAGCCTGCACGTCCGGAGCCTGTGCTCCGCAATGGGAGAGGCCACAACAGTGAGAGGCCCACATACCGGAAAAAAAAAAAAAAAAAAAAAACAATTCAGGAAGTTAAACAATAACTTCTGTAACAGTCAGCCCAAGAGAGCAGCAGACTCTCTTGCTATAGCATGCTCTCAATAAACAGCCTTTGTCATTCTTAATTGGCTGGTATTTGTTTAATTCCACCCACCTTCCTGCAGTAGGAAAAATCCCTCTATCTTCAACTTCCACAGTAATAGATTATCCCTACATTCATATACACACACACACACACACACACATATATACATATATATAGATGAAGTTTGAAATATGTATGTGTATTATATGTGCAAGCTTCTTCCTTGAGAGTTGGTTGCGTTTGGATGACAAATACATACTTTTGCACATAACTGTTAATGGTTCGTATTCCTCAAGGGCTCAGTCCTAAACTCTCTCCTCTTTCCCTCTATTTCCTTCCTCCATTACTCTACCACAATAAAGATGAGTTTAATTTATATTTTTTGCCCAGACATTTCATTTGGGCTTCTGACCTTATATCCCACCACCTCTTGGGTTTCATATAGACACCACCAAGTCAACCTGGGTGGGTGATCTTCCTCCACAAACCTGGTACCCTTCCAATGTTTCCAGTGTCAGTGAATGGCACTACCATTCACCTAGTTGAGCAAGCTAGGTGAACCTAGGTGTCATCACTGATACCTTCCTCTTCTCTTATCCTCCATCTGACACCCAGTCATCTATCCCTGTCAATTGTACCTTTTAAATATCTATAAATACAGTCAGCCCTTCCTATCCACGGGAACCCATGGATACAGAGGGTCGTCTCTACTAGTCTATTTTATATAAGGGACTTGAGCATCTGTAGATTTTGGTGTCTACAGGGGTCCTGGAACCAATTCCCAAGGCATACTGAGGGAAAACTGTACTCTGAGAGTTAGGAACCATTTCTTTTTGCCGCTTCCATCTTAGTGTGAGCTACCTTCATCTTTTACCTGGTCTTGTGGAATAGCATCTATAATGGTTTTCTAGGGCTGCTGTAACAAAGTACCCAAAACAAGAGTAGCTTAAAACCACATAAATGTATTGTCTCATCATTCTGGAGGCTAGAAGCTCAACATCAATGTATTGGCAGGGGCATGTTTGCTCTGTTAGCTCTAGGGGAGAATCCTTCCTTGCTCTTCTAGCTTCTGGTATTTGCTGTAATCCTTGGCATTCCTTGGCTTGTAGATGCATCACTCCTGGCACATGGCTGTCTTCTCCTTGGGTCTTCACATTATCTTCCCTCTGTACATGTCTGTCTCTGTGTCTAAATTTCCCACTTATATGGACACCAGTCATATTGGATTAGGGCCCACACTGATGATCTCGTTTTAACTTAATTACCTTTGCAAAGCCCTATTTCCAAGTAAGACCACATTCTGAGGTAAACATTCTGGAGGCTAGGAGTTCAACATATCTTTTGGGGGGACACAATTCAATCCATGACAGGATCTAAACTGGTCTCCTTGATTTTCTCAGGTTGCCCAAGAATCCATTTTCCACTCAGTAATCCAAAAACAATTTTCAAAGTTAAATTGGATAAATTCATTTCTCTGCTTAAAATCCTTACATGCTATTCTAATAGGCTTAGAATAAAAACAAAAGTCCTTTGACATGGTCCACAAGGAACTTCTTAGTCTGGCCCAGTGTAACTCCTGTACCATGCCTAATCCCTCTCAGCATGTGTCTAAACCAAAAAATTGTATTTTCTCTTTGTCTTGTCTGTAATGTTCCCTATTGTCCCAAAGATATTTTATATGGTGTTTCTTCTGTCTGGAATGCTCTTTCTTTCCTTTTTTTACCTAGCTTACTCATATATATCCTTAGATTCTTTTTATAGGAAATCCTTACTTAGCATGTCTCCTTTCCAGAATTACAATTTTATACCTGTGTTAAAAAAAATGTGATTACAGGGAGATCAGCTCGGTGCTTTGTGACTGCTTGGAGGGGTGGGATAGGGAGGGTGGGAGGGAGGGAGATGCAAGATGGAAGGGATATGGGAACAGATGTATATGTATGACTGATTCACTTTGTTATAAAGCAGAAACTAATAAAAAATGTGATTAATATCTATCCCTTCAACTAGACTCTGAGCTTTATTGAGGGCAAGGAATCATGGCTGTCTTTGTTCACCAATTTGTCTCTAGTCTCTGATAAAATGACTGACATGTCATGGGTAGTAGTCTTTTGATTTGAAGAAAAAATGATTAAATAAGTCAGATGTGTGTAATTAGAGCAGTTCTCAAATTCTCTATGGTGAAAGACAAGTGGATTTTTCTCAATCTTTTGTGAAATAGAAAATATGCTTATGTCATCATGTGTCAGTCCCTAGCCTAGGGATTCTATCATTTTGAGATTTTGGAACTAAACTGATCTCTTTGCAGGACAAGAGACTTATTAATCAATTTTTAAAAATAAAAACATGTGAAATAGAACTTTGCCATTTAACTTCTTCACTTGCCCAGAACACTGTAACCTGAACATTGGGCAGTGTTCAATCAGAGGTAACTGTTGGTTGTTCTTCCTCTTTCCACTATTATCATGGCCTTTTTAAGGGGGAGCACCCCAACCATAAAGTGAGCTCAGAGTAGCTATTGATCCCTTTGATCAACTTAGCTCATTACTATTTATCTGCCCAGCTACCATGAGTTACAGTGATTATGCAGGTGGGTACTCTTCATCTGAAAGTGGTGGTGATAGGTGACATGTCTCCCAACTTGTCACAGGTTCTGACTGATAACCTAAGAGTAATTGCTGGTAATCCCATTTCTTCTGGGAAGAGATGGAAAATATAAATGGATACATAGACCAAACTCTAGACAGGGGAGCCTTTATCAGCCAATACTCCAAATTACTAGTGATGACCCTAAAACACAGTATTTAAAATCTTAGGACTTTCTCTCTTAGGAATAGCCATGTGAACGTTTTCTAAACCTTGTTTGGCTTTTGTCAGGGTTTCTCTGAAACCAGAGAAAATGAACCAGCCAGTTTAGTAGGTGTTCTTTCTTTGTCACCTGGTAGAGTTTCTGATAGAGTCCTGGAGTCCTGGTACAGTTTCTGACAGAAATTTTCTAACTCACGGAGGCCTATTCACTTGGAAATAAATTAGAATTATCTGTCTAGCACAAAATTACTTTTGCAGCAAGTGGTACATTATCCAAGACATTCAAGGTGATCACTATTAGCTAACATTTCAAACTCAAAGAAGACAAAAGGAAAAATTCTGTGTCTACACCAAATTTTAAATCTTGAAGTAAACTAAGATTTCTGCCCAGAAGATCTGGATATTACATCAACCACTGACTTCACCAATAAATATTCATTGCATTCTTGAGGTATGAAACCTACTGGGTGAAATATGATACATTAGCCAGGGTCCTGAAAGGAAAGAGATGCCATATTCTACCATAGACTACCAACTACCCCATGTTTTAGCACCCTGCTCTAGTCCTCTTCCAGCCACATATTCCTCCATGAATTAAAAAAAAAAAAAATCTATGGCCTAAGGAGTTGTGTCCTCTGGGATCCATAGTCCTTTTTCTAGACCATGTTTCAGATACCTGGCACCCCTGGAATTTCCTGTCCAAATATTCTGTATCCACTTGGAAGATCTGCAAGGGCCTCCTCAAAAGATTCAAATTGCCTAAGGCAAGATACACCACCAGTAGGCAAACCCATAAGCTCAAAGGATGTCCAAGAGATGGTTGTGTGTCTGCAGACAACTTGCATATCTGAGCTGGAGTGTCTATACATACATGTATGAGGCCACTCAAGGTGCTGGATGGTGTTTATGTAAAAGAGAGAGGCAAGTCAAGGTGTCTCCACGTTCCAGCTAGGAACTTAAGGGGTCCAATAATCTTACATTCAAACCTGGTCCCCCAGGTCATTTGTAATGTTACATTTGTCAAGGTAGGAGAATGGAACATTCTTTAAAGAGTTTTGTACAATGATTTAACTCTCCTAAATATTTCAACATATGGTATGTATGCCTCAATGTTCCTCTGCCCTACCCCATGTATGTTAGGGAAGATCTGCAGAGGATATACTCGGAAGTGCTGAGTAAACAGGGTTTAATGAAGGAATATTTACAAAGATGTTAAAAGGATTAAGAGAAATCAGTAGCCAGAAATAGCTGGAATCTACTACCATTCCTAAGCATGAAGGCAAGGGTGGGGATTTGTTAAAGAAACCTGGAGAGAAATCAGCTCAGGAGAAGGCATTCCCCAGAAGTTGGAGCCTTTAGCAATCTCTGACAGCCCACAGCCTGGCAGAGAGAGATGAGTAAATGAATATCACAAACCTCCCTCTTCTGCCCTTTCATCTCCTGGTGGTATCTTCTACTGGCTAAACCCAATCAAAAGCCAGATGGAAAAAGACCCTAGTCAATACAATCCAAAGAGTACAGCCTCCCAGCTTAGAGTGCAGAATGGAGAAGAGTAAAGGAAAATACAAATGAAGACTTTGAGCATAGGCTGGGGTCAAACAAAGTTCAGATCCAAACTTTTTCTTTTAGTAACTATGGGGCCCTGAGTAAGTTGTTTACTAATTCAAAGTCTTCATCTCTTCATCTGTAAAATGAGTCTCTTAATAACACCTCCATTACGGGGATGTAAGGATTAAATAAGAACATCTTTAAAGTGTTTAGCATAGTACCCAGTCTGGTAGATGCTTAATAAACATTACCTTATACTAGTTGCTTGTGGAATTCTACAAGATTCATTCAGTACTCTCAGTACTTCCAATCATAAACCCTATTAGATATTCATTCATCAAACATTTATTGAGTGCCTACTGCGTATCAGCCACTGTGCTAGACTATGGGGTACAGAAATGAACAAAACAGGTAAAAATACTTGCTTTCTTGGATGAATGAGAAAAAAATCCCTGCTGTAATGTAGTTTTTAAACTTGCTGGGTGTGCAAACAAATAAACAAGAAGTTTCTATATAAAAAATAAGCACAAGGGATGTAACGTCTAAGGGCTCTGGAATCAGACTATTTAGCTTTGAATCTTAGATCTTCTACTTACTAAACTTTTTACTTTGGGCAATGTTCCAGTTACACCAAAACTTAACAGTTTAAAACAATCATTTTATTACACTCACAGATTCTGTGATCATGGATTTAAAGAGAGCATAACGATAACTTATCTCGAGTCCATATGCTTCGAGCTTCATCTAATAAGTCTTGGAAGCTCAAGGTGAGGATGACTCAGGGCTGAAATCATCAGGAGGTGGGAGTCTTCATTCACATGTCTAGCAATAGACTGAGACTTTGGCTCTGGCTGTCGGCCAGAGCACTATGGCCTGTCCTTTTTATCTCGGCTTTCTCACAGCATTACAGCCTCAGATCTTTTATCTGGTTACTGAGGGGTTCAAAAGTGAGCATCCCAAGAGAACCATTGAGAGTCACTGACACAGCTCCCAATCTAGCTTTAGAAGTCAGAGACTACCTCTTCTTCTGTAGTCACAAGCCACCCAGAATCAGATATAGGAAACATAGACTCCATCTCTCAAAGGGAGATGCTTTAAAGTCACACTATAAGAGAGCACATAAGATAAGAAACATTGTTGCAGTTAACTTGTGGAAAATACAGCCATGCTTAACTTCTCTGTAAATCTGTTTTCTTCATCTATAAAATGGAGATGGTATTAATACCTATTTAATAAGATTATTATATCAAATAGGATGACACATATATGCTTAAATTGTGCCTGACATACAGCACATGACCAATAAATATTAGGTAATATTTTTAAGAACCAGATACCATTGAAAGAACATAGATGAGGTCCCTGGACTTGGTGGGAGGTCAGTCGAGTAAGATATCTAAATTTAGACACAAAAAACAGGTAAGAATATCCCAACCAAAGCAAAGAGCAAGGAAAGGGAAGATTTTTATTAAGCAAAGACTGAGATGCTGTAACAAAAAGGACCAACAATACAATAACATAAAACACAAAGAAGTTTATTTCTCTCTTGCAGATAGTTCAAATGAGAATGCCTAGGTCAGCAACACAGCTCTTTTTCTCACAGTCAGTTATGGACTTGAGTTCTTTTCAATCTTTGCTTCTCAACTTTCTAAGGCATAATTATTGTCTGCTATCATTGTCAAAGCTGGTCACACAATATCTGGGTTCCAAGCAGTGGAAAATATGAAAAGAATGTGAAAGAGGTGTACCCAATATATTCAGACTGAGTCCTAGAAGCAAAACACAGCACTCTTACTTTTGTTGGCAAATACTAGGCCATGTGACTTTACCTAATTGCAAAGATAGTAGGACATAAATCTAGCTGGGCAGCCATGTGTCCAATGAAAATAATGGAATAGATATCGTTGGAAAACTATCACTCTTGTATCCAGACTAAGGGAAAATAGCTCAGAAGCAAGAGAGATCCTGGTGACTACAAGTTATTAGTTTATCAAATAAAATGGAAGGTAGAACAAGATGGGAAGAAGAATGACACAAAGTTGGAAGAGACAGAAAGAGTTAGATTACAAAGATCATTATGAGCCAAGTTAAAGAGTTTTTATTTTCCATTAATAGGAAGCCAGTAAAAGGTTTTAACATGAGAGAAACATCATCAGACCTGGAATTTCAAAAATCACTGGAAATCTGTGGAGAATGAATTAATGAAGTTAATATTTGGAGTCACAGAGATGAATTATGAGGATGTTACAGTAAATGGAACTTCATCTGTAGTTCTTAACATGGCATAGGAGAGCATGTCTAGGCAGGATGTACTTACAAAACAGGTGAATAAAAATATTACTTCATTTATTCACTGAATATATTTTTCATGTCTTTCATGTACATAATAAGAAACATTAATTAACTGATATCCATATATCAGAATTTATGGCCATATTTAAAAATCTACATTTATTTGTTTTGTTTAAAAATGTCTCTACACTCTAATTTTAACATTTGGCAGTACTATAACTGATACTATATATAGTATGTAACCATTCTCTTATGAAGTGACCTGCCAAAAATATGACTTCCTTTGAGCAAATACCACATTTGTTTGCAGCCATTGCATATAAATAAGTTAATATACTTTAATTATCCTGGAATTTTCCACAAAATGAATCTTTTACTTTTCACTAACATTCCTGAGCATTCGTATTAACTCACATACAAATTTGATGTACAAATACAAACTTTATGTTCATTAACTCAAGTAGAAAGTTGACAAAATGACCCTGTGGCAACTATCAAAATGTAATATTAACTGTACAACAGATATCTGAAAAGAAGAATCTAGGTTTGCTTGTAGTGGTGCAAGTGATAAATAAACCTTACTTAGATCTGCAGATTGAGAAAGGTAAATAAGAGGAGAAATGAAAGTTTGTGCAAGTTAGGAAGGCATACGTTTTCGAAACAGATATATATGGGGTTTTTAACCCCTGTTCTGTCACTTACTAGCTGTGTTACTCTGAAAAAGTTATCTTATTTCTATAAACCTATTTTCTTCTATTTAAATTTATAATAATAATACCTATTTTACATGAAGTAGGAATATTGTGACTATTAGGTCAATTTATACACACATAAAAATGAGTAACCAAGTACTGTCACGATACACACTTCCTAGAGAAAATCTACTTCCCTTTTACTCTCTTTTCTGACATTTTGTTGGCAGCCAATCCCCTGCAACCAAGAGGAACTCTACAAAACATATCAGTAGCCAAAATGTTGGGGATTTCATCTTTGCATTGAGAGCAATCTGTCAACATAGGAAGAGAACACTGCATAGAAATACAAAATGTAATGGACTTTTAATTTGCAAGAAAGCAATAATTTTAAATAAGGTGATAAAACAAAAAATTGAAAAATAATAATTCTCCATTTTTGGAATGACAGTATGATACAAAATCAATAATATTTTGAAGCCCTTTTATATAAATGCTTTAGAATAATAAGCCTACTAAAAGAATAAGTGTAAGATGTGCCCTATCTTTTATTTCTCTTTCTAGAGTGAATTTACTTTTAAATGAATATAGAATGGTATTCAAAATCTGCCCCATATAATGTGTCAAAAATCCTAGTGGATAACAGAAATGCTCTAATTGGAGACAGCAGGAAAGAACTAGGAATATGGGATTTAACAGTAAAGCTAGATGAATCCAAATATTAACATGTGTTTTAAAAAATCCAGTCTTCAGTATTTAGTATGATTGTCATCCTTTGACATTAAAGACCATAAATGAAGCCTTATGAGAAGAGTATTCAACATGTTTAACATCTGACCCATGTTTTCTAGGCCAATGTAATAGTGAGGATAACACAATTTTTCCTTAGATAACTTCTCTGTATTACAACTATTCAACTGAATTTAATAAACATTTATTGTATGAATGTTACATGAAAAGTGGAAGTCTAGATAGATATTGGGGGAAACAGCAAATAAAATACCATGCCTTCTTGATCTCACAAGACAAGGAAGTTAGATCACAGATACATGCTGAGAAATTCTTTTACGGTTAACTTCACTTTTATTTTAAAATAAAACAAAACTTGAAATCACTTAATTTTCTTTAAAAATAAGAAGTTTGGGGGCTTCCCTCATGGCACCGTGGTTAAGAATCTTCCTGCCAATGAAGGGGACACAGGTTTGAGCCCTGGTCCGGGAAAATCCCACATGCCACAGAGCAAGTAAGCCCGTGCACCACAACTACTGAGCCTGCACTCTAGAGCCCACGAGCCACAACTACTGAGCCCGTGTGCCACAACTACTGAAGCCCGCGTGCCTAGAGCTTGTGTTCTGCAACAAGAGAGCCCACTGCAGTGAGAAGCCCACGCGTCACAATGAAGAGTAGCCCCCGCTCGCCGCGACTAGAGAAAAGCCAGCGCACAGCAACAAAGACCCAACACAGTCAAAAATAAAATAAATAATTTTTTTTAAAAAAGAAGAAGAAGTTTGGGAGACAATGTATTATGATTACCTGAAGAAAGAGGCCATTAATTTTATGGTAAGTGGGAGTAAAAGAAGTGCTTTACAAAGGGCAGTATTTAATGCTGGCTTTGAGAGATGTATAGGAATTCAAGGGACAGAAGTAGTACAATTGAAAGAATAAATACCACAAATAAGGGCATGAGGAAGTGAATCTTCAGGGAAGAATAAGTCCTCTATGTTCATAGTGGAGTTTATGTGCTGGGATGAGGATTGGGAAATACATAATTTTTAAGAAAAATATCTGAAAAGGGAGATTTTTTAAAATAACAATGTACTGAGATATAATTTGGTACCATACTATTTACTCACCTAAAATGTACACTTTATTCTTTTAACCATGTCTACAGTGTTGTTCAACCATCACTGCAATCAGTTTTGAACATTTCATCATCCTGAAAAGAAAGCCTGGACTCATTACCACAGAAGGATGTGAGATTGAAATAATTTGGGAGAAGTTAAGATATGTAATGGTTATTCTCACTTTCTTCAGATTTGTTTAAAATTTTTTAGAGACCCAAGTATAGAATTAGGAAATGCATTTTGTTAAAGAATAGCAAGGATATTGCAGTTTCTTAGTATGAATTTGACAAGAAAAGTATAGTGACAAACCTACACCTATGACAATTTAAACCCTAGAATACTACTAACTAGTGCATAGACAACCACCACTCTAGAAGCTGCAACTCTTAAGTCGACCATTCCTAATAATAATTAGCTTTTAACTAATAACCAATTCTTTTATTCATATGGCCACCGAGTAATAAACTTGCTCAGGTTATAAAGGCCATTTCCATGCACCATCTGAGAGCAGTTCTCACAGCAACTCTACAAGGTAGAAAAGCTAAGGCTACAAGAGGTACAAAGATTTGCCCATATCATTAGAGTCACAGGTCCACTGACTCCAAAATAACAAGGGCATTTGAAAGGGCTAAAACACAGAATGCACATTTTCTCATTCTCCTAGTCTTCCAAGGGAAGAGCTATTTATTGAACAAGGTTTAGATCAAATTCTATTCCCAATGCAAGTCCTTGGCATTGGACCTTGACCTGACACAAGCTTGAGGAGTGTTTTCTCTCTTTCTAATGTGCCATACCATGTATATTTTAAAGGCTATGAGGACATATTATCTTTCTCTACTCAAGTCCTCTACCTTAACATCAGCCTCCCAACTGCATCAATAGTATTCTTAGTCTAAGATTCCAGCCTCCTTAATGAATGCTTCTTTTCTCTAGGCTAATTGTTTCTCTAACCTGTGGACTTTAATTAGGAGCCTCAGAATCCTGAATCTTAACACCTCTTCCTCTTGAGCATTCATAGAAAGCTTATGTGGAGACATGGAGATGTATGGATTCAATGTGGCTTCCTTCACTCTTTGACATTTCCTTATTTTAGTGTCACCCTGATGGTTACAAATTTTGACAGAAAGAGACCATGGTGTTTCACTATCTTTCAAAATGTTGCCAAGTATTTCTTGGCAAACATAAAAGTCAATCTAAAGAAAAAGGCCCAAAGTAAATACATGGGATCCAAACACAGGTGAAGAAGAATGTCTTTGGAGATGATATCCTCCAAAAGGGGTATCAAAGTGATTTAGAAATTAACATTCATGTTGTATAATGAAATTTCCTACTTTTGCCACTAAAAGAAGGATCACAGGGATGGATTTCTCCAGGTGTGCCCCTAACATTGGCAAGAGTAAAAATGGAGAGTTGTCTGCCATATGTCTTAATCTTTAAGGATGTAAATCAAGCTCACTGTTAAAAAGTGTTCTATCTCTGACATTTATAATGACCTGGAAGGTCAGATTTAAATTCAGAATTCTCAGATTCCTCAGAGTTCTGTGCTAGAACCTGGCTGCATGGGGAGGGCTGGCCTGGGCCCAGCAACTTTCTTTCTTCATACCTTGCTCCATGCCATTTGGGGGCCCCACCTGCATTTGGGGGAGTGACTCAGCCTCTAGTTCCAAGTCCTATGCCCCTTCCCAAATAACCTTCTTTGAGACCTAGAAGTCAGGGTATCATTTGCAAATTCCACCCTGGAGGACACATCCAGCCTTGGAAGCTGTGTTAGGTTTAAGGAAGACAGGGGATTCTTGTGCTCTGATATCCATAGTGTGATGTAGACAAGGGCATGATATAAGTTTGGGCACAGTTTTTGGGCCCCAGGAAATTATTGCATAATGGGGAAAGGTGTAAACAGAGGAGAGTCAGAGAAGACCCTTTAAAGAGCAGGATGCAAGGCTTGGTTCCCTCCTGTCAAGGTCTAAATATTGTCTCTCCTAGACATATACTCCAAGCAAATAATCAAAAAAATCCATTAGCTGCCCACCTTGAAAGTCATCATGCATCTAACTTCAGCTTCTAGCAAAAATGGAGTGGTAATGACATTAACTTAGTAGAGATCAAAGACGTCACCACGGCCCTCAATGAGCTCAGTCAACCAGAATAGATAGACAAAGGGATATGAAGTTCCAAACAAATTTAATACAATGATCAAAGACATAAAATAGTGAGTGCAGAAAAGTTAACCCCTAAATTATCAATAAGTGGAGAAATAGCATACCTAGCCACAGATGGTGAGACAGTGATTCAGAGAAGTTAAGTAACTAGCCATGTGTCACACTAATAATCCGGAAGAGATTCAGTCCCAGGTCTGTCCATCTCCAAAACGCCATGGTTTTTCTACTTCTTGGAAACTATCGTTAGAAGTATGAAGTTTCTATCAAAGATAGTGCTTTCATCTCTTTTCTCCTTTATTTTCCAGCAGACATATTTTAAAGGACATCTTTTTAATAGATAGTCTCACCTCACATGCACTCTTTATCTCCTTTCCACTGCTTCATTTCAGAAACAGCCAGGATGAATTACTTTAGTTTTGTTCATTTTTCCATTTTCCACAACCAGTGTTCCCTGTTCTCACCTCTTATCCCTTTTACTTTCTGTCTCTACCAACATAACAGACTTCCAGAACAACAATCTGATCTGTGAAGTTCAGGAATACTGCTTATCTGGGGCATTTCATAAGCGGGAAGAAACTTGTACTTGAATAGCCAACTCTATCCCCTTCTGCATGCCTCACTTGGCTCATTACCCATTAAAAAAAAAAGTCCTTCATTGCTAGTTTTGCACTAGGTGATTATGAAAAGAATTAAGTGATGTGAATTTCTTAATCAATTTCATGCTGAGAGAGGATCAGCAAGTTATAACAGAAAGAGAATTTCAAGGGAATTAATGCCCCATCTAGGTTGAACCTTTCTCTGTATCCACCAGGCAGGCCTATATACTCAACATTGTCAGCAAAAATAAACAATACATCAATGGATAAATAAAACAGTAATCTTCAGTTATACCTTTTCAACTAGTTATCAGAGGCTGTGTATAGAATGACAATGACATTTGCAACTATTCTGGAATATTATATCTTCATAAAGGTAATATAAAATAGCTCCAATTGGTGATGCCCTACTAGGTTCCAGATGCTTTATATTTGCAATTTCTAATCTCTGCACTTCTCTGAGTTATTTCTCTCCTCATATAAGAGATGAGAATAAAAGATACTGAGAGGTAGAGAAATTTCCCAAGGTCATACAGCTGATGAGAGGTAAAGATGGATTGAATCCAGCTTTCCATTGAGCCATACTGCTCTTCCAAGGTAAGCCAAGGACAAAAATAACCAAAACTTTGGGAGAAAATAATTCTAAAACTTAGGGAACACTTCGTTGTCCTGAAACTGTCTCAGTTTATTCTTTTTCCATAGCTCAGAAGTCTCAGTGGTTCCTAGAGTGATAGCCTAACATGGTAGAAAAGGTGGGGTTCTTGGAATTAGACGGACCTGTGTTAGAATCTTAGTTCTCTCTTTAATTACTTGTGAGATCTTAGACAAGTCACATAATCTGAATCTCAGTTTACTCCTCTGGGAAATGTATATTATATATATAAATTCTAGTCCTCTGTGAAGGCGAGCAAGAAAAGTAACTTTAGTAAACTCCAACTTAGCTAAGTTTCTATAAGCTTTCATTCTGCAAAGAAGGTAGAAACATATCTCTGTCAGTTGGATGCCCCACCCTACTTCATTCATTTTGGAAGTTGAGAAGGCTTACAAAGGTGTTAATGGTAGACAGTAAAGAGGAGTGATTCTAAGTATCTTGTCTGGACCAGCATCCACTAAGGCCAGCATCATCTTGTGTTGTGTATAGACTTTAGTTCACAAAAGTTGTCAGAGAGCCATCTACAGGCTCAGTGACTTTCTTGACTGTATTATTATCACTGTGGAGCACATGAAAATCCTCCTGATTTCAAAACATGCTGGGACAAGGGATCCTCTGTGACACTACAACCTCATCCACCCAGTAGAGCACTTGCCATTTCTCCCGCACAGTCTTGCCTTACTATTGGGCTCTAAACAGACAATAAGCCAGCAGTGGGCTTGCCTAATATATTTGTGTCTCAGAGAGCTAGTTTTGCAAACTCATCTTTATACATCAAAATTATTGTCAAATAATGATGAAATGACGTGAATAATAATAATGCTCAGAAAAAACGCATTCAGTGAAAATTTTCTTTTACTAAACTTTGTATATATGATCATACCAGTAAAGTAATAAATAATAAATGTAACAGTACAAAAGAAAAAGGTAATAAATTTGTACTTTCTAATTAAACTGATGTTCCTTTGGGGGAAATTTAAAATAAATAGTACTCTTCTGCTGTGATAACACTATCATAATTTAATAACAATTACAATAAAGAAGATGAAAAATCTCTATGTTAAAGATATTTAAGTTCAGTAAAATAATTCATACATACACTCAACCAACAAAAATATCATACCTCTCAGTTCATGCTCTATTGAACTCTTTAAAATTTTAAGCACAAATAAAAATTTCATTTGTCACACATTATGGCAGAAGTGAAATAATTCAAGTTCTGTTACTCATCTCTGTCATTACCGTGCTATCACTGCTTATTTCAAATATTCTGTTTAAACACAGTATATGGAGTTAACTGCCGCAGAAGGGAGCTGGAATGAGTCTCAACAGTCACGAAGTTACTCTAGGAATGCATCTGCTTACAGCTGAGCATGTGGGTGGGGTGCTATTAGTTTCCTAGGCCTGCTGTATGAAATTACTTGGCAGTTTAAAATCATTGACATTCATTCTCTCATAGTTCTGAAGGTCAGAAACCCAAAACCAAGGTGTTGGCAGGGTCACACTCCTCCCACAGACCCTAGGGAGGACCCTTGGGTCTTCCAGCTTCTGGTAACTGTCAGCACTTCTGGGTTCGTGGCTGCATCTCTACCACTGTCTTCATATGTGCTCTCCTCTTCTCTCTGTATTTCTTTCCTGTATGTCCCCTATAAGTGTACTTGTCATTGGATTTAGGGTCCCCATTCCTCAATAATACAGAATGGTCTCATCTCAAGAACCTCAATTATATCTGCAGAGATGATTTTTCAAAATTCACACAGGTTCTGGGAATTAAGATATGCGTGTAACTTTGGGGGGCACCATAACCCATTGCAGAGATCAGCTGAGTAACTGGGAGTTCTCTGAATAACTTCTATGTAGAAATCAATATTTATTAAAGGATAACATATTTAAAAAGTATGAACTAATTGTAAGCCTAGGTATATATTACTAAAACCCCCCAATTACCTTTGTTCTCCTATTGCAGGGCACGAGCCTCTCTGTTTTCCGATGCTATAAATGTATCTGATGGCTCACCACCTCCTCTTAGAACGTGCCCCAGGGAGTGAGCACAGGGCCCCTACCTCTGGGATTTACCCTCAACTCTGTCTCATTTTTTTCCCTGACTCTCATTTTTCTCTCATCCTAGAAAATCCTTTCCTACTGTGAAGGACGGACGGTAAAGAAAAGATGGGAGCAAGTGAAATGTAAACTTCTCATACTGTTTCCTCTCCAAGTTTTTCCTGTATGCCAACAGTTAGATTCCCTTAGGAGCCTAGGTATTCTAAACCATACAGTCATAAAAAGTCTCTTTCTCTCTTGTTTTATGGTTCTCATTTTTTCCGTAAGGCATACCACTCTTTGGGAGCATTGCTATAGAAAATGAAAATCTTTATCTACAGCTCTTTTGGGTTATTTACTATGTTCCCCCGCTTGCAGAGTAGAGACATCCCCTTAAGGCTCACTTATTTCCCAAGTGCTTCATTTGACCAGAAGTTTAAAATATTTTTCCTTAGGCCTCAGGCTTTAGAATCTGCTTAGCAGAGTTAGCCTGAGCAAGATATGGATACGCATCAGGTCTTGATTGCACGTTCAATTCCTACATCCACAGTAATTGCCATATATATATATATATATATATATATATATATATATATATATGGTGATGCCTATACATGGTCATGTATATGTATGATGTTACCATGTAGGTGTACGCCATCTAGGTTGCAGGTTGATTCCTTTATCCTAATTACCTGTAAGAGACAGGGGTTTATGATGTCTAGAAACTCAGTGTTGCCTTCTCCTCTGCAGCCACTATCCTCTAAATGCATGCTCCCTCACATGTTATGCCTCCATTGAAAATATACGCTATAAAGCACAGCACAGTTCCTAAACATAAGGGTTGGTAACAAAGAGCATGATTTAATCCTCAGTTCGTGCAGACCAAAGGACACTCAACTGCATCATCCTTCCAAACATTGCTCCCGCCCATCAGCGCCTTAGTTGCCTTTTCATATTGTAACTGTTAGATCAACAGGATATGTGCCATACCTTATTCAAAATTAAAAGTATATAGAATATCTCTTTAAAAAGTCAAGTTTTTTAATTCTGGTAGCCTTCTCCCAAAACGTCTGTGAATTATTCTTTAAAAGTGAGTTATTAAGCTCCTTCATTTGCTTGTGTTTCATTATTCATTCACCTCAGAGAGAACTACAGCAGGCCTAATCAAGAATTCTATTTCTACTACTGAGTTTCAGTTTGTCTTCCATAATTTCATTATTATGTTTTCCACACAGCTGCAATTTCCCTCTTTCCCTCTTTCTATACTATAAAGATTTACTATAAAGTTTTGGAATCATCCTGGATATTGTATTTGCAGAATGTAGTTGTGACAACTTTCATTGAAACTTTCTTTTATATTACATATGCTTTCAAGCAAGATCTATATTCTGCTGTATGGGAGAATGGGAAAATGAGTTTGCCAAATGGGAGCTTTCTAAAAAAATACGTTGACGTTGTGGGGAGAAAGTGAGAGGGAGGCTGCAACTGTCAAGACTGTTTCCAATGGGCTTCCCTGGTGGCGCAGTGGTTGAGAGTCCGCCTGCCGATGCAGGGGACACGGGTTCGTGCCCCGGTCCGGGAAGATCCCACATGCTGTGGAGTGGCTGGGCCCGTGAGCCATGGCCGCTGAGCCTTCGCATCCGGAGCCTGTGCTCCGCAACGGGAGAGGCCACAGCAGTGAGAGGCCCGCGTACGGCGTAAAAAAAAAAAAAAAAAGATTGTTTCCAGTGAGGAGTGTGCTATGTCAATCAAATAGGACCATTAGTATTTTCTTTCTAATAAAGATCATTCACAGTTCATAATACTTCAGCAGTAAGCAGGAAAAAAATATCTGGAAATTAACGCCTTGCATTTAGAGGAATTATTACAGTTGAGACTGTCCATTTATTTGTTGATTTTTTAAAATTCACGTGGCCTCCCCTACATTGGTCTGTAAGCTTAGTGAGGGCAGGGACTATGCCTCTGGCTTACTTGTCTGTTTGGTTCCACAAAGTACTCCAGTGCCTAGTAAAAAAAAAAAAAAAGTCTGATACACAGTAAGTGCTTAATAAATATTTGTTATATGAATGAACTGTCTTCATTCCTTAGTAAAAAATGACAGCACTGAGATTGGGACTTCTGATTCTGATAGGAAAACTCACTATAATAATTAGTCTGTGGTTTTGTTGCTCATTTACTTCTAACAATTGCTTCAACTCTGCAAGATGGGTTTCTAGATGGTGTTGTAAACAGACATGATAATATGCATATGGTCTGATCTCAGGACCATTTGGAGGTCCCTTAATAATGACATTTTCCACCAGTCCCAGGAATCCTGTCGTTAATCGGGTAACAGGTTCAAAAGCTCACCTGCTATATCTACAGTTTGTCATTATTACTCTCTCATTTGCCTGATTTGGATCATAATACTGAAACCCTGGGAGCCTTAAAAGAGACCTGGTTCAGCAATAATGCATATGCAAATTTTCCCTTTGGCATCTACAAATAGAATAACTGTGGTAACAGATGCCTTCTAAATTTGACAGCAAAAATATGTAGCTATTTAAATATCAGATGACTACAGAGGTTAAAAGGGAACTCCCATTATCTGAGGTCAAACAGCACAGGAGAGTCATAAATTCTACCTTGTTGATCGATTCATATTAAAGGCCATTGGATCTATCCACATCTCCCTTTGCATATACATGCTCCCTCCTGCACAAAGCTGTGGTGGTACTCTTAACATTTCTGGAATTAAGAGATGTGTACCTTTACTGGTCAAACTGCCACACTTCTCCTAGTCTACCTTCCCAGCTTTATACCTCGGCTTTTAAGACTCTCTCTAGAGAAGGATCCTCCCATCAAAGACCAACCACTGAATAAGTAAAAGAATGGCTTCTAGCCAAGTTGATTTTCTACCACTTTAACTCATTATTTGCAACAAGTTAAAGGTAAAAACAAGTTAAGTACCAGACTAGTTTAGCATATATTGAAAAGTAATACCTCAGGGAAATTAGTGAAAACAATAAATGTAAAATAAGGTCTTAAGCTGGCATTCAGAAGCAGCGCTGATGGAAGATGGGCAATGCTAGGAACGAACCCACACCCATTATGCAATAAACAAACATACAATAACACCTTCATTCACCCTCAATAACCTTCTCTCCTGGATGCTTGAAATGCTTCAGAAAGGTATATTCATTATATCTCCATACCTTTCAATAGTCCCTTAGCAATGTACAGAATGAGGTAATTTTAGAGCCATAATAAATTTTGGGATCCACTTGAATGAGGTGAGATTCACATTTCTTCATTATGTAGTACAATCAACACAATTTGAATAAACATTTCCAGAGGTCTAAATCTGTAATGCAGACAGGGTCCAGCTTTGTATTACCATTCTTGGGGTTAAGGCTTAGGAAAAAGAGTGAATTTTATTTACAATGAGTTTTAGGTTGACTTAGCTTATTAATTCTCAGATCTGCATGTATCAGTGAGGATCGGCTAGATTATACTGCTGAAAAAACACCAAATATCATTAGCTTAAAACAACGGCGGTATATACCTCACTTATAGTACCTGTCAACCTCTGATTGGTTGGGCAATCACTACTCACTGTCACGGCGTTCCACGCTGAAGTAGGAATCATTGTTAGGAAAGCAAAAGTTGTTGTTAGAAGGAAAGGAAAAGCTCTGGAGTGTCTTTGCACAAGTAATTAAATTCTCCTACTGGAAGTGATAGGTATTACTTTTGCTTATTACTTGTTGGCCAGGATTGTCACTTGCCCCACCCAAACAAGGAAGTTCAAGAAATATAATCCAATCCAGTGGCTTTAAAGTGACAAGGTAGAAATGGTTAATAAGCAGCATCAATAACCTCACTTCATGAGGTTTAGAACTTCAAGAGGAAAGAAGGAAGCATTAAAGAGATGAGAAGATGTCAAAACAGTATCCTCCAGTAGAATAAGGCTTAGCAGGGAAGAGTTTATCTCAGTCAGCCTTATTGTAGAACTCCTATTATTCCAGACCCCTTTGTTTTTGCTTATTTGCCCTTTTCATTATCTAACATTCCCAGTGATATTCTACATAAACTTTTATCTTAGAATATCTTATAGGCTCCATGGGTAATAGATATAGCTGGTTGTTTTTGCTTCCTTTCATTTGCAATATAGAATATATGACTCCTAAATCATCTTCACTATTCCCTCTGAAATCTGGAGTGGAGGGATACCTGTGACTTAAAGTAAAATATCTGGTGTCTAAAAATCAAAAGGACTCTGATTAAAAGATAATCTTATGTTGATTGACTGTTTTATATCAAAGCTTCATATAATCATTGGATGATTTCTCTGATGAAATATTATGAAAATGGAGAGAAGAATTTGTCCATCTCTTCATATATCATGAATCTTTAGGAGAGAGAAACTGCTGTTATTAGAAAAGGAACTGACCAATATAAATGGGAAAATTTATGTCTTTGAGCTGCATTTGAAAGGCTATATTCTGTCTCCCTATAATATTGGCCAAAAGCACAAGATAAAAGCATTTTCTAAGATTCTGAAATGAAAATGAAGCTTAGTCTCTGTTCTGCATAAATTACTGGGTCACCACAAAGAGTTCAAGGTTACTGAAGGAGTGCAGTATTGACAAAAGGGAAATAGAGATAGGAGGGGCAATTAAAATATAGATACAATAGAAGGGAAAAGAAAATACATAGAAGAAAACACAGCAGGTTAAATGCATTATTTTATTTTCAGATCAATATTGGCACTGAGGAAAATAAACATTATTCAGTGGTTCCCCTGCTACCTCCCCCAGTAAGTGCAGAGAGATGCTACTGAACACCAAACTCTCCACCATAGGTCATTGTATTCAAGGTCCTCTGTGCAGTAAAGAGAGAGAAATGTTTGGCCCTTTGTCTTGGCTCCTGAGAGGTAACCTCTAAGCCCTTGGTACACCCTGCCTGATAGGAGGGTCTTTATTTATTTGGGGCCTTGGGCCATACCAGTCTATGCTAACAATGTGATTTATGGTGGCAGGTTGGGGAGAAGTTGCACTATGCTTACGAGCTCAACATCTAGAGAGGCTGGAGGCTAAGGTCAGCTATGTGTGCAACAAACAATACCCATGTGACTAAGCCCTGATAAAAACTCTAAACACAAAGACTTGGGTGAACTTCCCTGTTGGGAATCAGCTGTCACCAAGATGGTAAGGCTATGCATGGGTTAGAAGTTGATAGCCTCTTGACTGACATGGGCCCCAATCTCTCTTTATAACACACCAACATTTTTTACCAGACACTAAATATGCAGCAAACCAAACCTACTGTTCCCTAAACTTCTCCAATTATACAACTTTCCTTGGAAGCAATCTAACATGAAAAAAATAAATTTACTGAAACCCTGTTTCATTTGCCAAAATATCAATTTGTTAATGACAATATGCCAAATTCACCAAAGATACTGACTTCCTAAAGACTTCTTTCTTCTTTGTTTCTATTAATAATGTTTATGAGAATTTTTATTTAATGGTTTGACAGATTCTAGGATGGCTGCAGAGTTAGAATTCCATGTCCAGATCCCTTGCCCCTTTGTTTCTCTTAGTTCCATGCTTCAGTTTTCCCTCTTTCTGTCCTTTATTCCCTTTTATGTAGCTCCTTGATGTTTCCTGCCCTCTAGGGCTTTTCAAGCCCTTGGTCACCTTTCTCTCTGCCTCTGTTTTCCTATTTTTTATCTATGCCTAACATCTTCCATTTGCCCCTTTCAGATTAGGTTTCCTCTTCTCCATTCTCCTCTCTGCCCCAAGACCAACCTGTATGGATGGCATCAGTGGGCTCTGCCCCAAGACTGACCTGTATGGATGGCATCAGTGGGCTCTCTTGCCCTCTGGCTTTCAGAAGGGTTAGGCCAATAGGAAACACTAGCAAGAAAATGAAAGAGAGCATAAGAGGTTGGGATTTTTATGCCTATGTGGTAGCTATAGCTGGCACTACCCACAGACTAAAAGTCATAGCTCCTGTCAGATAGCTCTCCAGCCAGCTCTCTCATCTACAGACTCTAGAAACTTCTCCCTCCCCTTAAACTTTCAAGACTAGGGGTGGCACACTAGTCTGGGGGTACTAGTCCTGGGATACTGTACTATTTTTGTGGTTTCCCTACACTCTATGGACACCATTGAAATAGTCCCTTTTATAGGCCTTTTTTTTTTTTTTTTTTTTTTTTTTTGCGGTACATGGGCCTCTCACTGTTGTGGCCTCTCCCGTTGCGGAGCACAGGCTCCGGATGCGCAGGCTCAGTGACCATGGCTCACGGGCCCAGCCGTTCTGCGGCATGTGGGATCCTCCCAGACCGGGGCACGAACCCGTGTCCCCTGCATCGGCAGGCAGACTCTCAACCACTGTGCCACCAGGGAAGCCCTATAGGCCTTTTTGAATTAACCTAATTTGGAAGTGTCATTTTTTTCTTTACGGAACACTGTCTTTTAGTATCCCTTACTCAGTGTCCCGCAGTCTTCCACTTCTTCTCTGCTCAGAATTTTTCACCCTTTGGGAGGGAGCAGTGGCTGAGACTCGACTATGGACTCATCTTCCTCTCTCTTCTCCAGCTCCCTTTACTTGCATGAGGACACATGGTGGGGAGGGACTGATGGATGCAGAGGAAGTCACTAGATAGGGAGATAGAGATGGGAAGGGGGTAGAAGAAAGCCTGAGGAGCAAAGAAATAAAAATAATGGTTAGCCTGAGAGGTAGAGAGGGGTCATGAAGAGAGCAGGAGAGCCCGGAAGCTTGGTAACAACGGAATTCTGGTAGCCACAGCCTCCATCCTGCACCCATCCATTGTGAATGGCTAGAAACTCAAAACCTAACTTTAATACTTTTTCTTTTTCATTTGGTAAAGATCATTTGTTGAATTGATGTTTGACCAATGGATAAACTTTTTAATGTTTGTTTATTTTGCTTCATCTTATTCTTTCTCTACTTTTTCTTCTGAAAACACTACTCATTAAAATCCAAAGATCTGGCGTTAAGTGCCTCCAGTATTTTGAAACCTTCCATGCTGTCCCCCAAGACATACATTCTTCTGACTGTCCAGAGCATTACCTTAGTGCTATCCAAGCAAAAATTTCAGTGAGCAAAGTTAGAAAGTTAGGAAAATGTAATTGAAGGCTATTGAAATAGGAGAAAGAAAGCAGAATGCAGTCTGAACTAAACGCCACTGGAAGAAAGTGGAAGAGATTTTAAGGAGCTGGAGCGGAGGGGTCAGAGCATGGGCCTTTTCCTTGGGCCTTTTCCTTAAGCCATTTCCTTGGGCCTTTTCCTTGGGCCATTTCCTTGGGCCTTTTCCTTGGGCCATTTCCTTGGGCCTTACCCAAAGGAAAAGTAAACTTTCGTCTCCAGGACAGGGGGCCTAAAACATGGAGCAGGAAGTTAGGCTCTTGTCCTCCCCCACAGATTGGGAGATAGGGGTATTATCTTCTGTTATGATTACATTTCAAAGAGATGACTCCCAAGTCCTTGAGAAAGACAGTCAGGGGTTGTAATTGGCCAGAGCCTTTTTATTTTTCTAATGGGTGGAGAGAAGGAAGGGGTATTCGCTGAGGGCGATCTCCCCTGACCCCAGCCCCCCACCCCCTCACAACGCCCACCCTCCAGCAGCCCATGCTTAGAGAGCTTGACTCAGGCCTTGGCTGAGGCATTCGAGTTGATTCTTTGCTCCTGCAGACAGGCAGGTGGAGCGTCACCATTTCTCACCTGTCTGAATTCACCTCCTGCCCTTCATGAGCCACAGCCTGCATGGTTGCTGACACCAGCATTGCAGCGCTCAGAGCCTGTGAGTACTGTGGCCCCATTTAGACCTGAGGCAGCACAGCCAATGGCGAAAACGAGGCTGGCCTCATCTCACCCATGGCATGATGCCCCCTTTCGGGCAGGTCAGTGGGACATTCACCTGTCACCCCTGAGCTCTGGCCTTTCTTTTGTATGCATCAGTGTTTTTTTTATATATATATATATATATATATATATATATATATATATATACATATATATATATGAAGTCAGTAGTTTGAATATGATTCAAAATTTCAGCATCTGTTTACATCAAAGCAGAGACTTTTTGGCCAGAGACTTTTAGAAAGTTTTACATCACTAAAGGGTAGAAAAAAAATTTATGAGTTTTCTAAAGTAAATGCTCCAAGAAAAGAGAGGGAAGAGACCATCTAGATTCTGTAAGCGTCGGGTTATAGGGGAGGGACCTGGAGTCAGGAAGAACATATCTCAAGTTTAGTCAAACTGATGGAAACATTAAGGCCATCTTTGTCAGTGCTCTGTCTTTTTTAGAGCCATTTATGGGCCTGTCACATTCCACACATGCATTGTGGGTTTTGCGAGGGCCTGAAACTTGCCTTGCCGCTATTCATACCTCTCACATGGGGCACTGTAATTAAAAGGTAATTGTATAGTATGTATTGAATCAGCATAAATACTAGGCAGTGATAATTGTGTGTGTGAGTTCATGTGTCTGTGCTGATGCAAGGATTGTTTCTGAATTCATCCTATTCCTTCTCTTTAAGGAGCTCCTTTGCCCTCTATCGTGCACAGAGTTAGAGATGGAATTCTAATAATGCTTGAAGTACTCTAATCTTCTGACCCTGAGATGTGCCGACAACTCATATTAATTGCCTATCTTGCTGACATTTCTCTGGAAGTGCATGCCATTTTCTCACAGAAAGGCTCTGTCAAAATGAGGAGGTAAAGCAAGGAAGTCTGGATGGAAACACCAAGAGCATATTTTGATAGGAATACAGACTCTCCACCATCTTCTCAAATGTCAGTCTTAGAATCCAGCCTGTGCAGGGAAAGGTGAGATAGAGCAGAGACGAGTGCTGAGTCCACAGGATGATTCCTGAGTCTCTGATCCACTGCGTGCTATGACTAATGCACTATCTAAAGGACCACTTAGAAAATAACTCCTACATTGCCTATGCCCTCAAGTTTCCTCCCCAAAGATACTGAGTGTACATGATTTGCCCCTGAAATAAAAAAAGCCAGGATTGATAGCCAGAGCTTCTGGAGTCTCTGCACCACAAATATAAAAATAAACAAAGAATTCAAAGAGTCTTAGGCTGACTTAAGATTATCCTTTGAATGCAGAGCTGAAAGTGCTTTTCCTCCAGCTCTGATCATTAGTCTTTGCCTACCATAAATGAGAAACCAACACAATGTGCAATAGAAAGTCAGGCACTCTGGAGGGTCTTGCAAATATGTTGGTCATTTGAAAGGATAAAACATCTCCAATCGCAACCCAGATTCAATGCAGCAGTAATCTCATTTGAAGCATTCTCATCTCAAAAATGGCAATACACTGAGTTGTTTGCTTAGAAATATGGTAAGAAAGGCTTTGCTCAACGTTTTATCCCTACAGTAAACACAGCCAAGCTTTTCTAAGGCACTAATCCCTCTGGAGCTCTTTGCTTAGTATGAATGCAAATGCAGGAGACCCTTGCCTCCAGCATGACAATAAAACCACCTTCTTTAAAGAAAGGAACCTTAACCCTTCCTTCTTCAATTTTTCCCTTTCTGCTTTCCATTGAACAGACTCACTTGGTGAGTCTACTCTTTGTAGATGTAATCTGGTTAAAATGAGGTCATATTTGATAGGGTGAGTTTTAATCTAATATGACTGGCTTTATTTCAACAAGAGAAGACAGAGACACAGGGAAGAGGACACCATGTGAAGACAAATAAAAACATAGACAATGGCCATGTGAAGATGGAGGCTGAGACTGGAGTTATGCTGCCACAAATCAAGGACACAAGGGGCTATTAAAAGCTAGAAAATGCAAGGAAGCGTCCTTCCCTAGAGGCTCCAGAGGGAGCATGGCCCTGCCAACACCTTGATTTTGGACTTCTGGCCTCCAGAATCATGAACCAATAAATTTATATTGTTTTAAGCTTTCTAGTTTGTGGTATTTTGTTACACAGCAGCCCTAAGAAGCTAATACAAATGCTTAATTGCCTTTCAGAAAAGGAAGCTGGGAAATGTCATAATATCCAGCACTGAACAAAATTATTGCTTGTCAGAACCTGGGGTTTCCTTCTGGGCTTCAGCAATGGTTCTGCCCAGTGAGAGGAAGGAGCCTGACTAGTCTCTGTTCAAATTCCAACTCTGCTTCTTGCTGGCCGAGTTATCTCAGGTGGTGATTTAGCCTCCATAAGGTTGATTCCTCTCTGTAAAAATGGGTGTAATGATAGCTACTATGCAATGCTTTGGTTTTGGTTTTAGGATTAAAGAAGATGATATATGTAAAACACCTCACATGTTAAACTTTCAGTCAGTCTAGGTTCCTTCCTTTTCTCTCTCCTTTATCTTCCTAGGCATACACCTTCCCAAAAACCAGCCATCAACTAATCCCCCCTGAGGTTCGAGCTGATAATAGCTTCACATTTTATGTATCCCAGAGATATCTGTAATTTAACAGACAATCCTTACAGGCAGAAAAGCCCTTGAGGCCAAAGCAAAGAATTCTATTAGAAAACTTCGGGCTTTTTGATAGGCAGTAGAGTACTTATTTTTTGAGCTGTAGAACTTTGCAGAAGGCAGTCAGAACACACCTAAAAGGCCTCTGGCCCAACTCCTGTGGCTATCCCTGCTTGTTAATCATTTCTTTTTGGAAAACTGATTCCTTATATTTTCTAATCTGTTGCTTCTTTTTGTGCATTCATTTATTAATCAATTATTCCTTTATTCTTTTATTCATTCTCTCATTCAATTTATTAAGTACATAGTCTACGCAATACTTTCTAAGTTACAAAGATCAACTCAACAAAGCTACTTCTTGCTTTTAAGGAGCTTGTAGGCTAGCAGACAAGAGGAGACACTCAGAAAAACAGATAATAAATATAATATAGAAATTTCTAATATTCAGAACTGAGATTTTTGTTTTTGTGAGTCCTTTCTAAGCAATCACTTAATCTCACAACTTTCTCTCTTTTCTCTTCTCTCCTCTCTTCTTCCCTCCTTCTCCCTCTTTTGTGTTTATTTTCTACCTTTCTTCATTTTAAATTTGCATTTATGAGAGTAAAAGCTGATGTGCCTGTAATACGCCATTTTTCTTATATTTGTGTGTATGTATGTGTGTTAGTGTGTACATCTGTGATAATCTACAAGTGAAATTTGTTTTTTCTCTCGTATTAGTCTAAATTACTTATACTAATCCCATGTCTATATTGACTCACTGCACTGGACATTAATTTTAGTATTTCCCTTCCATTAAAACAAATTCATTTATTTCTTCCACATTTGCTGAGCATCTCTTATAAGTCAGGGAACTATATGAAGATGGCTCCTCCATTCTCTATTTTCTCTAGTCCATGTAGCAAACAGCTGACAAGTGAATCCTTTTAAAACAAGATTTTTCTATTTAAATGATAGCTAGACTTAGAATCCATATATCTGAGTTTATGCTCTACCTCTGTTCTTAAATACTTGTTAAGTCTTTTTCACCAGGAGTAGTAAGACTAATAAGAATAGTAGTAGTAGTAGTAGTTTATAATAGCTGACACGTATCGAGTATTATTGAGACACTGTGACAAAACTCAAGGAGAATTAGATTTCTATGTCAGTAATTCAAAGGGAAATATATTCAGTTTTTCATTCTTAATATAAGCTTTCAAAAGTTTTATAAGAACAATAGCTTTGAAAGTCAAAGTATTTGATTTGCACGAAGCACGTGTTTCTGAGAAAAGTCTATTGAAAAACAAAAAGGAAATCCTTACAGGAAGCAAGATATAGAGTAGATGCCTTAACAATAAATTGAAAAAAGAAAATAAAGAATTATGTCCAAGGGGAACTAAATGAGGATCAACCAGCCTGGGAAGGGGCAGAAGACTGGACTACGAAGAGGCATGGTCTTGGATACCTAGGACAATGAGGGTGGACCTAGAGGCTGGAGAGGACCACATAAAAGGGAAAGAGTCAGCACTGAGAGACAGCCCAATGTTATCACTGTGACCAGAAAGTTGCATATTTGAGGAACAACAGCTATGCTAGTTAATTTTATATGTCAACTTGTCTGACCATGGGTACCCAGATTAAACATCCTGGATGTGTCTGTTAGGGTGTTTTTGCATCTGAATTGGTGACCTCCCCAGTGTGGGCGGGCATCACCCAATCCATTGAGGGCCTGAATATAACAAGGTGGAAGAAGGAAGAATTTGTTCTTTCCTGCCTGATTACTTGAGCTGAGACATCCATCTTTTCTGACCCTTGGTGTTCCTGGTTGTCAGGCTTTAAGACTCAGACAGAATTACTGCACTGGCTTTTTTGGGTCTCCAGCTTGCAAGACAGTAGATCGTGGGACTTCTCAGTCTCCATAATTGTATGATCCTATATAAAATCTCCTATTGGTTCTAGAACCCTGACAAATACAATGGCTATAATTTGAATGAATACATGTTTCCATGTTAGCTCTTCAGATGCCAGTGTCTTCCCTCTTTAGCTGTCTGCAAGACAGCCCTGGCATTCTCAGCAGAAAAAGCCTAAGTCTTTGAAGATTTCCTTCCAAACAGATCCACAGAAACATCCCTCCTTTCAATAGCTCAGAAAACTTGTTAACACATCAAACACACCTGAAGCAGTTAAGATGCTTCAGAAGAAAAGACTCCAAAATCTATCATTTAAATAGAATGGGCCTAAGTGACAACTTACCACTAAAAACCAACTTTGATTTATGTAGGGATAGCACCTGTAATATATTAACTGCTGAATTATCTGGGCATAGTTTCAGACTCTACCCATTTTAGAATGCCTCATGAGTAGAGTAGCACATCTAGACTAAAAATAAATAAATCTCCCACACACTTCAGGATCTTTCAGGATGGGTTACATAGTGCCAGAATGTGCTTTGGGATAAAGATTATCCATCTCAAACAGTTTAGTGATAAAGATGGTGATAAGAATTAATCCTAAATCACACAATTTTCTCAGTGGCTTCCAAATTTATTGGGACATATTTGAGAGTTCCCCTATCTCACTGAGGAGGTGGGTGGGGGAAGATGAGATGAAGTGGGGATTAGATTTTCTAACAATGACCACAACAATATATTACATTCTGTATCTAATACAGTCTTCTGCATTGGACTTTGCCATGCTGTTTTAATTGCCTTCTATTCATCCCATCCGTTAGGGAGGGATTCCCACACTTGAAGATGACTGAACACACAATACTCAACACTGGACAGATGAGATCAGTAGCAGGTTATTAGTCACATATATTCATAGCCCCAGGGAAAGGGACACCACGTGGTATACACTGTCACCTGGGGGTTGCACTTGGGAACAGAGTGAAAATCCAAGGGCTGTGAGAGGCAGGCTTTGTAGTACCAAGAGGGTGATGTGACCCCTGGTTCAGTCTGGATAGTGTGACTGGCTTGTTTAAATAGTTCTGCAAGCTGTCAGGAAACCGAAACAAACTACTCAGAAATAAGTAGGAACTGTGCCTTGCTCCCCTTAATAAGGAGGGTTGTTTGGTTAGGACACTTTATCTGTGAGAGCAGAGTAGGGAAGGAAACTTGCAGTTAGGCCATTCAACGTGAGGCCCTAGTTTCATCAGATGTCAAGACAGCATATAGCATTGTTCCTTAATTTTAAGCCTTACACAACATGTGCCTCCCTAAAGGGGAAGTGTCTAATCCTCTCTCCTGTAATCAAGAGAATGTGGTGAAAGTGATACCATATAACTTCCAAGAGGGTAGGTCGCAAGAAACATGCAGCTTGTTGGAATGCTTCTTCTCTGGACAGTCTTCTCTCGGAATCCCTTTTGTGATACATAGAAGACCAGATGAAAGTGGCCAGTTGAGAGTCCCTGGGTGTTCTGCCTGTATGGACTGCCATTTGGAGAAAAGAAAAGGAAGAGGAAAAGGGAAAGAAAACCTAAAAACCTAACCATATGAACAGAGCATCTGTTTAAAACCAGAAGATATTAACTTATCCTTACATTGTAAGATGAGATAGAAGAAACCAGCAAGAAAACAAGAAATTTTACTTTTTTTTTTGCACATCTAGTTTATGCTGAGGGAAAATATACTTGCCACTTATGTTTCTTCAGTCTCAACATTTAACAAACAATTAACACATGCCTATCATGTGGTTGTAACATCCCAGTTTGGAGATGTCCTTGGGGTCTGGAACAAAGGGAGCAGAGCTAGGGAGACCTTCTAGGAGCCCACAGCTGACCCTGCTGGACAGGAAAGTAACTGCAAGGATACAATGCATTGTAATAGGTTCTCTTAGGTGTTTGGCATGGTGGTGGAACAGAAGAGAGGCCCTTCAGCCATAACTGGAGAGTCAGAAAAGGGAAATGGAAGTGGTTAAAGCAGATTGATTATTTGTGCCTCCTAGTACTATTAATACTATTAATAAGCTGCCAGGCATCCTGTAGATGTGAAGTAGAATAACAGAATTAAGAGATCATTCTCCTGCTCCTTCATGAGTCATCCCCTCACCCCAAACTTTCCAGATTGTCTCTACTTATAATCTCAGTGTTCATCTTCCATTACTCCCGGAGCAGGCCTGAGTTTTATACAGTCAGAGGGATGTACCATTCCAACATCAACTTCCTTTCTATTAAAGTTTGTTTCCTTGCTCTCCGATTCAAGAAACCAGTTTTGAAAGACCACATAGTTAGGGGAAAAGATTTGCCATAGGTTCGCTATCGTCACCCTGTCTAGGGTAAAACATCCTTCCCTTAAAATGGGCTGTTTGGGCAACATGGTTCTTAAAGTCCCTTCTGCTCTACACTATAAATCTGTGAGATATTTCTTGGTTGAAAATCTAAAATTTAATAGAGAGAAGAAGAGAAAGCACTGGTATATTTGATTTGTCAGGCTTATACACATGGGAACATTTCTTAATTTCTCTTCACATTATAATCTTGGTCTTTGTAAATTGGGATTACTAGTGTCAATATTACTATGTTTGTATCAATCTTGGTTGCAAGTGACAGAGAACAAATATACTTAATGTAGCAAAAACGTAATCTATTGAAAGTATAAAGGGTGGTTCATAAAATGAAGAATCGTTAGGAATGAAGGAAAGCTCCCCAGTTATCAGAAAGTCAAGAATGGGCAGAATGTTGAGGAGGCTAAAGTGATTAGTGCTATAGCTATGGTCACACTAGCATAGGAACTGCATGGTTAATACTGGGAGCCACCACTAGCCCAGATGTCACAGGCACCACGGATTCTGGATCCATCTTTGCTTTCTAGCACTGAGCATGCTTCACTGTATTACTGGTTCCACTTCAAAGTGACAGGGAGAAATATCCATTTGGCCAAGCCAAGCTCATATGCCTCCACTGTACCTATAGAGGATGGGGAAGAGGAGTCTTTGGACCTCTTTATTTCTTTAGTAGTGGGCTATGTTTTCACCAAGTCTCTCATACTGGGAAGCCCCCTACAAGTAAGTCATTTTTGCACTGTAACCTTATGAGGATAGAAAATTCCAGAGGCCAAGTGTGGTATGTCATGCCTGGCAAACAGTAGGTATGCAGTTCCTCGGAGCTATATTTAGGAACTGGGCTACACTGGCTGCCTACCCCATAACTGGGGTGTTAAAAGTATCTAAGTTCATCAAGGATGCTAATGAGACCCAAAATACACAGTCTCATGATTCACGAGAAACAAACATAGCCAAGTGTTTGAGCTCAGCACAGGCCAGAGAGAGCTGAGGCTCAAGGCTTTAATAGCACTATGGCAAAACCTGCAGCTTTCCATACCCCAGTCCCTGGTGGAGATTCTGCTAGGTAATCCTCCTCTCTCTAAAGCCTGTCAGCAGAATCCATTTCAGAGACGGTGAGCAGCTGTGAGCCAGAGCTCTCTGGCCACTGGGGTAAGAGCTCTGATCAACCGCTCTTGGTAATTGCTGCCTCTAGGGAGCTGGCTAAGAAGCTATTCATTTCCTCCTCTGTACATCCTCAAACAAAATGCTTATGGTAAAGAGGTTTCTCTTTTTTTTTCAATATATTTATAGCTTTTATTTATTTATTTATTTATTTTTGGCTGTGTTGGGTCTTCGTTTCTGTGCAAGGGCTTTCCCTAGTTGCGGCGAGTGGGGGCCACTCTTCATCGCGGTGCATGGGCCTCTCACTATCGCTGCCTCTCTTTGTTACGGAGCACAGGCTCCAGACGCGCAGGCTCAGTAGTTGTGGCTCATGGGCCCAGTTGCTCCGCGGCATGTGGGATCTTCCCAGACCAGGGCTCGAACCCATATCCCCTGCATTGGCAGGCAGATTCTCAACCACTGCGCCACCAGGGAAGCCCCTCTCTTTTTTTATTAAGGATCGTGATAGCAGTTACCCTATAAAGTAGAATCCACAGGATCTTTTTGTTTTAAGAATTTGTGAAACACTTTCATATGTATTATATCATTTTAACCTTACAATATCCGTGGGGGAAACTAATACTTAGAGAGAAGTAACTTGCACAAGGATGCTCAAAGGGGCAGATGGATAATGAAACATAGGGCTGTGTGACCCCACAGTCCTTATTTTCACTCTACCACTTTCTAAACCTGTCACGGTACATAAGGAAGTCACATAATAAATGTCTAGAAGGTCAGAGTTTAAGGAAAATTTTTTTATATATGTATAATCCATATTCTTTTTTTGATTCTTTTCCACCATAGTTTGTTACAAGATATTAAATATAGTTCCCTGTGCTATACAGTAAATCCTTGTTGTTTATCTATTTTATACATGGTATTGTGCATCTGTTAATCCCATACTCCTAGTTTATCCCTCCTCCCCTCCTCCCCTTTCATAACCATAAATTCATTTTCTATGTCTATGAGTCTGTTTCTGTTTTGTAAACAAGTTCATTTGTACGATTTTTTAGATTCCACATATAAGTGATATCATACGATATTTGTCTTTCTGTCTGACTTACCTCACTTAGTATGATAATCTCTAGGTCCATCCATGTTGCTGCAAATGGCATTATTTCATTCTTTTTATGGCTGAGTAATATTCCACTGTATATATGTACCACATCTTCTTTATCCATTCATCTGTTGATGCACTTAGATTGCTTCCATGTCTTTGCTATTATAAATAATGCTACAGTGAACACTGGGGTGCATGTATCCTTTTGAATTAGACATTTTGTCTTTTCCAGATACTATATGAACAGGAGTGGGATTGCTGGATCATCTAGTAACTCTATGTTTAGTTTTTTAAGAAACCTCCATACTGTTTTCCATAGTGGCTGCACCAATTTACACTTTCACCAACACTGTAGAGGAATCTGAAAGGGGAACTCTTAAATTCATTTCTTAAATGAATTAGCAAGTGTTTGATAATGAAGTCCCTGGAGATTACATAAATTTTTCCATAAAATTATCCAAGTACAAGGACTACCTTGAAATAAGGCTCTGAGACTAATGCAGTGCTACAAGACAATCTGCACAGTTGGAGCTGTTATGTTTGTTGGTTTGTTTTCAAATGGAGACTGCATTCATATACTCTGGGATCTAAGGCTCCTAACTTGGAATCCTGGTCTGCGTCTTCTCTGCCTTCTCAACTACTTGAAGCCTCAGTTTTCTTATCTGTAAAACCTATATTTGGGGTTTGCCATGGTTGATACTTATCATGACAACTTTTCCCTCTATAGAGCCTCCTGTCCTCTGGATTCCAGGGAAGTCTACTATGAATTCCCTAATTACCTGCAGAATACAAGAAGGCCTGGCTTCCATCCATAGTATGTGGAGGTGGCTAATTTCCTTCTGATTTTTGACCCTAAGTTCCATCAACTCCAAAGCAGCACAGGCACCTTAGAAAGAAGGAGGGAGTTTGATGTCAAGATATTCACTCCACTCTGCCCATGTATGAATCAGAGCCAAGCAGCAGTATTACCAACTTTCATTCTTTTTGCACAAGATTTAGGAGTTGTCTTCATATTCATTTGATATCAACTTCCAAAGCTAGATGGTGTTCCTATAAGGCCATACAAATGGGGCCACGGAGGATTCAAGAATAAAGCAAGCTCTATTAGGGGGTTCTATGCATTTCAATGGCTTTGATTTTGCTAGAGATTTGAAGGTTTTTGAACTACAAAGGTAAGTGAGACCTTCCTTTATTAGCTGAACTTTCTGGAGAAGTTCATGGGAATTCAGAATTGTTTGATGAGCTGATGTAGCCTGTTTCTTGGAATATCACAACCACATGGGACAAAGTTAAAGTCAAGACATCAGTCATGCATTCTTTGCATTCTTCTAGAATCTGAACTTGAGGTGCTCAATACGTAAGGCCAAAAAGAAGTGAGTAAACACTGGAAAAGGGCAAGGATAGAGGTAAGGACACCTTGATGTGGGAGCCAAGAGGAACGAACAAAGCTCATGTTCTGATGATCTCAAGCTGCTGACTTGTAGTGCAACTTTTCTTTGCCACAAACTAGTCTAGAGAATGGTTATCTTATCAATTCAGGTCCCTTTCAACCATGGGAACTTCACACTTTACAACAGAGCTGACAGAGGCCTTGAAGGATGAGTAGGATGTCTGTCAGTAAGAGATGAGGGAGCATTCAGTCAAAGGAAACAGCCTAGGGGTATGAAAATATACATTGTGAACCATCAACAAATAATTGGGTATAGGGCAACTACCATTTAGTGAGGGGAAATGACACAGTTATAGCCATAATTCAATTTACAAATGATATGCTTTAGTCATAAGATATATCACATCTAGACCTGAAACATGATACACTTAAACTTTGGTGCTTTTGTATTTCTTACTACTTACTCTACTCATTAAAAAGTTTTAAGTGTCCTATCTTACACCATACATAAAAAAGTTAACTCAAAATGGATTAAAGACTTGAAAATCTGAAACCAGAAACCAGAAGACTAAAACCCATAAAACTTGAAACACATAAAATGGAACCCTTGTAAAGTGCTGGTGAGAATGTAAATTGGTACAACCACTACGGAAAATAGTATGGAGGTTCCTCAAAAAATTAAAAATTGAACAACCATATGATCCAGCAATTCCACTTCTGGGTATACATGTAAAGAAAATAAAAACACTAGTTCAAAAAATTATGTGCATTCCTATATTCACTGCAGCATTATTTACAATAGCCAAGATATGGAAACAACCTAAGTATCCATCAACGAATGAACAGATAAAGAAATTGTGATATACTGAAGGAGAACAGAATATGCCACCCTCAAATATGCCATTTTGGCATATGGATTATTTTGAGCTAAAGGCAATGCAGCAGACTCAGGAAAAACTTTGACCTCTCCCCTAACTACCTAAAAGAATTTAGATAAAGGGCCTGCACCAGAAGAAAAGCTATTACCAGAGGTAACTCTTTTATCTGAAAGATCTATCTGCATGGCAGGGTAAACTTCTAATTACCAAACATCTGCTCTTATCATTCAGTGAGTCATTCTCCTCCCCTTTGAAGCCCCAGAATCCTATCTCATTCCTTAGCTCAGGATGGCATATAAGCCTCAATTGCCCAATTTGCCCTTGAGTCTCATATCTTTGGGTCTTCTGTGTATATAAAATTAAATTTGTTTTTTCTCCTGTTAATCTGTCTTATGTTAATTTAATTACTAGACTAGCCAAAGAGAGGAAGGAAATTTTTTTCTGTCCCTACAATATATATATACAATGGAATATTACTCAGCCATAAAAAGAACAAAACCATGCCAATTGTGACACCATGAATAGATCTTGAGGGCGTTATGCTAAGTGAAATAAGTCAGAGAGAGAAAGACAATACTGTATGATCTCTCTTACATATGGAATCTAAATAAGAAAAAAGAAACCTTATATATATAGAGAGAACAGATTAATGGTTGCCAGAGATGGGGGGTGGAAGTACAGATTCTGAATAAATTTATGTAAACTTTAATAAAAATGAGACCATAGATTCTATAATAAAAGAGGTTTTAATTATCCTTGGTGTTATGCTTGGGTGATTAACTATGACCCCAAACCTGAAAAAAACTGACAGTCTAAGAGTCACACCTGTGAGCCATTTGCAGTGTGAATGTTATAGAATCTTCGGTAGGGAAGTAGGGACATATCAAGTGCTATAGCCTAGCACAGTGGTTCTCAAAGCCTGAATTCTAGGCCAGGAGTAACAGCATTAATTTGGATCTTATTAGAAATTCAAATTCTTTGGTCCCACCCCAGACCTCCTAAATCAGAATCTCTGGGGATGGAGCCCAGCATTCTGTGGTTTAACAAGCCTTCCCAGTGATTCTGGTGTGTGTTAAAACAGGAAAACTACTAGGCTGGTGGCTAGGGATACAAACTTTCTCAATTCAGATCATAGCTTTGCTATTAACAGCTGAGTGAGCATCAGGCAAAATAATTTCTCTATGACTGTTTCCTTATCTATAAAAGGAGGATAATATTAACACATGCCTCAGAGGTTTATTGTGAGAATTAAATGAGTCAACATTGCCTGACCCCCTACTAAGCATCATCTAGCTCTTGCCTTTAGCGTAGAAATGGCACGAACCTTCATTTCTGCCTTGACCTCTCTTTTAGACCTTGGAAGCACTGTTTTTAGAACTGTTGGACTATTTTCAATTATAAAATGAGAACAATCACCTACGTCCCTTTAACGTTTGAAATGGATTCTTCAGTAAGGAGCTGCTTTTCTGTCCTTAATGGGAAGAAAAATATCCCTTACGTTTCAATGATGAAAAAAAATACCCACTATATCTGATCTACTCTTACCACAAGCCTCAGGACACAGTTTCCAGAGTAAATTATAAGAGCCACAGGCAGCAACTATTGCTTTTCAAGCAGCTCAATAATCCGTCATTCTGCCTTCACTTATTTTCCTGCAATTCACCTGGATGCAAAGAGGTTTCTACCTAACTTTTAGCAAAGCATTAGGAATTCAGGCTCCAAGCTAAAATCCTTGTTTTCATTTTGTTTAATATTTTGAAGAATCTGACTCTTTAGTATTGATTGACTGACCAAGCAGGCAATCAAGATGCTTAATCAATAACAGTCACTCATTTGGTGCCTTGTTGTCCTTCCAGAGCAATAGGTGGTTAAGCTCCTTTGACCTTCTTTAATTAATTCCAAACTTTATTAATAAGCCCCTTACAAGCCTCCAAAACCCTTCAAAATTGCATCTCTCAAGAAGGAACTGTTCCCCCTGGATTTTCCTGAAATCAATGAGAGTGAAGCCAAAGCCACAGGAAGCAAAACTGGCGTGATGACAGAAGGACAAGGGGGAGCTGGGTATGTCCCATGAGCTGACCTGACAGCTGATGGATGGAAGTCCAGACCCTGAGGTAGATCCCTGGATAATGCCCCCACCCCTGCTATTTGGCTCAGGACAGAATACAGGAATGGCTAATTGGCATTGCTTCTGACTTCATCGTTTTTGCCCAGAAGCAAAAGTCACTGGAACAGGAAAAAGTAATTCGGGTTCCCAGAAGAAGCACGTGTAATCCTGTATGGTGCACTCAACTAGAAGTTCAGAGAATCGACTGCCAAGTTGCTGCCCCTGCATGGACCTCAGTTTCTTCATCACTCAAATGACAGGATCTTCCTGGATGGTTTCTTGAGTTCTCTACCTCTGATCTTCCATAATTACTTCATTTCTCAGAGCTACTTCTCTCACTGCAGACATAATTACCAGGGCAAGACTTGTGTAGATCTGGGTCCTCTGGACAGATGCCAAATTCCATTCCTTTATGAATTGTTTCACGGCCCATTACAGATGTTCCACACAAATGACCATATTTGCCTCTTATAGTCAATAAAAACATATTCAGATTTCAAGGGCTAAAAATCCAGCATTATATATATATCTAATTCTATAACTTAGAATCTTATTTTTGGACAAATAAGAAAGATTAAAAGTAAGAATGGTATAACCTATAGCTGTACACACCACCTAAAATAGACAATAATTATATTTTGTAAAATTTGCTTCATTTCTTTTCTTAAATTACGAAAAGATACACATTGTAAATGAACTTACAGTGCACTCTGCTTTATCTACAATTCCATTCTAGCAAATTTCCTTCCCATCCCCAGGCAACCATGCTTATAAATTTTATGTGCATTATTCTAGTACATTTTAAAATACACATGGATATATTAATGGATTGATAGAAAGATGGATAAATTCATGAATGCATAACAATTCCTGATAGATATGGATAGGTAAATAGACAACACTCATTTATATATATTTGTGTATAGTATTATCTATGGTTTTAAATTTGCATATATATTTATTATATGTATCATTCTTCAAATAGCCTATTTCTCTCAAAACTTATGTTTTTGAGATGACCTATGCTATAAAGAAGTCTAGTTCATTCCTTTTAATTGATGTCAAGTATTGAATTATACAAATATATCATATTTCATTCTCCATTTTTCCAGTATTAGATTTTGATCATTTGTAGCATTTTCCTATTATTGAAAATGGTGCCATAAATATCCTTGCACAAGTCTCCTATTGCACATTTTAGAGAATTTCTATAGAATATAATCCCAGAAGTACAACTGTTAGTCATACGGTTGCACATTGACAATTTTAGTAAGTAGTATTGTAAAACTGCTCTCCAAAGTGTTAACATGATTCTGTGATTCCATTTTCCCACATCTTTGTCAACACTTGCTACTGTTAAACTTAATTTTTGCTAGTCTAATGGATGTAAAATGGTGTGTCATATTTGTGTATTTCATTTTTGTCTCATGTTTGCAGTTCCTAAATCATTGTAGTTGAAAATTGTTTCATGTTTAATGACATTTCAGGGCTCTTCCTCTATTAATGACCTATTCTAACCCTTGTTTTTTTATTCAAGTTATTTTATTTAATGATTTTTATGAACTATATATATACATATATATATGGCAATTCATTTGTTATGTATGTTGTAAGGTCATTTTGATTCAACACAGTCAATCTTTGGAGAAACATAAAGGAACTGTTACTTTGCTCTTTCTTGATTGTTAGTTTCTTCAAAGGGTCACTTTATGATATTTGAACACACAATATTTTCTTTCTTTAAACTGATCTCCTAATTCCTCATGCCCACAACTGGGAAAAAAAAACCAAAAAACCCAAAAAAAACAACCTCCCTGACATTGTTAGGACTCATATTGGAAGTTCCAGAATCTAAAATGTACCATTAGGCCTTTAAACAGTTTCATTTCTTCCTCTAATCCACCGTTATGTTCATAATTAACTGACTATAAATCATTTTGCCAGCACCCAAATGGGTCCCAATTGCAGTAAAAATTAGAGAAGGGAGACTTTATATAGATAGTCACTACCCCTAATTTAGTTGTTTTAATGTGGATGGGTGGATGGGAAGTATCACACTCTTGACATAGAAGTGAAGTGAAGGAAAAGGGGCATACAGAAGGAAATTAAATTATTGAGCTACTACAATAATATTAGCACTTTGCTACTGTGAACTCACATTACCTTATAAGAACACTTTACTGGAAGCAACATCATCCCCATATTATAATATACTGAATTTCAGAAAATTAGTTTATGTTTTGATGGTCACAGAGCTAGAAGGTGGCAGAGTCAGATTTCGATTCGATTCCAGAAGACTCCCTTAACACACTCTTGTCTGTACACTTGTGTCAACTGATCAGGAAGTTTGAAATCTGAGCCATATTAGCACAATGGAAATAGTAAAAATAAGCATTTTCAACATAAATGTGAGGTTTAGTGTTCTTTATTGTTTAACCTTTACAATGTGTTTTCCATGCATACTCTGAAATGATAATCACATCAATGTCATAATACATGGGTGAACATGTATCCAAGTTTGCCTGAAATACATGCCTATTGTCTTGAGTCCTGTTCAGTTCAAAATTTATCCTAGGTTTTTCATTTTTTAGTAATGTATTATTAATAATTGTTGAATTAAAATTTTACTTTCAGCTCCTGCCATAATCTTGTATAATAATTGATGAAACTCATACGCAATGAACAGAGTTCTAACTTTAACATGTGGCTATCTGGAAGATTACCAGTCTTTTCCACTCTTCTTTTCCAGATATAATATCTCACTTTTGAGGGCAGAATGCAAAATATTTTCTGATAAGATAATTATAATAGGACATGTAGTGTGTGGAGTCAGCAGGGAAATAGGAACTCTCTGTACTTTCTGTTCAATTGTACTGAAAGCCTAAAACTGCTCTAAAAAAATTGTCTATAAAAAAATAATGGACATGTAGGAAAGAGCTACATTTTTTAGGTCTAGAGTAGTAGTAGAAGTTTTTAACTCAGCTGCCCCTGATGCTCACTTGGAATACCAGCCATTTATGTCAAGATTTGTGCCATGACCTTTGAGAACTGGAATCCATGGAACCTCCAGTTAGTCAGGTCAATGTGAAATTATAGGTTGATGTGTGCTTGAAAAATGATCAAGACATAATAGCTGTATTGTCCTATCAAAAACTGTAGTCTTAATGTTCTTCTTAAGTGGTTTTGATATTTATTTAATGTTGCATATCTATATATATATTTATTGTTTGGTAGCATTTTATTTTATTTTTTGTAATAAATCATTTGATATAAATAAATTTAAAAATTTATTTCCAGAGTCTCCATTTCTTAAAAAGTTGGTAAAAGTTTAACTTGAATAAAATATTAATTGGTGTTACCATCTACTCTCAGGAGAGGAAAGCTAGAGGACACAGATCTGCAGAAGTAGCATCAGTATTTGTTTAAAGAATGTTGTCCATTTAAAGTGAACTATACTTGAAATGACAAATGTGTCCAGCTACCCAAGGGAGAGTAACATATCATACTGCAAACTATGACTTTTCATTTAGATCTATTGACTTTTTCTAAGTGAATACATATCCAACTTTTCATAGGTAGATAGGAAAAGTGAAGGAATAGATGACAATGTTGACTCCATCAACAGAAGAACTTCACAAACAGCTGAATGATATGTGTTATATCAGCACATGCTTCAAACAGAAAATCAGTTAAGTCCAATAATGGTTCAACTTTTTTCATCTAATTCATAGGATCAAAGTAAAGTTTTACAAGTTCATTTTCTTGAAAGCAGCAGTGTGAACACTATTAAAACACTCAACATTGGAGTTAAATATTTTGTTTTTGCAAGGATAAAAACATGAAATACTAAGTTGTTAGAGTACAGTGTTATGGTGAAAACACTGGTCTTACTAAAGTAAAAAACCTATTTATCAAGAAATATACCTAGGGCTTCCCTGGTGGCGCAGTGGTTGAGAGTATGCCTGCCGATGCAGGGGACACAGGTTCATGCCCCGGTCCGGGAAGATCCCACATGCCGCGGAGCGGCTGGGCCCGTGACCCATGGCCGGTGCGCCTGCACGTCCGGAGCCTGTGCTCTGCAACGGGAGAGGCCACAACAGTGAGAGGCCCACGTACCACAAAAAAAAAAGAAAAAAAAAAAAAGAAATATACCTAGAATTTCTTGTAGTATACAAATTAATAATTGCACTGAAATAGCTGTAGTCAAAATTTGTAAATACTTTATGCAGAGAAATAGAAAAACGAGTATAATTTTTGTGTATATATGGTTGATGTTGCATTAAAACATATTTCAACATGAATTTATCTGGGCCTTCTCTTTTCTGTCATCATCAATTGGATTTTATCAATGTTTAAATATTTCAAGAATTACTTGGAGGGCTTCCCTAGTGGCACAGTGGTTAAGAATCCACATGCCAATGCAGGGAATAGGGGTTCGATCCCTGGTCCAAGAAGATCCCACATGCCGCAGAGCAACTAAACACAACTACTGAGCCTGTGTGCCACAACTACTGAAGCCGGCGTGCCTAGAGCCTGTGCTCTGCAACGAGAAGCCGCCGCAATAAGAAGCCTGCACGAAGCAATGAAGTGTAGCCCCTGCTCACCGCAACCAGAAAAAAGCCCGTGCACAGCAACAAAGACCCAACACAGCCAAAATAAAATAAAATAACAAAATAAATAAATTTTTAAAAAAGAATTACTTGGAAATCAATTTAAGTGTTCTGCAATGGTATTTAACTTGTTTTATAACCAAGACTTTGCATTCCATTCAAAATCAATTGAAAATCTTTAATCAGTTTATTCAAGAAATAAAAGAACAGAAATGTTCAGCTTCTTAAGATTTAATGAATTGCAATGACTAAAAATAAAGCTTGCAAACAGGGAAACCTTGAAATTTATTACTTCAAAGGTAACAGTGGATTTGAGCAAATTAATTGTGAGAGTTCAAATAGAATACAGGTTTTAATATTAAAACTCTATAGTTTAATTTTACAATATTTCAACTTTGGAAAGCATATATTCATGGAGATCTTACTTTCAATTTTAATCATTTATTTTCTACTCTGCAAAGGAATGGAACTGAGAAGACCTAAAATTTTCACATCTAAATCTGGTAAAATATTCAAAATAATTGAGACACATTTTTAACAAGTATCGTCATGTAAAAACATTTGTTGAAGACAGCGCTCTGAATGAATATAAGCAAAAAGACAATGTAAGCAGAGTTGAAAGGAGATATAAACTGTTTTGGAATCATTATTTGACTCACCTTCAAGCCTCTTCAAAGTTTTATTGTAATTTCAGGTATGTGAGACTTTATATCTCCTTATATTTTTTATAACAAGTTTGAGTTATATTTTTTTATTACTGCCATCAGAAAGAATCCTAACTATGATAAATGATATACATGTTTTTCTTATTATGATATCTGAATAAGGAAAGGTAGTTTCACTAGTTGTCTAAATTATTACCATTAGTTTTTTTTTTTTAATTCCACTTCTCCTCAATCACCAAAACTATAGAATCTGCTCATTAAGTGTCACCCAATTTTCTAAACACTGAACGATAACCACCTTCCTAGATTCAACTTTCATCATGATTTTCTGATTCATTTTAATAACATCTCTCCAATTCATCATCCACACATCTTTAGATTTCTCTGGAGAAAATCTGCTGTTATGGGTTTGTTTAAAAACTCTTTGTTTCCCACATCCTTCAGGATGAAATCCAACATACTTGGTATATTTACAAAGACCCTCACATTGTTAGTCCCTGCATGGTTTTCCCGGGAAAATTTTCAATATGCTCCTCCCTTTCCACTGTGCTATATATCCTTCATGCACAGCCTGTATCCCAGTGCCACAAGTTGCTTCCCATCTCTCAAACAAATGAATATTTGGAGATATAAGTGTTTTCACATGGGTCTTTTCCTCTTCTTAGAACCTATTTTTCTAACTTGTTCAACTGAATACTTTAAAGATATAGTGCAATATTATTGGCATCATAAAGTTTTTTTTCTTAAAAGTTGGATAAACTCTCATCTGATCTTCTACAATACTTTGTAAATATTATTAGAGCATCATTCACATTGATTCAATATTAAATTTTTGTCAGTTTCTTCCAATAAAAGATATGAATCTTAAGTGACCGTGCTTAACTCACCAGTGTATCCTCACTACCTGAGATCATGACAGACACGGGGAGGTGCTTATTAGCTACTTGAGGAAAGAAAATTTAAATAACTGAACATACTTTGGATGAATTATTTATATATTATTAAAATTATCATATTTTGGAATGCTTCTTTCCTTATAAAACATTGATCTTCTTCTGTAAGCTGCAAATCATTCTCAAAGCACAGTTTTCTCAGAGTTATATAACCTAAAGAATAACCATTTCCATATTCCACAAATATTCACGCATGCTTTCCTATAGTGGAACTAGCCCAGACCAAATACCATACTGAGAGCATCTATTAATATAGATTAGTCAGTCTTACAAATGGACTATGGTGTATTTGCTAACATACTACAGAGTCACATCAAGGTAATTAAAACTGAATCTATTAAATTAAGTGCAGCCAGGGCTGTACCATTCTTGCTTTTAAATAATTTCTTTTTAATCACTAGTCAACCAGAAAATATGGTAATCATCCATGGGTGTATTAGTTTTCTATGGCTGCTGTAACAAGTTACCAGAAACTCAATAGCTTAAGGCAATACAAATTTATTATCTTATAGTTCTGGTGGTCAGAAATCCGAAGTGGGTGTCAGGGCTTATATCAAGGTATCAGTCGAGCTGTGTTCCTTCTGGAGGCTCTAGGGGAGAATGCATTTCCTTGCTTTTTCCAGCTCCTAGAGGTCACCCACATACCTTAGCTCATTGTCTTCTATCTCCATTTTCAAAGTCAGCAACATCTGGCTAAGTTCTTCTAACACTTCATTGCTCTGGTTCTCTTTTCTGTCTCCCTCTTCCACTTTAAGAACTCCTGTGATTACATTGGGTTCATGCAGATAATCCAAAATAACCTCTTTATTTTAAGTTTAGCTGATAAGCAACCTTAATTTCATCTGCAACTTTAATTCCATTTGCTGGGTATTGTAACTATTACAGGTTCTAGAGATTAGGATGTGAACATAATTCAGGGGCTATTATTCTTTCTATTACAATGGAACTATTCAGGAGCAACATGGTTTTATTTGATCTGAAATAATGATAAGTCCCTCTGAGGAACCTGCACAGAAAGACTGGATTCTATCAAATGAATTGGGAATTGTGTAAGTGGTCAGATTGCATATATGGAGGCTGGGCTTACATAATGAAGGTTTTAAAACTGTTTCCTCCCTACCCTCCTCTTTTTCCTTACCTCTTATTACTGAAATGTTTACTAAAAGACTACTATGTGTTAGGCCCTGTGATAGTTGGACATACAACAACAAAAGAACACCAAATTACCATGATTGGAGAGCTCATAGTACAACATACAAATTGACAATCAAATAATTATAAAATTACATGACAAGTGGACTGTTAGGCTCTATTATGTAACCTTTCCTATTCTCTATCTAACTTCCTTACTCTTATCACTGGGAGGTTTACAATGCACATCAGCTTATTACAAAAGCTGAGACTTCCTGCAATAGGGAAATCCTCCACAATTTAGTTGATTAAAAATAAAATCTTTTTTTTTTTTTCTGTAGTGGGCCTATTTGCTTCCCAACAAATCTGTTATACTCTGAGAAACACTCTTTTAAAAGAATAGAGACACAAAAATTATTAACGTTACTTGGTGTCATTCAGAGGTTGAGCCAGTCTACTGGAAAATGAAAACAGCTAAATTGGACTTAGGCTGCAGGCGTCTTGGAAGAAGAGCCACACAACCCCCAGACCCAACACCACCGCCGCTTAAATGTGCATGTCACTGTGCACGTCTCCCTCCTATGGAGAAGAGAGCTTACTTCCCCTCCCTGTGAACCCGAGTTGGCCTTTCAACTGTCTTTGACCAAGAGAATGCAGCAGAGTGATGTCTGGAGCCTTAAGATGACAGGCAGCCTCCACTTCTCTCCCTTTTAGCCAAGTTGCCATGCTACAGGAACCTCACGCCACGTGGAGGGGAACTAAGGTGCCCCTGTGACTGGCTCCACATGAACACTCAGCTGACAATAAGAATTGAGGTCTCAGATATATGACCCAGCTTGACCTCCTCCTGAGAGATGAGGCCCCAGCTCTTTGAGTTTCTCAGGCTGACACTATGTTAAACGGAGATGGGCTGTTCCTATTGAGTGCTGCCCAAATTGCAGATTCATGAGTAATAGAATGGCTTTTGTCAATAATTAAATTTCAAAGTGGTTTGTTACACAGCAATAGATGATTTAAAGAGATACCTTGAAAAATGAATAGAAATTTGGCAAGTATTCCTAATATAAGAAATACCACAAGTGAAGGCAGACATATAAATGAGTATGGCATGTTCCAGAAACAAGTAGCTCAGTGTGACTGAAATGTTGGGTACAGGAGGAGAAGTAAATGACCTCAGGGCTATAGAGGTAAATAGGGCAAAAATAGTAATGGTTTGGGGACTAGCATAACACTTTAATTAAATCATCCTGAATATATCCTGTTGTGTCATTTTGTCTGCTCTGGATTTTTCCTTTCTTCTCCTGGTAAGAGCCCTCTCTTTTTCCCTTTGGGCCAGTCTCAGTGTATATGTCTTGGATGGTGCAAACCTATATCAACACTCTCAAAAACCAAAAAATGCACACTCATAAGAGGCACATGTTTGACCAGTCAGATCGTCCCATCCTTCTGGCTCCAGTGCAGCTAAGGGACGAACCCATGATTCAAGCTGAATACCTGGGTTAATCTTAAAATTTTGCTTGGGTTACCACAGATGCTAAACTGCTAAATAGCAAATCTGAAATTGCAAGAAAGAATTAAGCAAAAGGGAGAAATTAGGGTAAAATTGGAAATAAATAGAATCCTATGGAATCCTAGATTCAGCTCAGATCTGTTATGTTAGACAATTGAAAAAAAATTTTTTTTTCATTTAAACTGGTTTGAGTTGAGTTTCTGTCACAACCAAAAGGCTCCAGATTAATAAATAGAAACATAAACAAGTTTTTAAATATGCACATTATTGGTTGAGTTCTAGAAAGACAGCTCTGGCTTTAGTAAGGAGGAAATGGCAAAACAAGAGCAGAAATTGCAGACAAGAGGTAATGAAGACTTTCTCAACCATAATATGAAGTGAGGAATTTAATTTTTAGTCTTTCCTTCACATTGAGAAACTAAAGACAATCCAAGGGAAAACGAGAACATAACTGAATTGTCAAGGAATAAAAGTATATAATAATTTACATTTTAATCAGTTGTCACTCACCCATTTTATTCATTCAACAAATATTGATCTCTAACTCTGACCATAGATTCTCAATCCTGCTGCTTATTAAATCAGATTTCTGAGGTTAAGCTTGACTATTAGCATTTTTTAAAAGATCGTCAGGGAATTTTTTTGCAGCTAGGATTGTACCTGGATAAGCATAAAAATTATACAGTAACTTCTTTAAAACATTGATTCAACAGCTCCACCACACTGACATTCTTATTCAGTAAGATTGGGACAAGGTAGAGAATCAGTATTTTCCAAAACACATTAATAATAACTTCTACCTACCAATTTAGCACTTCCCCATTCCTGAATCAGTCTTAAGCAAGCTATCAGTAAATCAATTTCAGATCTGTTAGCTTAAAAGGATCTTGCCCTACTTCTGAAGATACAGCAGCAAGGAAGTGGGAGGGATCATGGGAATTTCTGTGCCCATTAACTAGCTCCTTTTGAATTGGTCTACTTTACGCAACAAAGCACAGACTTACAGGCACCCCTTTCTAGACCCTTAACAATTCAGATATCAACCATAATAGCAGCCATCCTTTTAGTTAATTAACTGGGTCCTGACAGCTTACTTTGTTTGTGCCAAGAATTCCCACACTGAGAAAGTTCCTAGTTTAAAAAAGAAAAAAAAAAAATCACAGCAAGATGACCACTGTGACTGAAGCAGACTCAAAGAAAAAGAAAATCAAGAAATTAGATCAAAGAGTCTGCAGAGGGCCAGACGGTGTAGGGCCTCACAGGTTTAAGAACTTTATCTTTATTCTGAGAGCAATAAGACACCATTGAAGAACTTTCCCTACAAACATAACTTCATCTTACTTTTAAAAGGATCATTCCAGCTGTTCTGCTTAGTAGACTACATAGGGCAAAGAAAAAATATAGAGACCAGTTAGAGGGCAATTACAATAATTTGTACAAGAAATGATGATGGCGCTTCCCTGGTGGCACAGTAGTTGGGAGTCCACCTGCCGATGCAGCAGACACGGGTTCGTGCCCCGGTCTGGGAGGATCCCACATGCCGCGGAGCAGCTGGGCCTGTGAGCCATGGCCGCTGAGCCTGTGCGTCCGGAGCCTGTGCTCCGCAACGGGAGAGGCCACAACGGTGAGAGGCTCGTGTACCGCAAAAAAAAAAAAGAAAGAAATGATGATGACTGTAGGTTTGTCCAAGGTGATAGATAACAGTGGACATGATTAGAACTGGCCAGATTCTGCATATGTTTTTAAGGTTGAGTCAACAGACTTTGCTAATTGATGGAAGAGGTGGTGTAAGAATATGAGACAGGAGTTAAGTTTGACCCCAGAATTTGAGAACCATGTAGATAAAATGAGGGCTCTAATTGAAATAGGGAAGACTGGCGGAGGAGCAGGTTTTAAGTTGAGATCAGAAGCTAACTTTTAAGTCTGAGATTTATCTTAGCAATACAAACAAATATATTGAATTTTTAGTTAGATACCTGACCCAAAAGTCCAGGGGTCCGTTCTGGGCTTAGCCTATAAAACTTAGACTGATAAGCATACAGGTGGCATTTGAGGCATGGGATTGGATGAAATCACCATGGTAGGGAGTAAGATGGAATTCAAGAGAGGTTTAAGACTGATTCCTTGGGCAGTCCCACATTAAGACAGAATATGGGAGAAAGAGGAGCCAGCAAACAAGACTGAGCAGACTGCCTTCAACAAAGCAAGAAGAAACCATTAAGTTGTAGGGTCCTGAAATTCAAGTGAAGAAATTGTCATGGAGGAAATAATGGTCACCATGTCCTAACTGCTGGTGATATGTCAAGTATGGATGAGGACTGAGTTTTATCCATTTGTTTTTAGCAATATATCTGCCAGTCACTGCCTTAATGAGAGTCATTTTGGAAGAATGTTCGGAGCTGCAACCTGGCTGAACTGAATTCAAGAAAGAATAAGAAGGGAGAAATTTGAGACAATGAGTAGAAAACTCTTCTGAGGAACTTTTCTGTGAAGGAACGTAGAAAAATGGATGTGTAATTGGAAGATATTAGAAGGTCAAGAAAGATTTCTTTGTTTTTTAATTAAGAAACATACTTTTTCACATATACTTTAAAAAATTATAAAGAGAAGAACTGATGGTCTAGGAGAAGGAAGAGTGAATAGCTAAAGGAAACTGATCCTTGAGAGATGGGAGACAAATGAAGTGAACTTTACTGTGATGGCTAATTTTATCTGTCAGTTTGACTGGACTAAGGGGTATCCAGATAGCTGGTAAAACATTATTTCTGGGTGTGTCTGTGAGGATGTTTCCAGAGAGATGAGAATTTGCATCAGCAGACTGAGTAAAGATTAGCCTCACCCACATTGTGGCCATTATTCAATACACTGAGGGCCTAAATAGAACAAAAGCTGAGGAAGGGCAAACACGGATCTTCTCCTGCCTTCAGACATAAGTGGTCCAGATTCTTAGGCCTTGAGATTTGGAGTGAAACTATACCACTGGCTTTCCTTGGTGTCCAGCTTGCAGATGGCAGATCTGAGACTTAGATCTGCCATAGGACTTAGTCTCCACCATCATGTAAGCCAATTCCTCATAATAAATCTCTTTCTAAATATCTAGCTAGCTAGCTAGCTAGCTATCATCATCTACCTATCCATCATCTTCTACTGGCTCTGTTTCTCTGGAGAACCCTGACTAATACAGTATGAAACTGAATAATGGGGATTTGCACAAGTAAGGGAGGCCAGTGAAAGCTTTCCAGAGGATACCTCTGGAGAGGAAATGTTTGGAATTAAATGAAAAGGAAAGATGGCCAGGATGGGAAGGGCTTTCCACATACAGGGAGCAGCCTGTGCGGGCTTACAGAAAAAGTAAGTATTGTTGTGTGGGCCTATAAAAGCCAGTGTGGTTGAAATGCAGAAATCAAGAAACTTGGTTATAAATATGGGATAGAGGTTGTTAAGACTTGTTAAAGAAACAATTTTTTTTCTCTATAAGCACTAGAAAATCAGTCAAGGATTTCAGGGGCCGTGCAATGTAGAAGTTGAAATGATTGGATCTATGCTTTAACAAGGTAATTCTGGCTGCAATGAGGAAAATGGATTAAAGAAACACCAGTTGCTATGGATAATATATTTCTTAGCCCAGTATTTTCTACTTGACCATACTCCATTTTGAATTATTCTTTACCCCATGTTCGTAAGTCTTGCCTTTTCAAGTAGATTTTCATCTATCCTAGGGAAGGCCATTGAATTTTTATTTCTTTCTTCCCTATATAGCCACCAGGGAGGACTTCAAAAAGCTGAGATTCAATCTTAGCACACTGGTGCTTAAAATGAAGTCCGTGGCATTTAGGAGATAAGAGAGGACTTTTATGATCCACTAGATATTAGGTTTACAGTTTTATCTTTTACCACTCTCTCTCTGTATGTTGTATTTTAATTGAATTAAACTACTTATTTTTCCTGAGAAACGCCATGCTCTTCTTCAGCATTTTTGTAAATTTTACTGTTTATTCTTTCTTATTTTTATTTGAGAACCCAACATTATGCCAAGCACGCAGTAGGGTTTTAACAAATATTGTTTTAATTATTTTAAGTTTGTTTTCTTAACCATTCCTAGTTCAACAGTGGACACAGCATGTTTAATGACAACAAGCAGAAACTTAGAGCACACAAAGGAACAAGGAAAAGCTGTGAAAGTCTCTGAAAAGTTCTGACAAATACAGACAAGAAAACGTTACTAGGGGTGAAAAATTACATATTTTCTAAATGAGTGGCAAGTTATACACATAAAGTATTAGAGCAGATACCAAGAGGGTTATGGATTTTGTGCTCTGGAATAAGAACACTCAAACAAAGATATTTAGAAAAATAAATATTTGGTTAATAAAGGATGTATTTGTACTCATCTTTATAGTGAACTCACAACAGGGAATGTCAATATTAGCATTCAGGATCTCTCCCCAGACCCAGCAATTTCCCAAGCCACCTGGAGATCCTTGTAGGCTGTTGACCCTGATGACTGCAACCTGGACAAAGTGGATTCACTTTTTCTGGGAAACTCATTATGGCTAGGCTCTGTACATCTGATTTCATAGGTGTTTATTACTTGATATTATGTGGAAAATCTGCCAGCCAATGTTCCGGGCGAACTATTCCTTCTTTATTCCTCAGTTATCGAAAGAAAAAAGGAAAATAATTGTCATAACACTTAGACCAATTCATGGATAGAAAGTTCATAGAAAAATTTCACCTTTTGAGTATTTCCACTGGATGAAATATTAATGAATATTAGCTGTTTATATAACATATTCTCAGATGTGGTACTTCCTATAGTATAATTAGGGGATGGTTCATTGATAATCCATTTCCCAAACAGACCATATGTACCTAATAAATTTAAGATTCTGGGACAAATTGAAATGAATAAGATATTTCAGGGTCTAATGAGATGACCTCTAAGTGCTTTTTTAATTTTAATTTTTGTATTTTCAGGAACCAGTGACTCCAAATACACACTTTAAAATATAAGGTTCAAAGTTGAGCCATGTTGATAATATATACCTCCAATATTATGTGATAAAAATGGCACTTAACCCTGTGGTCTTCCTCCCAAGAACATATGACCCCAATATAATCAGGATAAAGATGACAAATCCCACTGACAGTCTAAAAAATACCTGACCACTACTCCTCAAAACTTTGAAGGTCATCAAAAACAAGGAACATCATAGAAACTGTCACAGCTAAGATGAGCCTAAAGAAACATGACAAGTCACTGTAATATGGTATCCTGGGTGGCATGCTGGAATAGAAAAAGATACTAGGCTAAACTAAGGAAATCTGAATAAAATGTGGACCTCAGTTAATAATGATGAATCACTATTGGTTCATTAATTGTAACAAATATACCATACTAAATACGATGATAACAATAAGGAAAAATGTGTGTGGAATGTATGGAAGCTCTCCATATTACCTCTGAATTTTTTCTGCAAATCCAGAAGTAAAATATCTAAAATAGGAAGGTTAATTTTTTTTGAAAAAAGGACACAGTTACATTTGAATTTCAGATAAGAAACAAGTGCTTTTTAGTGTGAATTTGTCTGATGTAATATATAGTGCATACTTATACTAAAACAAGGCTTTTCGTTTATCTAAATTTCAATTTTAGCTTTATCTTGCAATCCTACATCTGGAATAGCTGTATCTCAGAATAACATTCATCTTCTACAAGTTCCTCCTCCAGTCTTCTTCATTGCCTCTAGAACCAAAATCCGAGTCACTTTTAATATAACCTAAGCAGGGAAGTGTGAACTTTGCCCCAGGAAGAAACAGCCTACTATTAAAGGAGTTACAGTACCTGACAGATGTGTACCAGCATGAACCAAGGTGAAGTGTAGAGAATGTTGTACTAGTGGGGCTGTGTCACGGATAGGGAAGCATTTATTGGTACCATTTAAATCAATTATGATTTAGGATTTAGGATTATGTCAAGAACAACCAGAGCTGCTTCTAATGTTTATTAGAATAGTTCTTTAAAACGTAAATAGGACAGTGGTTTAGTTGAGGTGGATGTTCCAAGTTCCCCTGGCAGAGTATGAAGGAAAGCCAGAAGTTCAGGAAATTGCAGCTGTTAGAAATGATTTATCAATTAAGACTTAAGAACCTACCCCTTGAACATTTTATCCAGAGAATGCCTACAGTGGTGGCTCTCAAAATTTAATGTGCATCCAAAGACCCGAGGGATTTTGTTAAAATGCAAATTCTCATTCAATATATCCAGGTTGAGCATGAGATTATTCTGCTGGTGTGAGAACCACACTTCTAGTATCAAGGGCTTAATAGACACTCTCTCTATTAAGGCTTTGTAAAATACAGTATAATGGGGGCACCAGCCTATCTGAGAAGCTTGGTGTTACCTATCCTCTGAAGTCTATGGTTGACAGTGAGAGATGCTGCAAGGTAACTGGTATTGCCAATATTATGGGGATGATAAGATCTCAGGATGACAGACTGAAGCTGACAATACTTAATGGACAACCAACCAAAGTTAAAAAAAAAATTGCCTTGACCTGTAGGAATCTAAGATGATAACTATTAGATAATGATGCTACTATGAAGAAAATATATTGGCACTCAACTATCATGTTTGATTTGTATAATCACCAAAAAAAAGAGAGAAAGAGGCAAAGTAAGGAATGGAGGGAGGGAGGAAGAGAGAGAGAGAGAAGCATGGTTGGGGGAAGAGGGAAGGCAAAGAATGTTTAAGCATACTTAAGGAAACACATGAATATACACACATTGCCACAAAAATTAAAAATTTGTATTTTACTTTTTTGATTCTGATTTATCTTTCTCCAAGATAGAAAGTTGTGTTGTTATCACTCTCTATTATGGCACTAATTTAGTTCTAAACAATTTCTAAAGATTTTGTAAGCAGAAATGTTCCTTCATTATATGTAGATATTTACTTCTACCCATTCTTGGACTTCCTCCTTTCTCAGTGTCTTGACTTACAGATGCTAAACACTCAACTACAAAATAGTTTAAAGTTCCTCCTCTGGGTTCCCCTACTTTACACAGAGCTTAAATCATTCATGAAATGGTATGTGATTTTCTTTAATAAGGTAAGATTTAGTTGGTATGTGTGTTACTTTTTAAAATTTTTATTGAAGTTTAACATAAATAATGAAAAGGATACATATCCTAAGTGTGTAACACAATGGATTTTCACAAAGTAAAACACATTCCTTCAGTCAGAGCCTGAATCAAGAAACAGAGCACCATCTGCATCCCAAAAGTCACCTCATGCCCCATCTCTGTTACTAACCACACAATGCTATCTTGACTTCAAGGGGAAAAAAATAATGTTCCCTCTTTTTCAACTGTATGTGAATGGAATCATATACATGTACTACTCTTGTGTCTGGCTTCTTTCCTCAATATATTGTTTATAAGATTCATCCATCTTGCTGCATGTAGTTGCAGTTCATTTACTCTCATTACTGTATAATATCTCATCGTATTTATCCTTTCTATCACTGATGACTGTTTTCATTATCAATCTATTACACATAATGCTGCTATAAACATACTTGTATAATGCTTTTAGTGAACATAACTATGCAGTTCTGTTGGGTATACACTAAGGAATGGAACTACTAAGTCCTAAGTTATGAGCTAGTTCAGTTTTAGTGCATCCTGACAAAGCATTTTCTAAAGTGGCTATCTCAATTTATACTCTCACCAGGAAAGTAAGAAGATTCCATTTGCTTCACATCATTACTTAACATTTGGAACTGTCAGACTATTTTATTCATTTTAGTCACTCTGATGGTTTCAATTTGTATTTCCATGATGGCATATAAAGTTTAGCACATTTCCTAAGTTTACTGGCCATTTGGATATTTTTAAATGAAATGTCTGTTCAAATCTTTGTGCGCTTTTGGTGGGAATGCAAAATAGTGCAGCTGCTATGGAAACAATATGAAGGTTCCTCAAAAAATTAAAAACAGAACTACCATATGAGTCAGCAATCCCATAACTGGGTGTTTACCCAAAATAATCGAAATCAGATACTAGCACTCCCATATCCATTACAACACTATTCTCAATAGCCAAGATGTAGAAATAACCTTAACATCCATCCACAGATACAGTGTTCAGCCTTAAAAGGAATGAAATTCTGCCACATGCGACAAACTTGAGGACATGATGCTAAGTGAAATAAGCCAGTCACAGAAAGACAAATACGGCATGATTCCACTTATTTGAGAAACCTAAAATTAGTCAAATTCACAGAATCAAAGATTAGAATGGTGGTTTCCAGGAACTAGGAGGAAGGGTAAGTGGGAAGTTACTGATGGGTATAGTTTCAGTTAAGGGCATAGTTTCAGTTAAGGAAGATGAGTAAGTTCTAGAGATCTGCTATAAATCACTGCACCTAAAACCAACAATATACTATTGTACACTTAAGAATTTGTTAAGAGGATATATCTCATGTTAAATGTTCTTACCACAATAAAATAAAATTAAAAAAAATTGTTCAAGAATGTTGTTCATTTTTTCTATTGACTTATTGTTTATTTATAAAGTTCTTTATTCTAGATATTATTTTTGACAGATATATGCATAAAATATTTTCTCCTATTTGAATTACTTTTCACACTCTTAATCATGTCTTTGACATAATTTTAATTTTAATGTAATCTATTTATCAACTTTTCTCTTATTATGAATAATTTCTGTTCTTGTTTAAGAAATCTTTGGCTACCTTAAGGTAATAAAGTTATTTTAATATTTTTTCTAAAAGTTTTATCTTTTTCTTACACATTTAGATCTAGAATCAATTTTCATATATAGTTTAAGGAACAGGATAAGATTTATTATTTTTCTATATGAATTTCCATTTACAAAAAAGACTATTCTTTTCCCACTGAAGTGTAGTTTTTCCTTTGTAAAAATTAGGTCACCATAGATATGTAAGTAAGTAAGTCTATTTCTGGATTTTCTCTATAGTTTCAGTGGTCAATTTGTCTATATTTATGACAATTTCACAGTGTCTTATTACTACAGTGTTATATATAACAGGCCTCAATATGATATTAATCTAGCTTGTTTATTATTATTCTATAGTGCGTTAGATATTTTGTGTTCTTTGCATTTCTCTGTAAATTTGAGATCCACTTCCTTAATTTTCACACACACATGCTTGCAAATGCATGGACAGGCATGCACACACACACAACCCTGCAGGTAATTTTATTTAAAATGCATTTATTTTTAGGGATCAGTTTGGGAAGAATTTATATCTTTAAAATATTGAGTCCTTCAATCCATGTACGTGAAATGTCTCTCCATTTTTAAAGTTAACTTTACTGTGGTATAACTTACATATAATAAACTGCATCCATTTAAAATGTAGGACTCACTAAATCTGACAGATGTATGTACCCATGAAGCCACCACTACAATCAAGATATGTAAAATCTCTCTCTCTCTCTAAAGATCCTCACATTCCTTTGCAGTCTGTTCCTCCTTTAGCTCCCTTCTCCAGGTAACAAATGATTGGCTACTGGTCACTAGAAATTACTGTGCATTTACCACTATTTAAAATACATGGAATCATACACTATGTACTCTTTGTATCAGCTTCTTTCACTCAGAGTAATTATTTTGATATTCATCCATATTGTGTGTATCAACAGGTAGTTTCTTTATATTGATGTGCATTATTCCACTGTATGGAATTAACGCAATTTTTAAAAATCCATTCATCTGTTAACAGGAAGTCTGGTTGTTTCCAATTTGGGTCTATCCTAGACAAGTTTCTATAAATATTCTTGTACAACTCTGTGTGAACATATGTTCATTTTTAGGTGAACACTTAGAAGTTGAATCTCTGGGTTATGATAGGTATATATTTGTGTTTTTAAGAAATCATCAAAGAGTTTTCCAAAGTGGTTATGCCATTTTATAGTCCAGTAGAATGCAAGAGTTCTTGCCCTTTAACACTTTTAAATAAACAATTTTTATATTTTACCTGACTCTCATGCTATTATTGGCTACAGTATAATCTGCCTACTACACAAGCAACAGATTTTTTCACTTCATCTTCACAAAATATACTGGTATATATATATTATTATATTTTTACATTTTATGAAACTCCTGTATATAAAATTTGGGCTGAGTGCCTAAATGTTCACAGCTAGTCAGTGGTGGAATTGGGATCTGAATTCATATGTTACCACTAGGGTTTGATATCTCTTATTACCCCATGTCATTTTTTAAAATACAGTCTTTCGTAAGATAAAGATTTAAGGATTTAATTTTAAGGAAGCATTGTAATGTTAGGTAATTTTTCCCTACTATACTGTCAGAGAGGAAAAGTAGCATTGTGCCTATGAGAAGCTCAGTTTCTGGATTTACATCTTGGCTTAGCTGTTTACTAGATACATACACTTGGACAGTCTTTTAAGACTCACCTTCCTTACATTTTAAATGGTTGTAATAATAGGACTTGTCTTACTGGGCTGTTGTGACAATGCAATGTGATTAATGAAGGTAAATGCTGATCACAGTTCCTTACACATAGGAAAAAACAATAAGCATTACTGCCTCCAATACCCTAGTGCTGTGAGTAAATAAATCAAGGGTAGAACAATCACATCAAACAACAGTGAAAATAAGAAGAAAAAACTCTCTTGAAGAACTAATTTATTTTATAAAATATATAAGATTTTAGACTCTCAAATATTAATGTTAATATCAAAATATATAATTATATTCACTTTAAGTTTTCCTTTATAAAACTTAAATTTTAGCATGTGCTCCCTCTGAAAGTAAGAACTGTAACTACTACATAATCCTAGATTTGCAAGTGGGTATATTCCTCAACAAATGGAGAGAACCATATGTAGAATAAAGCCAGAGAGAAAAAAGATCACTCAGGACATAGTGAACAAGATGTAATTGTCATTGTAAGAGTACCTGAAACCAGCCTTAACCTGAAATTGATTTTTTTGTTTCTGAGGTAGTTTGCATTAGATTTCTATAGGTTATACTCAAAAGAGATTTACCTAATACACAGATTCAGTATTTTTGCTGTATGATCAAACATCCCTTTTCTGAGATCCTTTTTCTCATTTTAGTTTAGCTATGCATTCCTTCAGGAGCTCTCACATTTTACTACAGATGTAGGAATTATCACTGGAAAGTTATTAATAAAGAAAAAATAATACTTAATTTGCTTTGAGGTAGAATTTCAGGCATCTGTTTCCCAACACAAATGTCGGGCATGACAAGTCACTGTGCTGACAGATCAGGCCCTATTTCATCCTGTCACTATGTGCCTTTCCACTATTCCAGTAGACTTTTTAAAAATATTGTTCATTATCATTCATTTAGAATGCCTTTGTTTGAGGAGTATTGATGTCATGTTTAACGGGAAATTAGAAAGGGAAAGTTTCAATGCTCTTTGATAAAGAAGTCATAGGAAACAGTAATGAAATCACATGTTCTCCATTAGACACATCTAAGCCCAAAAGGGCAGGACTTAGTTTTTGTTTTTTCCATGTTATTTATCGATGCACTCTTAAAACCAAGAACAGTGACTAGAATGTATTAGGCACTCAATTAATTTTTGTCGAGTAAATAAATGCTTTAATCCAAGTTTCTTCACCTACTATGTTTCATTAGACAAATTACTTAACCTTTCAAAATGTGTTTCCTCCAAATGTGAGACTTGTAGTATTCATTAGAAATTGTTGGAAGATGTAGGATTCTTTAAAAAATATGCAAAGTAATAATGAAATATAATCCATGGTAGAAATACAGAAAAAAAATAGTTATACATGTATGTTTTGAGCAGCTTGATTAAAGCAGTTTGATTTTTTAAATGGGTCGGGAGGGGCACTCTCTCTATAACTGTACTATTATTCTTGCTGCCCGCATCCTTTGTGTGGTCTAATTTTTTTGCAGTCCAGGCCAATAGGATAATGATGCTTATAAGATAACTTTATTCTCCAAAATAAATGATTTAATTATTTGCTGAAATATACAAAACTGATACCTAGTTTCTAGGTTTTCATTAAAAGGGAAGATCCTTCTTTATATTCTTTTCTCTGAAATCTAGTTTGTCTGGTATTAATATAGCTGATTCGGCTTTCTTTAATGAGTATTAGCATGGTATATATTTTCCCATCCAACCAAATTACTTTAAATTTATTTATGACAATTATTTAAAATGTGTTTCTTATAAGCAGCACAAGCTTGAGTCTTGATTTTATATATAATTTGACAATTCCTGTCTTTTAATTCATATGCTGAGATCATTTATGTGTAAGGCAACTACTGATATTAGTTTTAAGTCTATTAGCTTGCTATATGTTTTCTATTTTCCCCTACTGTTCTTAATACCCTTTTTTAAATTTATAATTCCATTTTATTTCTTTTGTTGGCTTATTATTTATAACTTTGTATTTTTTATATTAGTGTTACTTTAGGATTTATAGTATACATCTTCATACCAGTATACCTTCAAGTGATATTATATCACTTTATGCAAGGAATAAATAAAATTTACTTTTTTGGATGCTAAATATCTATATTCCCAGAAATATTTTTGAATTTTGTTCTGTGACATGGTTAAATTACTTGTAAACAATTTGATCTCTTTATACTTGATTTTAAGATTTGTTGAGTGGGGGCAGAAAACCTAAGTAGCATTTCTCCAAATAAGTCACACAGATAGCCAAGAGGCACATGAAAAGATGCTCAGCATCACTAATTATTAAAGAAATGCAAATCAAAACTACAGTGAGGTACCACACCTCACACCAGTCAGAATGGCCATCATTTAAAAAGTCTACAAATAATAAATGTTGGAGAGGGTGTGGAGAAAAGGGAACCCTCATAAACTATTGGTGGGAATGTATATTGGTGCAGCCACTATGGAGTTCCTCAAAAAACTAAAAATAGAGTTATCATATGATTCAGCAATCCCACTCCTAGGCATACACCCAGACAAAACCGTAATTGAAAAAGATACATGCACCCCTATGTTGACAGCAGTACTATTTACAAGACATGGAGACAACCTAAATATCTATCGACAGATGAATGGACAAAAAGGATGTGAGATATATATATATATATATATATATATATATATATATATATAATGAAATATTACTTAGACATAAAAAATAATGAAATAATACCACCTGCAGCAAAATGGATGGATCCAGAGATTATCATACTAAGCAAAGTAAGTCAAAAAGAGACAGACAAATCCAATATGATATCACTTACATGTGGAACCTAAAATACGACACAGATGAACATATCTATGAGACAGAAACAGACTCACAGATGTAAAGAACAGACTTGTGGTTGCCAAGGGGGAGGGCGGATAGGGAAGGAAGGACTGGGAGTTTGGCATTAGGAGATGCAAACTAGTATATATAGGATGGATAAACAAGGTTGCACTTTATAGCACAGGGAACTATATTCAATAACCCGTGATAAACTATAATGGAAAAGAACATGAAAAAGAATATATACATGTATAACTGAATCACTTTGCTGCACAGCAGAAATTAACACAACATTTTAAATCAACTACACTTCAATGAAATATTTAAAAAATGATTTGTTGGGTGGGACTACAGCAGTGTTGGTCTAGGCCTAATTATTTTCCATTAATGAGGTAAGGACCTTCTTAGTACACTACCTGATGCTCCAATAATCATGAAGTTTTTCTGTTTTTCAAGTGGGAACACACAATATCACCAGTCCTTTTCGTGCTCTAGTAAGCACTGCCTCTGATTATCTCTGAAGGTCTTTCTCCATTCCAGGGTAGTTCATCAAATGCATGTGTGAATCAGAACTCTGCTGAATATTTGAGGAGCGTGTAACTGATATTTGGAATTCTCTCTTTGTGGGGTTCCTTCTTGCTTGGGACCATGTCCTATGAACTATAGCTCTCTCCCTCTTGTCTCATTGAACTCTTAACTTCATCTCCTCAATTCTCGGACTCCACCTGCTTTTTCCTGGATCTCCCTCCTTGCAACCCAGCCTGGAAACTCTCTGAAGATAGTACATTAATAAATTGGGACAATAGTAAGTATCTTAGTCTGTTCAGGCTGCTATAACAGAGTTACATAGTGGCTTATAAAGAACAGAAACTTACTTTTCACAGTCTTGGGAAGTCCAAGATGAAGGCACCAGCTGATCTGATGTAAGGTGAGGCCCCTTCCCTTCCTGGATAATAGATGTCCCTTTTCTCACTGTGTTCTCACATGGCAGAAGGAATAAGGAATCTCTCTGGGGCCTCTTTTATAAGAACACTAATCCTATTCATGAGGATCCCATCCTCATGAGCTGATCATATCTTAAAGTCCTTACCTTCAAATATCATCACATTGAAAACTAGGTTTCAACATATGAATTTGGGGGAAACACAAACATTCAGTCTATAGTACATACTATACCAAGTAGCCCTTCTTCACAGCATGAATTATAATTGCAAATTGGCATCTGTTCCGGTGGTGATTTGGTATTTGCCACACACTAGACTCTAAATTCCATGACAGCAGAATCCTTATCTGTTGTCAGTCACTATTTCATAATTAGCAACTAACACAGTTCCTCATGTGTAGTAGATATAAACAATATTCTTAAATGAATGGTCTTAACACACTTTACATCTGTATTCTTTTTTTGGAAGTTTGGACGCACGTTTCACCATAAGACCAACTCCCCTTTTATCCTAAGGGAAACTTAGCCTCTGGGAGTGGCTTAAACTCCCCTATAGCAATGAAATGCTGTGTCTCTTGCCCAATTTTAGACATATTAGGAAGAGTTTCTTTAAAAAAATTATATATTGCAAATGAGTTTATTTTTGTTTGGATTGTAGTGATTCTGTAATTGTAGATTAATTGGTTCCATCTGCTCTGTGATTGTCCAATTAACAAGTAATGGCTTTCAAAAGTTAGTTCATTTCTGACATGTGTAGGAATGTATTTAAGATGGTAATTTTTCCCCTTAATGCTCTCTGTTGCTTTTTTTTTTTTTTTTTTCCTTTTCAAGTCTTAAGGCAAATGGTATATTTTTCCTCTGTTAGTTGAGGCCTTTCCAGGACAAATCTTCCTGAACAGGGTCATAAACTTCTTTCTTTGCAATTGGTGTTCTAGGTTCATTTATTATTTGTTGCTGTTCCTAGTACTGATTAATGACAGTGACTTTTAAGGCTAGAGATGTTTTATAATTCTTTTAATTAAAAATTGACTGACTGACTGATTAAGTTTCTTCCAGCTGAGTTTTCATACTAATAGAGATTCCTGACTGCAGAATACCTGCTGTAAGTGGATGGGAGGAAAGGTGAGTGAAGGGGGGAGCTTTCAAAATTATTTGAGCATAAATATTCAAGTCTATCACTTCCTACTAGAAAGCTGACCTTGGGCATTACATTATGTAATTGTAGGTATTATGAAACATTTGAAGTTTCTGGAGTATTTCCTTTCCTCCTCTTCATCATAAATACCACATAATCCAGGTCAAACAATTTTTAGAACCTCCATGGTATAATTTATATGATTTCGCTAAACAGTGACAAACTGTGGGATATAATAGAGAAACTGGTCTAGTAGCCAAAAACTTTCAGTTGGATCAGTGTTTCCTCAGAAAAACAAAAATAATGTACGCTAAAGAATGAGATCTCAGACTATGAAGTGATATTGCTTTACTAATTTATTAATTCAATGAGTACTTTTTAACATTTACCATGTCCAGAAACTATTCTAGGTGGTTGGTGTACCTCAGTGAATAAATCAATCATAGATATCTGTTCCCTTATAAAGCTTTCATTTCATTACAGGAAGGATAAACAATACAGAAAATAAATAAGTAAATTAGAGATTACCACTTCACACCATGACAGAGTAACAGAGACTGGATTTCTTTTCCTGCTTAAAAATATAAACAGACAGAAAAGCAGGCAAAATATATGAAACAAGGGTTTTCAGACATTGGACAACAGGCAGAACAAAACTATGATACCTGAAAGTTAAACAAGGTTAGCCCTATGTTTTCACAAATTAAATGTATGGAAGCAGTTTCCAGACCACAACGCAGAGAGGAAGACTTCAAACAGGCATGTTTGCTGCATTGAAGATTCAAAGGATAGATTATTCAGAGGAAGATTGCTAGAATTTTGGGAACAGAGCATTGTAGATGAGGAAGAGACACAGAGAGGGATGCTTGGAGAGTTTCATGGGGGTTCCATCAAGTCTTTGGCTGAGTACTGATTTGTATAAGCATGAGAAACAACCCAAGACAGTGCAAGAATAACCAGGAGTAGTAGACAAAACAATTCCAAAAGCTAACATAGCTATGAATAGTTCATGTTTCTTCCAGCTGGGTGAGAAAACTTTGTAGTACATGAGGCAGGGGGTGGACTTCAGATGGGTATCACTTTCATAATGAGGCTAAATTAATCCTAGAATAAAGCTTGCTCTGCACCTGTTCTCCCAAAGTTTAAAAGCAAGACTTTAAAAGATAAAATTGATTCCAAAAAACTTAATTGTGTGTCAAAAAAAGACCATTATGTAAAGGAATATAGCAAAATCTAGCACTCAATAGCATAAAATTTACATTTGACATCCAATAAAAATAATCAGGAATCCAAATGAGAAAAATTTGAAACTTAACCAGGATAAAGTCAATAAAAACAGGTCTAGAAAGGACAGATATGATAGAATTTGCAGACAAACATGTTAAAAAAGCTATTATAAATATCTACATATGTTTAGGCAAGTAGAGAAAAATATTAAAATGACTATAAAAGAAATGAGAAATTTAACAAAACACCTACATGAAATTTCTGAAATTGAGACATAAATATCTGAAATGAAAAATACACTGAAAGAGATGTAATGACAAATTTGAATGTTGCAGAAAAAAGATACAGCTATAGAAACAATTAAAAATAAAGCATAGAGTTAAAAATAAAAGATTGAAAAAATTTTAAACCACCTGTGGTAAGTGGTTAAATATATGTGGAACTGGGGTCTCAGAAGAAAGCAAGAAAGACAGAAAAGATATTTGAAGAAATAATACTCAAAATCTTTCCAAATTTTATAAAAATTACACAACCACAAAGACAAGAAGGTCAATGAAACACAAATTAAATAAACATAGCAAAAACAAACCAGGGCAGAGAATAATAAAATTGCTGAAAACCAGTGATAAAACAAACAAACAAAAATAAATAAAAGCAGACATAAGGAAGGGTAACAAAAGAGCAAAGTTAAGAAAAATAGTAGATATCTCATCAGAAACTACTCATGCCAAAAGACAAAGGGGGGAAACATCTTTGTACTATAAAATAAATAGAACGATATATCCATTGAAAACATCTTCCAGAGTAAAGGTGAGAGTCCCTCCACAAACAGGCTATGGGATGGAAAGTAAGGGGTGGGGTAGTGGAGGTTGGAGGAAGGGGAGAAAACTTCATGGATATTTTCATTTCTTCTCACACTGCTGTATCTGTTTGCAGAGGGGTCAATGCCTCCTCCAATAAAGAAGGGGAAGAGTGTGATTCTCTTGGACACCTGGAACAGATCACTGAGGAACTGACCTACTAGACTTCATGGTCAGCTCTGTGGCTCTGCCACTGTAGATTCTGCCCTATACAGGACAGCATGCAGAACACAATCGAGCCCTGCTCTCAGTGGCTGAGGGAGATCATGAATGTGATTTGGCTGGTAGTAAGGTGTTGACCATGGAGGCCTCTGCCACACTGAATCACATGATATAAATTATATGATGTAAACTCCACTCTCATGCTGGGGGAGAGAGAGAGTATGGATGCATTCTGGCATCCTCTCACCTGCATTTGAATTCGGTTGTTAAGGCATATAAATATTACATAATAACAAAGACCCCATTCCTGTCTTTCATAGTGAGTAGGTCCAGGAGCAAAGTGCTCACATGTAGAACTCATTTAGGGTGCAGTAACTGAGATAAAGCATCAAAGCCCAACCCTCATCTCCATCCAGAATGGCAAACAGCAGCCAACTGTCATGACCACATCAGTGTGCAGTGACTTGGGCCAGCTTGTACCCTTCCCATTCGATGCCTTCATAAGCACAATTAGTTTGTGGAGAAAAGAGCCAGACAGCACCTCCAATCCACCATGCATGCACCTGCCATTTCACATATTAAACCAGAGGGTGAGACATGGGAGTTCATTCTTGAGAGTTCTTTTCCCCAGATTCTCTGAAAATTGGGGACAACCTTAAATCAGATGACATGACCAAAAACCAGGAAGACGGTACTGTTATGCTTGACCATTCTTTCAGTGCTCAAGAAGATGTCTAAGGGGACCAGCTCCTGTGATACCAGTACTGATAATACGGCAGAGTTGCCCATGGCATCACAAGCTGAAACAAGTTTTGAGCAGAAAGATGCATCTGAGAAGAGCAGTTTTTATTGTGAAAATCTTGAAGTTGGCCTCTCAGAAAAAGCACGTGAGAATGGTGTCTAAATCAGAACACATGGGTTCCCTGAGCCTCAGGAGAAAGAGAACAATGTGGGCTCCCACCAGAAGGCAGGGAATCTGGGGAGGTGGAAGGAGTAGTGGTCAGCGCTGAGAAGACAGACCTCAGAGTTTTTCAGTTCTCCAGCCTGGCACTGGCAGAGTAGATCACATTCATATATCAGAAGTTACAAATACCATGGAACATAAGCCTACTTATAGCATTTCAAATTACTTTAAAAGAGCAGAAGGATTAATGTTAGCACAGATCAGAACAGTGACAATAATAGAAGTCACTAGTGACTTCAGACAGGATTGTGAGGCATTTTGTTTCTTAAATCCAGAGGCTGGGTCTACAGGTTGGTTGGTCCTCATGTGTCCCTGGATCTCATGTGGAAAACCTGTTCAATGAACTTACAGATTCCATTTTGTTAGGCCTATGAAGGAAATGGTGGGCTGCCATTAACAGTTTGGGATCTATTTTTCTAGGTCTGACTAGGCCTCCAATTTTCTACCTACAGGATAATGATGGGTTCCCCAAGGGGAGGAGTCAATAACATTCCGTAGCATCACCTCAATGCAAGTTGTAACTTCTGTCAAGAACTCTTAGATCCTGAAAACTCTGCTGCATCCTCATTAGAACATGGTCATACTTGCCAACTTGGCCTTCCACCTACAATGAGGGCATCTGTTGATGTTCTGTCAAAGTGCAAGAAGGCCTTATCAGAGCATAATGTCTCAGTTATAGAGAGAGCTCAGAAGAGGGCCTGTAAAATCTGCTGCAAGACTTTTCTGCCGTTGAGAAGTTAAAAGGAACATATGCATATTCACAAAGGTGAAAATCCCTTTGCCTACTTGAAGTATGGCAAGAGGTTTATATAAAAGATCTGAGACTGTCTGTCTGCACTGGGAGAGTAGTAACCTTCCTCTCTAACTTTACACTGTGCGATGATGCTGATGCCAGCTGTAGGCTTGAAATAAAACTCTTCTGGTAGGGAGTTAATGGCACAGGGTTTGAAGCTTCAGGATGCACAGTGCTTTTGCACCTTTAGAGAACTAGTGAGTAGAGAACTAATAAGGGTAACACTTGTGCTGTTATATTTCTAAGTTCATCCTTTGGTAAAGTGATGCAATTCCTGAAACCAAATCAAGTTCTGTTAGGGTTGAGTGATGAAGTCAAAAAGTAGTAGTAATTAAAAGTAGCACACTTAAAAATAGAAAATTAAAGTACAAAATTTTTAAAACAAGTTTTATACAATTCTGTGAAGTATTAAATTACATTAAAGTGTCCTCTGGTAGGAATATTATATATTTGTACAATGACGCAAAACATGCTTATGTGGTGACTCTATGCCTCTCTAAAAGAAAGGTCCTTGAGGACATGTCTGTCTGCCACAAATATTTTAAAGTATGTCATGAAGATAGTCCTAGGCCTCAGAAAATACACATTTATTTGTGTCTGCTTGTAGTCACATATACTACTCTTTGATTATGCTAAAACTGGGTCCAGAGTGAGTACTGTCTCAGATTATTATTAGGTGGATACACTTTTGAATATAGCATTCTTTTTTTTTTTTTTTTTTTTTTTTTTTCTTTTTGCGGTATGCGGGCCCCTCACCGTTGTGGCCTCTCCCGCCGCGGAGCACAGGCTCCGGATGCGCAGGCCCAGCGGCCATGGCTCACGGGCCCAGCCGCTCCGCGGCACATGGGATCCTCCCAGACCGGGGCACGAACCCGCATCCCCTGCATCGGCAGGCGGACTCCCAACCACTGCGCCACCAGGGAGGCCCGAATATAGCATTCTTGAATAAAAGATAGATTCTGCTGAGTTATTATAAAGCTACCTATTATAACACTTTGTGTAAAAATTCTTATACAGTAAATTAAGCTACAGTAAAGTTTAAGTAAAGCTACAGTAATTAAAATCATGTTGCACTGAGAAAAGAAAAGGAAATCAAATCAATGGAATAGAAGAGATCAGAAAAAATAGGCACATATGTATATTTGAATTACAACAAAGAGTCGTAGAACCATGGGGGCAATAAATGTCATCTCAATAAATGACACAGTGACAATTGGACATCCACACTGGAAAAAAAAAAGAATAAAACAAGCCCTCCCAACAACATGAAAAATAAACACAAAATTCCAGTTGGATTGGAGATATCATGTATATGTTCAGTGTCTGTAATCCAAGATAAAGTGACCAAGTATCCAAATAAGCAGGAAAACTCAAGCTTTAACCATGAGAAAAATCAATCAATAGAAACAGAAAAAAAAGTGCTAAAGATGATGGGATTCTTAGACAAACATGGCTATCATAAATATGTCGTATATGTTCAAGAAGGAAGAATAAATTAAATTGATGAGGAGAGAATAGAAGATGCAAAAAAAGAACTCAAACAAAATTTATGAAATTGAAAAATAAATATCTGCAATGAAAAATACACTGAGGATATTAAAAGCAGATTGGATACTGCAGAAAAAAAGATAAATGAATTTGAAGACATAGCAATAGAAAATATGCAAAATAAAGCAGAGTTAAACATGAAAGACTAAAAACTTTTCTACTGAAACTTAATAGTATAAACTTACAGAAAATAATACAGAAGGATATCTTCATAGCTTTGGGATAGGGAAAGAGGTCTCACTGGGGTCAAAGATTGTTGGAGTTGAGGTAATAGAAACTCTGTGTCAAAAGAAAGAATAAGTGGTCAGAGGATGGGATGCATAAAACTGAGATTATAAAAGGGCTACATAATGACAAATTCTAGGTTATGATCATGGAAGTGAGTGACTGAGGGGAATAAGATCACTGATGGAGAGAAGTGCAAAGGCATGACAGGCACAGAGTTACATGACTTAAGGGCTTTATAGTGAGTTAACAGTTGACAAAGCTAATAACTATTAGTTATTAATAGTTGCTGCATAGTATTTAAACCTGACAATTTCATGGATGCAGAGTAGAAGATTCAGATCTGGATTAAAGGAATATGTTAGAATCAAAACACTCTATATTCTATCTCCCCAGAAAACTCAGCTAGCAAACCAATGTTCCATGCTTTGGTGTGAGCCAGCCATGCTAAAGCCATACATGCACCAAGTCACCTAAGACCACCACAATGGCACTTGCCAAATTGTGAATTCAATTAGCTAACGAGAGACACATTGTGTATTCACTACAGGTTCTAATGGTGCATTTCTGGAAATTTGGTTTTTCTTCCTAGGTTTGCCATGTCCAGTGATTCATGCAACAGATACTGTTAGCCTTTCCCAGTGCCTCTGCACAAGCACGCATTCCAAATGAATGAGAAAGCCTAATTCTGAATTTGCGAAGAAAGAGAAAGAAAACAAAATGAGGACAGTCTAGAGAGAATGATGCAAAAAAATGGTCATTCTTTCAATAGGATCGTAAGTTACAGTGTAAGTAAAGGATTGAATGATTTAACACAACCTCTCATATTTGATCTGTCATTTCCACTCTTTTAATTACTGTGGAAGATGGCTTACATACTGAGAAGAGAATTCTTGTACAAACAGGGTGGATATTTGAAGACAAGCAAAATTTGGCATCAAGTGAAAAACCATAGGTTCTTAACGTTATTTAAATCACTTCTTAGATTTAGTCCAATGAAAACACTTATGTGAAATATTAAAAAAGCCAACACTTCAAAACCAGGGAATTTGCTTTTGATCCCTTTTGCTGGAGTAATTATTGATACTTTAGATTACAAGCAGTCTATGAAAAATACTCTTTACTATATTTGCATATTAATGAATGCAGATGGTATTTCAGAAAAGAAAGAAAATAATCCTACACCGAGTGATCTCTAAGTATCGTCTTTGTCTAGATGCATGTTGGGTTTTTTTTTCTTTGCTTGTTTAAGGTCAAATGCTCTTATATTTTGTGGTTGCATTTTTAAACCAAAAATGCATGTTTAAAATTTCTGTAAAACCCAGTCATTTCTTTGCAAGTAAACCATCAAATTTAATTCAAGTGCCCACTATAAAATAGAATCTCTGCAAGATTCTGTGGTTATAAAGATGGTTAAGACAGAGTCCCTGACTTCCTGAATTTAATTCCCATCATTGTAGCTAAGAAGCTACTACAAAGATTGTTTTCAATTCCATCTTTTGTGATCTAAGATATTGTTAGATATCTGATCAAGATATTGTTAAAAGCACACTCTTCAGGGTCACTCCTGTAAGCTTCCCCTTCTTCTTATCATAGATTTTGAAGGCTGGATTAAAACATTAACTTTAATAACAGCAAAAGAGAAATGGCAATAATATCTATGGAACAAAGGAACTGTGCTGAAGAACTGAAGACAAAGAAATGATCTCATGCTATTAATAATCTTATGCCATTTCTCCAGAGAAGACATACAGATGGCCAGTAGGCACATGAAAATATGCTCAACATCACCAGTTATTAGAGAAATACAAATCAAAACTACCATGAGGTATCACCTCACACTGGTCAGAATGGCCATCATTAAAATGTCTACAAATAACAAATGCTGGAGAGGGTGTGGAGAAAAGGGGACCCTCTTACACTGTTGGTCGGAATGTAAGTTAATACAGCCACTATGGAAAACAGTGTGGAGTTCCTCAGAAAACTAAAAATAGAATTAACATACGATCCAGCAATCCCACTCCTCGAATATACCCGGACAAAACTATAATTCGAAAAGATACATGCACCCTTATGTTCATGGCAGCACTATTCACAGTAGCCAAAACATGGAAACAACCTAAATGTCCATCAGCAGATGAATGGATAAGGAAGATGTGGTACATATATACAATGGAATACTACTCAGCCATAAAAAATAATGAAATAATTCCATTTGCAGTAACACAGATGCAACTAGAGATTATCATACTAAGTGAAGTAAGTCAGAAAGAGAAAGTCAAATACCATGTATCACTTACATGTGGAATCTAAAATATGGCACAAATGAACCTATCTACAAAACAGAAACAGACTCATAGACACAGAGAACAGACTTGTGGTTGCCAAGGGGGAGGGGGGCAGGGAGAGGGATAGACTGGGAGTTTGGGGTTGGTAGGTGCAAATGATTACATTTAGAATGGATAAACAACAAGGTCCTAATATATAGCACAGGGAACTATATTCAATATCCTATGATAAACCATAATGGAAAAGAATATGAAAAACTGTCTATATGTGAATAACTGAGTCAGTTTGCTGTACAGCAGAGATTAACACAGCACTGTAAATCAACTCTACTTCAATTTTAAAAAAAGATATAATGTTGGAAATGTAAATATCAGGTATGAAGCAAATGATTTAACAACAATTTTACCATCAACAATGGAGGGAGGGGGACAGTAAGAATTTGTCAGCATTTATTTTAAAGAAAGAAATACATTATCAAGTAACCATGAGTATATCTAGCACTGTTCATGTCAATCCTGTTGGATATTTATCGATACATTGAATTAAACAGAAAAAGAAACTGTGGCCTTTAAAAAAAATAATCCTATGTCAGAGGTGCTCTATGTGTCCCCATTTTACAGAAGAGGAAACTGAGGCACAAATAGGTTAACTAACAAATAGCAGAGTAAGGCTTTTAGCCTTACTTTTCTTTTCTCATTCAGTTTCTTGCCAAGGCTGGTAGTACTTCATGTAGTTAAAAGGACAATTTTTGGATTTAATTATAATTTGTTCAAACCCCTAACTGCCCCTTGACATCTGTATGACTCTGACCAAGGCATCTGATCTCTCTAAGCCTTGTTTCCTCCTGTATAAAATGAACACTCTAATATCTAGTTAAAGGACTCCATGAGAAGTAAAAGAGACGGTATGTGTAAAACACTTAGCACAGTGTCTGCACGGTTTTAAGCTTTGCATATGTGGTAGCAGTAATTATTATCATTTTAAACATAATTTTATAGATAGCCAAAATGAGTCAAAGAAAAAAGAACTACTCACTCAGAGTTAGGTAGTGTCGGAACTTGAACCTAGGTCTCTTGAAAGCCAGATATGTCTCATCTCTCAAAGCAGTTATAATTTCCATGTGGTCCACAGCAAAAACATCGTATGTCTGGAAACATATATAAAACTCTTTATTTCCCTGTCAGGCAGTTTCAGATATTCATATTCTTAAGGTTGATATCTGTCAACATCTAACTAAGCTGATAGTCCAGGGTTCCATCTGCTCAGGTGGAGTCTATTCAGTAAACCAGACCCCCCTATTCACATGTGTTCAATCTGCCACCACTAGATCTCTATGACTCTCCTGTCCCAATTAGGAGTCCATCCCCTTGTTGGGTTTCAATACAAATCACCTCCTGCCTGACTTCATATTTTGAACTGGCTTCATTTCAGAGAAAATAACGTGCACCATTTAGGTGAAGGACCATAGAGTTTATAATTATCTGGGGAGATTTCTAAGCCCCAGTTAAAACTAGTGCTAAAATTGTGCTCAATTTGGAAGCAAAGGTCTTAAAATAGAGTGTATCAAATCATCATCATTAGAATAATAACAATAGTTGTGACTGGCAAAACAGTAGATACTGTTCAAAGTGTTAATACGCATCATCTCATCTGGTCATAATAACCAACTTGCATATTACCTCTTTTTGAACAAGAATGAAACCAAGGCTCAGATACTTTAAGAAACTTACCTGAGATCACACAGTAAGAGACAGGGCTGAATCTCAAATGCCTGATTGGGACTTTTTCTAATTTACTGTATTCTGTCTTTCTTTCAAGTGAAATGCTTTCATCTTTAAATGTACATCTTAGGGCATAAAAAGGCAAGAGTTCCTACCCATGAGAAGGGGTTATCTTCACAAGACATCATTTTACTTGGCCCAGAGAGTATTTGCTACAACCATTAATAGAAACAATCAAGACTTCCTGTTTTGAAGTTTGTATAAAATATATCCTGTGGCCTTTGCACAAAATTATTTAATGTGATATAGATATCTGTAGTGAATTTAAATCTTACTTCAGCGATTTGGGTGAACTAATTTCTATTTTGAGTCTCCTTACCTCCTTTGTTTCCCATGATTATGGCTTAGGTATTTGTGTTGTGTTAAGAAACAGGGCATGAGGGCAGGGAAGAGGTTGATTTGGTCCTCAGTTTCATCTGACCATGTGGAAACCCACTAAGATATTCACAACCTTGGTGTTTAGGTTTTACTGGCAGCACAAAGGCATCACCACTTCCTGTTCTCTTGGCCACTTTAGGCTCAGCTGCACATCCTGCCATGTTTCTGGCCATCTCAGGTACAAGAAAATCATCAAATCATTTCCCTGCTTTGGGGATGATGAATTCTGTAAGTATATCTAAGGCCTGATCTGTCAAATACCTCCCAAAACATATTTTCTCTGGTTGCATTTCTTAGTCTTAGAAATGTAACACAGGTCTTCTTGTTCTCACATTCCACAAATGTATCTGAATACTTAAGTGCCTCTTTGGAACCTGTAGAGGAGGTTAGGCCTCTTTCTCGGGGACTCACCAATCACTGCATTCTCCTGGCTCCTTCTCTGATTAGCCTTCACTACCATGACCTCTACCACTTACCTCACAGCCTGGACAATGCTTTTCTAGCATAAATTATGTAAGAAATTGACCACTCTTCATGTACTTTCATAAGTAGTTTATTTAGGATGATTGTGTTTTTACAACTCAAAGCTAGAAAGAAACTCATCTCTTCTGTTTGTTGTCAAATCCCTTCTTAAAGGTGACGAATGCAGAATGGCCTTCTGCTCCCTGTGTGGGACGGCAATGGGGGAGGCCCAGGATGTTAATCAATATTCCCAGAGGGCAACTTTCCCCTGCATATGCACTGAGAGGTATAAAGCTGTATACGACAGAGAAGGAGAATATTAGTAGAACCTCAAAACTAAGAGTAAGTGAAATGTGGACTGTCAATTAAAACAGGGTGAGCATATTAATTTTAAAAAATCTAATAAGAAGTTTTTTAAATCCAGTGTACTTTCTTTAATTTTCCCTTAGTGAATGGGGAGTGGTGATGCCTGATGCCGTAGGCATCTCGCTTGTAGGTAGAAAAATTTAGGGTATGTCTTAGTTTCACAATTTACTCTCTGGATAACGCTGGGAAACCTACCTATCTTCTATAAGACAGAGCTTCTTTCATAAACAGACTATATAGAGGGCGCTTTGGGGACAGTGTATACGTAGAGCCTACATTACTAAAGAAATAGTGTCTCATAGAAAATAGATACAGATATACTTGCATCTTATATAAGATATATATATCTTACAAGCTTAGGTAAGGTAGTATGGGGAAGTTACCTTATAACCTAGGAAACTCTGAACCTGTGGAGACGCAGCAGATACGGAGGAAATGTCACCAAACCAGGTCGATCTGCCAGATGCACAGTGAGCCACATGCTGAGAAGCCGAGGTTCACAGCCCACAGAAAGTTTACTTACAAGGTAGCCAAACGAAGTTAGGGGAGAACAATTCTCAGGTCTGCCTCCCCCAGGTGAGGGGGTTCGGATATTTATGGATAAGCAGGGTGCTCTGAGGCACTGGAGAAAGGCGACAAGAAGAAACCAGCGAGATACTCTGCGTTCTGAGCAGGCGAATCTCGGCACCACGCTTCTGCATATTCAAAATGGCGGCGCTTAGCGTCCTAAGAGGGTGGAGTTTTCCTGCCCTGTGACGTCAAAAGGCCGTTCAAATGACAGCTGCGCAGGCCCAGTTTTAGGGTCGGTGGTCCCAACCAGGCCCCAGCAGGCTTGCACTGGGCAGCAGCTGACGCCGAATTCCTAAAAAAACTACTGGGCTGCGTGAGAGTGGGAAGATACGCAATTAAAAAGAGGGGAAAAAGAAATAAAAATCCCCCTCCACCACAAAACTAAAATGAACTTAAATCATTGAAGGCAGTTTACAAGCAAATGGGTTTTAACAAGCTGTTCCCATATTGGTTGTTCTGTAAGACAAGTTCAAGAAGTTCTAATAGTTACCAGCTTCTGTGAGCTCCATGGGGCACAGAACCACTCCATGGTTTCATTATCTGTAAAAATCCATCAAAGGATATTTTTAAGAGTGAAAAAAGTGATACATGGAAATTATATATATAGCTATATAGAGAGATATGTCTGTGTATAAAATTTAGCCTTTCTGGAGGTAAACATCCAAAAAACTTAGGAATTATGATTCTTTTTTAAAGTAAATTCCCTTTTGAGTTGTTGCCTTCAAATTCCACGTCATCCACATGCCTCTTTTTGTCTTTTTCTTCTAGATTAAAATGTCTCAGAAAAGGGAGAAGGGAGCTTCCAGAACACATCCTCTAAAGTTGTAACCAGTGAATCCTTAATATCTTCCAATCCCGGTGGAGCCGGATGGCATGCGTAGCTGGGGAGCAGTTGCTTCAAGCCCTTGTTCTTGGCACTGAGCTGCCTGGTAAGGCTGCGTAGCTGGGAATTACATAAAGTGACAGGATTCTGGCCTACGTCCTTTCCCCTGTCAGAGTCATCCTAACACAATACGCAAAAATAAATGCAATATGGATTAAAGACCTAAATATAAGGCCAGACACTATAAAATTCTTAGAGGAAAACATAGGCAGAACACTCTATGACATAAATCACAGCAAGATCCTTTTTGACCCACTTCCTAGAGAAATGGAAATAAAAACAAAAATAAACAAATGGAACCTAATGAAACTTAAAAGCTTTTGCACAGCAAAAGAAACCATAAAAAACGACGAAAAGACAGCCCTCAGAACTGGAGAAAATATTTGCAAATGAAGTAACTGACAAAGGATTAATCTCCAAACTTTGCAAACAGCTCATGCAGCTCAATATCAAAAAAACAAAGAAGATATACAGATTGCCAACAAACACATGAAAGGATGCTCAACATCACTAATCATTAGAGAAATGCAAATCAAAACTACAATGAAGTATCACCTCACACCAGTCAGAATGGCCATCATCAAAAAATCTACAAACAATAAATGCTGGAGAGGGTGTGAAGAAAAGGGAACCCTCTTGCACTGTTGGTGGGAATGTAAATTGATACAGCTACTATGGAGAACAGTATGGAGGTTCCTTAAAATACTAAAAATAGAACTACCATATGACCCAGCAATCCCACTACTGGGCATATACCCTGAGAAAACCATAATTCAAAAAGAGTCATGTACCACAATGTTCACTGCAGCTCTATTTACAATAGCCAGGACATGGAAGCAACCTAAGTGTCCAACGACAGATGAATGGATAAAGAAGATGTGGCACATATATACAATGGAATGTTACTCATCCATAAAAAGAAACGAAATTGAGTTATTTGTAGTGAGGTGGATGGACCTAGAGTTTGTCATACAGAGTGAAATAAGTCAGAAAGAGAAAAACAAATACCGTATGCTAACACATATATATGGAATCTAAATTTTAAAAAAAAATGGTCATGAAGAACCTAGGGGCAGGACAGGAATAAAGACGCAGATGTAGAGAATGTACATGAGGACATGGGGTGGGGGAAGGGTAAACTGGGACAAAGTGAGAGATACTGCCAAACATAAAATAGATAGCTAGTGGGAAGCAGCTGCATAGCACAGGGAGATCAGCTCAGTGCTTTGTGTCCAGCTAGAGGGGTTGTATACGGAGGGTGGGAGGGGGACGTAAGAGGGAGGAGATATGGGGATATATGTATATGTATAGCTGATTCACTTTGTTATAAAGCAGAAACTAATACACCATTGTAAAGCAATTATACTCCAATAAAGATGTTAAAAAAAAAGGAAAGTATGTCTATTTTTCTTAAGTCTGGAACTGGAAAAAGAAAAAGAAAAGAAAGTCAGCTCAGATAAGCATTCCCTGTACTTGGCACTAGTGTGAACCCTTCAGAACAAGGATTTGCATCCACTGAAATTTCCAAATCACTAAGAGCATTTCATTATCCCTTGTTTAAAATTTCTCCCCTCTGCTCCAATATTGGACAGGAATTAAATTTGGCTTTGGAATCGTTCTGTTTTCAAATGTAAATGAAAATGCCATTTGCTGTCAATTTTGATAAGCCATTTATATGTAAAATCTCCCTCTCTTCAAGGTATGGCAGCTGTTTGGAGATTTGATGAATCATTTAACAAGAAAAACCAAGTAGAGTGAATAAATGTTCTTTTCTTTTCAATCTTAAAATATGTGCAATTATTTTCATTACAGTGTTCATTTGTGTTGCTTTCATCACTAATTTCATTTAATGTTTATTAATACCAACAAAATAAACATGATGATAGACATTTAGAAAAAGAGTATTTATGATCTAGGTTTTAAAAGGCAACCATTTTGCAGATGTGGAAATAGAATTCCTGGTATTTTCATCTATTATTTTTTGATTACCAAATAAATGTGGAAACCAGTAAGAAGTCATAAGGACTTCACTACAGGAATTCACATTCTAAATCAGTAGTTCTCAGAATTTGGCATGCCTCAGAATCACCTAGAAAGCTTAAGAAAAAAACATAGATTCCTGGGCCGCATGTCAGTTTCTGATTCAGTAGGTCTGGGATGGGATCTTACAATTTACATGTCTATAAAATTCCCAGGTGATGCTTCTGTTGCTACTAGGGGATCTCTCACTGAACCCTACTCTAAACCATTTTCATAAGCTTATTAAAGTAATATGGGTGAGGAAAAGGAAGACTATATATTAAATTTTTGCTCTGAATCACTTTGTTTTCACAATAATAGACATTTTTGTCTTGTTTTGGAGGTATGCAAATTAAAGCTCAGATGTGTTAAGCAACATTCTTGAAGCTACCTAAGAAGGGATGCAGCTGGAATTCAAAGGGAGGCCAATGAGATTCTAAAACTGGTTGGAAAATTCAAACACTTTTTAGGGAAATGCATTTAATGTACTTAAGAGAAGTCATTCTAATGATAAATGGCTACTGCTACTCAGCCCCAGGGTCAGGGAGATAATAGGAAGCAGTGGAGATTACAGTGACCTTTAGAGCGAACTCTGGCTCAGACAGTGTAAATTGTTACCATGAGGGTTAGTATTGAGAATAAGGAAGAAAAGTATTTCTTAATATAAAACTATGAAACAAGGATACCTACCCCAAAACTAGGCCAGGTAGTAGAAAGAGTTTTGCATCATCATCATCAGTATTTGTGGTAGTGATAGCGTTGGTACTGGTAACAATACCACCACCACATACACACGTTTCCTTATTTGTTAAGTAAGGTTCTCCAAAGTCTCTTTTAGATCAAAATATACTATGCCTTCATGAATCCATGATTCCACCTAAAGAAGAAGCACATACACTTAGAAGATAACTGGTTGAGATGAGTGCATAGAAAACCAGGAAGAAAAGAGCTCCTTTCTCTCTATTTCCTATCAAACCTCTACCTAGGACAGTGCCTGAAAAACAGTAGGAACTCAATACTATTTTTAGAAGGAAATACAGAAAATCAGAAAGGAAGGAGGAAAGGTTGCATATCAGGCACTCATGCCGGCTCTGTCATGTCCACAGCTCCAGGAATACATATCCCAATTCTACGAAGTGAGGATGGGTAAGGTCAGGGCAGGGAGCTCTTATATCAGGCAATGAGGCAGAGTCTTCATACAGAGAGGGAAATGAAATCTCCTTGGTCTTAAAAAGTCCAAAGCTCCATAGTGACTGTGCTTATTTTCTCCTAATTTTCTAGGGAAACAGGCAGTAGAAGGAAATTGTGTTCCTGACTCAGAGTGACATTTAGCCATGGCCACTCCCAAAGTTTTGCCTGCTTCAAAGAAAGTTATCTTAGGGACCTCCCTGGTGGTCCAGTAGTTAAGACTCTGCACTTCCACTGCAGGGAGCGTGGGTTCGATCCCAGGTCAGGAACTAAGATACCACATGCCGCGCGGCCAATAAATTAATAAATAAACAAACAAATAAATAAGAAAGTTATCTTAGACTATTTTCATAAAGCTTTGTCTCCCTGGAGAAAGCTGCTGTATCCTGGGGAGAACCTCTGCTCCATTCCACTCTGCACTGTTCTGCAATACATTTCTCAAGCAGCTTCCATCCCAGAGGAAGCCACAGCCATTGCTTCACGGGCAATGGCACTTAGCATTTCCACGGTACTTATCTCCTTGAAGGAACTCTGCAAGCATCAACTAATTAGTCCATAGAAAGGCACTGTGGGAAAAGCATGCTTATTCACTTTTAGGAAGCGGCAACTTAAGTGAAGAAGCAATACCAGTGCATCCACTTACAAGGTTACAGAGGGAGTTGGAGTAGGATCTGGAGCTTGCTAGAGAGTGCTCCCAGAAGTTGTGATAAATGTGATTACAAATTAACAGCGTCACAGTTAAACAATGGTGACATTCCTTGAATCCCTTGGTGAAAATGATTATATTTAAAGAAATAGCATATGAGTTCATATAAATAAGGAAAGAGGACCAATTTGATACTAACAGGTAAATAGCTCTATAAGGGTAGCTATGTAAGGGTGAGACTCATTAATCTGTGCTAATGCTTTGTGAAGTTGAAAACCCTCTCTCTTTCACACATTGAACATGAAAAATAAAATAACTTTCCTGGCCATACTATTTCATGTCAGTCTATTTAGACAGTGTCTTTTACAGTCATATTGTCTATTATTCTACCTATTTATGCATTCATCCAGGAATGTGTACTGAGTGCTTGATATATACTAGATATTCTGCTGACATTGATGGTAGTGTGGTGTGTAAGACAGGAAAGGTCTTTGTCTTTAAGGTGTTTCCTTTCTAGTGAGAAGACAGGAAACTAAATGAGCAATTACCATGAGACATGTGATTCTATGTCAGAAGAATAAGATACCATGGATGTGGTTAAAGATGGATCAGAATCAAGGGAAACTTCCCAGAAAAAGTAATATTTAAGGGATACATATTTTATGCATATGAGGCAGATAAAAGGATGGTTTTTACCTAGATTTCATAACAGTAATAAGATCTAACTATTGACATGTATACTGTTTGATTATTTACACTGTATCTTCAAATTTATTGTCAAATTAGATGTCTTAACCTCCATGAGAGAATTGGGATTATTGTCAAGTGAAAGACCTAAGAGAAAAGAAGCCCAGAAAAGGTAAAGAAGGCAAGACTTGAAAACTGAAAAGTGTCAGAGGTCCAACTTAGGGTCAGCATTTGAATTTTGTTTACAATGATGATTCAACAAAACCTGATGAAGAAATTAACTCACCCATTCTCAGGCCTGATTTGACCAGAAAATTCCTTCTCTAGGAAGGTACATTCTATGAGCTATTTTAACCAGATGCCTAAGTTTACGTTTTGCTCAATATTAAAGGGGAATTTTTCTTATGGAAGAGAATGTAACATCAATAGAAGTATGGAACTTTGCTTCATAAATAAGTGGTACTCTTACACACTGGATAATAAAAGCTCCTAAGAGGACATATCAGACCTCTTCATCAATATAGCCCGGTAACCATGATTTTCTCAGCTTTGAAATCATGGAGCAGCAGCATAAGGTGCTAAGAGTAAAAAGGCTCTTACTTAAAACACAAATATGCGTGACAGTAGCAGCAGTATGTAACATAGAACTGGCCAGGGGAAGTGGTTTTTGAATAATTGTTTTTAATGCATTTCCCTGCACTGACAGTATTAAATATCTGTCTGGCAGAAATTCACAAGTAGTCCTGTGTCTTGAACATTTCCATAAATCAGCAGTATTGCCTTGGAAACACTCAGTTTCCCAGCACCCTCCATTACAGTGAAGCAGATTGGGGCTGAATAACAGGCAGTTAACTGGAACTCTGGTCATTTGCCTCATTCTGCTACCCTGCACCAAGCTTTTTTTGTTTGAATCAATTCCCCATCTTCCAGCTCTGAAATAGAAGTTGGTGGTTCCAAGAATCTCTACGACCAAATCTCTATGTTGGCAGAGATGGTGATCGCTATATCCATGGTTACATACACCAAACAAAACATTTGGCACATTCATTAACAGCATTTATGGAACAATTATTTAGCTTCTCCTTTTGTCAGGCTTGGTGCTTCACATGGAGACAGGCACAGTCCCATAGTCTAGAGAATCGATTTTGATCCAATAGTCCCACAAATACATGTAGAGTTCTATAAGACATATAGTTTTACAGTGTCTGGTATTTAATCCATTTGGAGTTTATTTTTGTGTATGGTGTTAGTGAGTGTTCTAATTTCATTCTTTTACATGTAGCTGTCCTTTTTTCCCAGCACCACTTATTGAAGAGGCTGTCTTTTCTCCATTGTATATCCTTGCCTCCTTTATCAAAGATAAGGTGACCATAGGTGCATGGGTTTATCTTTGGGTTTTCTATCCCGTTCTGTTGATCTATATTTCTGTTTTTGTGCCAGTATCATACTGTCTCAATTACTGTAGCTTTGTAGTATAGTCTGAAGTCAGGGAGTCTGATTCCTCCAGTGCCATTTTTCTTTCTCAATATTGCTTTGGCTATTTGGGGTCTTTTGTGTTTCCATACAAATTGTGAAATTTTTTGTTCTGGTTCTGTGAAAAATGACATTGGTAGTTTGATAAGGATTGCACTGAATCTGTGGATTGCTTTGGGTAGTATTGTCATTTTCACAGTGTTGATTCTTCCAATCCAAGAACATGGTATATCTCTCCATCTGTTCGTATCATCTTTAATTTCTTTCATCAGCGTCTTATAGTTTTCTGCATACAGGTCTTTTGTCTCCTTAGGTAGGTTTATTCCTAGATATTTTATTATTTTTGTTGCAATGGTAAATGGGAGTGTTTTCTTAATTTCTCTTTCAGATTTTTCATCATTTTTGTATAGGAATGCAAGAGATTTCTGTGCATTAATTTTGTAACCTGCTACTTTACCAAATTCATTGATTAGCTCTAGTAGTTTTCTGGTAGCATCTTTAGGATTCTCTATATATAGTATCATGTCATCTGCAAACAGTGACAGTTTTACTTCTTCTTTTCCACTTTGAATTCCTTTGATTTCTTTTTCATATCTGATTGCTGTGGCTAAAACTTCCAAAACTATGTTGAATAATAGTGGTGAGAGTGGGCAACCTTGTCTTGTTCCTGATCTTAGTGGAACTTGTTTCAGTTTTTCACCATTGAGAAAGATGTTGGCTGTGGGTTTGTCATATATGGTCTTTATTATGTTGAGGTAAGTTCCCTCTATGCCTACTTTCTCGAGAGTTTTTACCATAAATAGGTGTTAAATTTTGTCAAAAGCTTTTGCTGCATCTATTGAGATTATCATATGGTTTTTATCCTTCAGTTTGTTAATATGGTGTATCACATTGATTGATTTGCATATACTGAAGAATCCTTGCATTCCTGGGATAAACTCCATTTGATCGTGGTGTATGATCCTTTTAATGTGCTGATGGATTCTGTCTGCTAGTATTTTGTTGAGGATTTTTGTATCTATGTTCATCAGTGATATTGGTCTGTAGTTTTCTTTCTTTGTGACACCTTTGTCTGGTTTTGGTATCACGGTGATGGTGGTCTCATTGAATGAGTTTGGGAGTGTTCCTCCCTCTGCTATATTTTGGAAGAATTTGAGAAGGATAGGTGAAGAAGTAGTCTAGGAAGAAAGTATCTAAGTATATAGAAAATATTTTTGGAGTAAATAAGAGCTTATGAAAGCAACTGAAATTGATTCTTTATTTACCATTGTATATGAAAATGTTCATTGTTGCATTATCTACTAAAAAAGCAAAATATATGAGTATTTAGAAAAGTATAATAATAAACCCAAGAAAATATTATTCATCATTTTGTAGTAATTAAAACCAAGGGACCATATATTTTCATTTGATTTAAAAAATGTTTCTACTTAAAAGAACAATCAATAAATGTGCAACATAGATTCCAGTTAAGTGAAATAAAAGAAGATCACAAAATGACACAGTCTCAGCAACACACAATAATTTTGCACATGGGAAGAGATTGAAACATAACATCCCAAAAGAGAATTGTTGTAAGGTTGTAGGATTTTGGATATTTCAAACTTTCTTTTTTAAAATTGTTCTGAGATGTTAGATTTTTATATATTTTTGAATAAAATAAAGAAAGGTACTCTTTGAAATTAGAGTTTGAGAAATTAATTGAACCATGACATTACACTGTGTTTCTGTATACAGTTCAATTGACTCCCATCCTCCTTTCAACTCTTTTATAGACACGTGATACCCCCAACCCCATCTTCCTCTTCTTTCAGAAATAACTTTCTTTCAGTGGAGAACATTGATAAGATTGATACTACTTCAACTTCCTGCCACCTAAGCTACATCTAACCGTACCTTCACCTACCTTTTCTTCTTCATCTCCTGTGAGATACAGAAGGTATCTATTTGAAGTCTCAGAAACCCAACTCAATCTTTCTCAAAGCAAAATACATTGGCTTATTTATCTGAATATCTGCGGATTGAGCTGACTTTCATCACAGGCCTATGTGACAATACCATCTGGGCTTATTCCTCAGTTCTACTTTGTGTGTTGGCTTCATTCTCAGACAGGCTCACTGTGTTACACTTATGCTTATGTGCCATGTTCTTTGTTTTTGTCGTATTTTCAGATGAGGTCTTCACACTTCAAAAGTCTAAGGACTGCAGATCTAAAGATGGAGGCTCTGCATAAACTGAGAGAGGTGTTGTGCTGATACAGAAGAAGTGAGAAGTTCCACAGATACCTGGGTAAGTGTGCTTCTTCTCATTCAATAATCAGTATGAAATGGATGGGAAATCAAGTAAGTGCTGCATCTTTAAATCACACTGTGAGTTCTGAAAGACAAACAACCCAGGGTATTTTTCATAAAGCCTGCAGAAAACTTTCATGTTTTCCCCAATTAGTTGTAAAGGGCTTCCTGATTTGTCAAATTTAGAAATTCAGGGCTACCATTTCTTCTTCTCTCTCTCGTTCCCTTCTTTTGTTCTTTCTTCCTTCCCTTATCAATGTGTATTGATCTAATGTTTTTCTTTCAATAACTGCATAGTATTTTATAATATTCTCAATTATTACATATAATTTATCCACTGTTTCCTTATTTATGCATAATCTTGATTTATTTTGCTGCCATAAAAATACCGAAATAAATACATTTCTTTATACATAAATCCTGAAGTATGAGTGTTATATCTGTAGGTTAGATTTGCCAAATGAAGTTTGTTGGAAATATTTCTTGAGCAGGGCAACATTCTTTCACAAAGACTATATATAGTTTTATTAAAGTTATGACTTCCTTTCAATAAAATGTTATTTCTTAAACTCCAAAGAATTTAATTTCCAAGGATGATCCAAAAGATGATTATTTAGAGTCAATGAGGTGGTTTCATTAGAGTGTTTTAGCAAAAGTTTCAAACTGGCTCTTTGCTTACTGCCGGGCAAAGGGCATTAGCTCTCTTCCTTTTGACACTTTGCTTCAGGATCTGACCAATTTCTCACTTTGGACAAATACAATAAATGAATGCTTGTGGGGGTTTTTTTTGTGTTTTTTTTTAACTTAGTGTCTTTCTTAGGATAAATTTATTTTAAAAAGGGGATCATTGTACCGTTCACCCATTTCATGTGAGATTGCCTTGTATGCTCATATCACAAAATTCTATACTCTCACATATAATTCTCAGAAGACAAGCAGCTCAGATTAACAAGCTCCTAACTTCCATGCCCATTCCTGATGCCCTCATCTGTTTTGAATACTTCATTTTTCTCCCATAATACTAATGATGCAATCAATATTTGGAACACTTCATGTGCTTATCTCATTTCATCTTCTCACAACAGTTATCTGATACTGGTAGTCTAACAATTCCCAGTTTAAATGTAGGAAGATTAACACAGTTATGTAATTTGCTCAGGGTCAGACTTAGTAGGCTGTGGAGGCTGGATTAAGCTCATGAAATATGGGCTAGAGCCTCTACACTTAATTTCTGAGAATTGTTGCTTGGAACAATGTTGACTTCCAGTAGGTACCAAAAATCAGCATCATTCAGAGAGGCTTGAGAAAGGTATACATAATTTGCAATGAAGAAGGGCAACAGGGACCTCTCAGCTTATAAAAACAATCCATGTCTCCTTGGTCAGTTGGTTTTGAGATGGATGTGGAGAAAGATAATTTATTAGGTCCCAGCCTCCATCAGTTTGTTAAGTGTATAATCACAGATCTGCATTTTTAAGGCTACCATAGATAGAACTTGTAATTAGTCTGGATTGACAGCAACAAAATGACTTTTTTTATACCTTCAAGAGCCAATCCACCACTATCCAAGCCCAAGAGGGATATAAAAGGGTGAGCAGTTGCCAAACAAAACCTGATCTAGAAGGAAGTTAAGTAGGCATTTTAAGTTTTCTATTGCTTTGGTCTTGAACTACTTGGATTACCTTATTCTGGTCCTGATTGAACAAATGCCCTTCCACTCAGATTAAGGCTTATTTCTGGTTATTAAAAACCACAACACCTCTTGGCTCTGCTGTAGCCTTAATTTCCAAATTCAAAGTTTCTCTGGACATTTAAACTTTAGCCATACTGTCCTGTGCCTCTGTTTGGACTTTCAGCTGCTTTATAGTCAATTATTTCTAGTTGCTGCCAATAACCCAGTCTTAGGAGATGACTGTGCAAAGACTGCTGATCTGCACTATCTGGTCCTCTTAGGTCTCTTACTCAATCCTGATTTCTAGGTACTCCAAGCAAAGCTTCTGAGTTGGTGAACACATCTACATGCTGAGAGAGTGGCATGCCCCAACTCTACAGGGACAGAGCACCTGTTCTCAAGACACTTCTGGACCTTGCCCTATGAATCTCTTCATCTGGCTGTTCATTCATAGTCTTTATTATATTCCAGAATTCATGCTAAGAATTTAATAAGCACTGTCACATTTGACGCTCAGGAAAATTCTGTGAGGTCAGTTCACTCATTATACCCACTATGAAGATGAGAAAACTAAAGCTCAGAGATGTTAAGCAGCATTTCTAAGGTCTCACGGCTGGTGAACAGTGAAGCAAGAATTTGGCTCCAATACTTTCAACCTTGACATTTACTCAGGACAAGGAATATACATATATAATTTTCTACACATAGATAATATATAGGTCATTCTAAAAAGTGTATTTCATTCAAAAAATTTCATCTCATAAGTTAACAAAGCTTATGAACCCCAAATAGGTATTTTTAAGGAAAAGTATTAGGGAAAACAGATACTCCCAACTTTGCAGTCCATGTCTTGGTACTCAGTCATCCCTTACTTGGCCGCAGAAGAATGTTAAAGAGAAATGGAAAACCCTATTAGTTGGCTAACTAACTTTTATCTAGTGAATTAAATACAGTAAATAGATAATATTTAACTTCTAAACAATAACAAAGAGATTTACTTACGGTTGTCTGAAAGGCAACACTTGTAGACATCAATGTAAGATCCCAGGAAGACCAAGAAATCTGAAAAAAAAGGTCACATTTTAAAATAAAACCAGAATATCCAAAGTTAGTCCGCAAACCTTGATGACTTCTTAGGGCTTCAGGTGTTGGATAATTACCTGAGGAATCCACTTAGCATAACCACCTAGAGGGCTATCATTTGAATTGTCTAAAATTTGATACATTCACTTTTCTTAAAGTTTGAGCTAAAATGAAACAGAGTATTGTGAAAAAAAACAATCTCTAATAAGTTCCAATTATCCCTTTGGACAAAAACTCTGCTGTAGAAGGGAATAACAGTTTCTTTATTCCCACATTGTATTAATACCGCAGGTGGGTCAGTTAAAAAGAGCCAATCACACAGTAATTAACGATTTTAAGAAGCCAAATATTTCAGACTTCAGTTCGGGAGACTGTGCCCATAATAAAAAAGTTCCATATGCTGGCACATGGAGTAGGTCAGGCACTTTGGAGGCAAAAGTCCAAATCAGCAGGTGTGTTACACATTTTCTATTTAACACATTTTTTAAACATGACCTCTCATGAACTGTCTTCAATCTAAAGCTCTTATTCACTACTCCTTCTGATTTTGATATGGGTTTGAGTACAATATCTGTGTTGTGTTATGAGACACATCCAATTTCTTCACCCATCTTGCACGTCTCTTACAATGGATAAGTTAATACCATCAACAAAGGCATTTTAATCTCTCCTGTCCAATCTGGATTAAAATGTGCTCTCATCTTTCACCCATATTTCACTAGCTATATGCTCTTGTCTTTCATTCCTCCAATATTGGAAAGCAGGGCACATGTTCTCTTATGATTAATTATTTTGACAATATTTCAGTGACCTCACAGAGTCACTGAAATCATTGCATTCCTGCTTCTGTGTCATTGTGTCACTTAAATATATGTACCTCAATTCATGATTGGGGAAAACAAACAAACAAACAAACAAACAAACAAAAAACTTCTTAACTCAGTCACCATCAGACAACTCTTCTCTGAAGCTGTCAAATCCTATTAAAATAATTGTCCTTTTTTTTTTTTTTTTTTTTTTTTTTACTGTAGCCACTTCAAACACACCTCCCCTAACATTTCTTCCTGAAATCAGTAACAGTGAGGCTGTTTAGATGCATCCTTTTAAGCAAAAGTCCAGAGGGAGCAAACTGGAGGAATCTATACAGGAAGGAAATATAAAATCTGAAATAACATTTCACTATGACTCATATGAAAAAGACCCAGAATCTTCAGTGAGAAGTTAACAGGCTGTTAGTAAGTGTTTATGACATGCAGAGCTTTGTGCCACATCATATACAATCCTGTGGTGAGCCATGCTGCTCAATGTGGGTTCTGTGTATTGGGGCAGAGAATTGGTAAGGAGATAGGCATAGAAATTGATAGGAACTCTTATATGAATGTAACAGAAATTTTACATCACTTGAATCTCAAAGTTTTTAAATACTTATATTTTAAACTCTTTGTTGTGTCTTTTTTTCTAATAATTCATTTTTATTATATTTTATAAACTATTGTTCTGAGAGGGAGTGGAAGAAAAATTGGTCCTTACCACAGATAGTGGGAAAGCACTACAAAGAATCCAGAGCATTTCTTAATCAGCTTTGTATTCCTTCACTGCACCCTGAAATACATATAGTAATATGTATTTAATATGTATTTAATAATATTTTTGAGAGCCTATTACGTGTCAGTCTCCCTTGATATTTACCATGTGTTACATAATTTTTACTTTATCTCCTATACATCCTGCAATGGTTAATTTTATATGTCAAATTGATTGAGCATGGGATGCCAGATTAAGCATTATTTCTGGGTGTGTCTTTAAGAGTGTTTTTCTAGATAAGATTAGCATTTGAACTGGTGAACTCACTGAAATAAATCACCCTCCCCCTAAGTGGGTAGGCATTATCCAATTCATTGATGGCCTGAATAGGACAAAAACTGGAAGAAGGGAGAATTCCTTCTTCCCTGCCTTCCTGCTTGAGTTAGGACATCAATCTATTCCTGCCCTTGGATTGAGATTTTTACCATAGGCTCCCCTGTTTCTCAAGTAGATTGTAGGACTTCTCAGCTTCCATTATCATATAAGCTAATTAATCATAATCAATCTCTCTCTCTCTCTCTGTCTCTGTGTGTATATATACAGTGTATTAATTATATATATAATTAATTCTTTTAATATATTATTAATAATAAATATTATTAATTCTGTATTTTTGGAAAACCCTAATACATATCCCAAGACAAAAAGGAAATGAGATGGCTAGAAAACAAGGTACAATTTACATTCATGCCTTGTCATTCCAACAGCCTCATCTCTTGCTGGATGAATGAGCTCTACCGATCGGTAGCATGAGAATCACCTGAGCACTGGTTAGAAATGCAGAATCTTAGGTCCCATTCCAGACCTTTTGAGTCTGAATCAGTATTTTTCAAGATTTCCAGGTGATTTGTATGTACATTAAACTTTGAGATGCATTGGCTCAGACTGTTACAGGGACTCTCAAAAAATGAGACACGTCATCGTCTCTAAGAATGAAACTAACATTAAAAATTTTTATTGCAACATACAATGTATTTCAATTAGTCAGGGTTTTAGCTCACAAAGAAAAATGCCAGCGTACACCTAAATCCCTAATTTTGATTCATTTCGATTCTAAACTTATTCTCAGCAGTCTTTTGCTACTTGTTTGGCAGAACTTGAAGAGAACAAGAGGAAATCCTAGTGCTTGCCTGGAATTCATATTGGACAAGAATCAGATATAAATCACCCCGGGCACTTTCAATTTAACATAGGCAAATTCGGTTATTCCGTATGAACCCTGATCTAAGATAAGAGGGAATTGGGCAAGAGACTTCTCTGGTCAGATTTAGTATTAGTTTAAAAAAAAAAAAAGAAAAGAAAAGGAAAGAAAAACAGGGCCTAAAAACCAGTGGAATGAGCATTTGCTTGAAGAGCTCCTAATTCTAGATGTCAGCTACAAAATATCTTATAATGAAAGAAAGGTTCATTCTTTAATTAATTCATACACGAGGTGTTTTTCTCTCCAACAGAACTAGGAGCTCTTGAAGGATCATGCTAAGTATAATATGTTCCTAAAAACCACTGACTCATAACACCTATTGCTGGTCTCTTCTTCCCCTAGGCTAACTCGTTTCCTTGAATATGTTTCTGCTGTTGCAATTTTCACATCTCCCAGAGAGGCAACATGACATGGGGGAAAGAATATACAATTCTTTCTAGAGACAGACAACCTTGTGTTAAATTACCAGCTCTGAGACTTACAAGCCGTGAGTCCTTGAGCAATTTGATTAACCTCTATGAACTTCTGTGGTTACATGAATACCAAATTTGCTACGTTGTAAGAATGGCAACTAACACAACAAGATGTTTGGTAAATGACTATGCAGTTACTATATATATATATATATATATATATATATATATATATATATATATATATATATATATGCTTTTTGGCTACACTGAGCTTTGAATTACACAAATTCTTTATCCCTAAAGTCTCTGTTGATTTACACAGCACTTGGATTGATTGAGGAATGGAAGTTGGATGAATAAAATAACGAATGAATAAATGAATAAGTGGAATGGAAGGGCTAAACATGAATTGAATTATTCTGATAGAATATAATGCCCACCATTCTTGATTAGTCCTGGAGGTTATCCAGTCTCAGGTATGTTGTTATCCTTACAGTTGTAACTTGATTATAATGCAATTTTACAGTTCCAGTTTATATGTTAACTTCTCCCATTTGAGAAGCCTTTTCTAACCAGGTCGACCATCTTGTTTTTTCCTTCGTGTAAATCTGCATAATCCATATATCTCAAATACTCATTTCATTTTATTCATGTGAATTCCAGTTATGCTAAACATTGTGTTCTGGGAATTCCTTGAGGTAGGCTCATTACAACCTTCTTGAAAATAAACCGCAGTGCAAACAGCTTTTCTCTGGGGAATTAGAGCTGTTGATATTCATGAGTTAGGTACCTCTTCCACCTCAGGAAATAGCAATAGCAACGGTCTCTTGAGAGTGAAATACCCTAAGATTATTACAGCCCAATTCTTGTAAGTTATTTTAAACATTGACTCACAAGCTCAGAAAAGTCTTGGCAAGACAGATCAGAACGAGAGTCAGAGTTTGTGTAGAATGTAGCTGTTTGAAAATTAAGAAGCTCAGATAAGATGTAATATAGAGAAAAAAAAAATCCACAAACAGAAATCCTGATGATGGGTGGGAAGTAAGGAAAGGGTGTTGAGGAAAGCATTGGAAAAGATGAGGAAGTCTTTTTGTAGCAAAGTACTTAGGAATGACAGACATATATAGACTAAGCAGAGTAAAAGGTGTGATGCACAAACAGCAACTAATTTATGATGAGAAATAAGTAGCAGATAAGGGGCTGTTCTTTGCTATCGAAGCAGGTAGCTGCACATCTATTTTTGGAAATTTATACTCAATTTTATCCAGCTAATCTCTCACTTTTATTGCCATTATTTTCAAATGTTTTTGAATAAAATATTTAAGAACTGGCTGTAATTTGCCTTTCTTGCTGTGGAGGAGGAAGAAATTTTCCTCTACACTTCTAGATTCTTCTGGCTGGTCTAAGAATTAAACTGGCATGAGCCAGATTAACAGGAGAAAATCAAACAAAAGTTTAACAATGTGTATACATGGGAGAGACACAGGAAAACTAAATAACTCACCAAACTAAGTTTTTGTGTGTGTGTTTTTTGTTTCTTTTGTTGTTGTTGTTTTGGCCATGGTCAAAGCCCTCACCTTAAATACCATCTTCAGCTAAAGATAAAAGAGGATGTTGGCAGGTAATGGTTTGGGACTTCAAAGGGGAGGAAGGCAATTTACATGGAGAGGGAGAAACAAAGGTTTGGTAAACAAATGTTTGTTGGGCCAGTCAGAGACAATGAGACACAGGGAGGAACTTTAACAGAGTTTGCTAGGTTCCTCCCTGTCTACACACCTAGTTCTTACTAGAGCTCTCTACAGTCATAGCTGCCTTCCCGGGACATGTTCTCCATCTACATTATTTTAGGCAGTTGGAGGAAGGTCAAAGGCTCATCCTAAGTCTTTGGGGCTTGAAAAATAATCAGCCTAAATAAATCCTGTGCCAAAGAGACACAATTTGAGGTGGTAAATTTTGCTTCCCTACATCTCCTCAACTCCTATCCTTCACCACACACTCCCCACCCAGCGTGAAACTATACTTGTCAATTTCAAGTTATTGCATTGCCTTAACTGACCACACTCTTTTATTTCCCCTTTGTGTTAAATACTGTGATAATTAAATGAGGCAATTAACTGCTTAGTTCATTGTCCTTTGTATAGTCCAGGAGTTGACAAACTTTTACTATATAATAAATATTTTAGTGTATAATAAGGGCCTAAGGTCTTTGTTGCAACTACTGAACTCTGCCATTGCCATGTAAAGGTAGCCATCAGCAATATGTAAACAAATGATTATGGCTGTGTTCCAATAAAGCATTGTTTACAAAAACAGCTAGCAGGCCTAGCTCGGATATGACTCAGATTCCCTGGTTTACTGACCTCTTGTATGGTGTCTGGTACATAATAAGTGCTCAATAAATATAAACTCTGTGCGCTACCGGTTCCTTCCTTTAGAATGGTATTCTCCCCCTGTCTCTCTTGTTCTTCTAGGGAAATCCTACTAATTTTTCTCATGTGAATCCTTTCTCCAGGTAGATTTTCCACTATTATTTTTATTATTATAACCCAAAATTTAATCCTATTTATTGATGTTTTCAATGTGCCAGGTACCATACTCACTGCTTTAAAACTATTATCTTAATGCCATCTTCACAAAGCACCATGCAGTTAATATCATGACCATTTTCACAGAAAAGGAAGTTATTGTGTAGAAAGATTAAGCAATGTACCCAAAGCCACTCATCTTGTAAATACTCCTTTTTCTGTGTACCCACTACCAAATAAAATGTGTGTTATCTATTAATTACATTGGTTGGTCATTAAGGTAAGTTTACTCTCTCTGTCTTCTTGGCTGTGTCTGAAGGCAAAGTTCTCAGTTTGTGTAAATGAATTTTGACATTTGTTTCAAGATTTTTCCCAGTTCCTGATTTCTCCCCATTCAAGGTCAAAAGCTCCTGAAATCCATAATTAATTACATAAACTCAATTAGGGTTTTCCAAGGAATAACAATAGAAAATACAAAGAAAGGTTATGAGACAAGAAGGATAAAATGAGAAGATCTAACATGCATCAAACATAGATATGCATAGAATAAAATGAATGAACATGGGAGAGGCAATATTTTTAAAAGACAGAGAAAAATTAGAAGAAAATTTTAAAGAATTCATAAAAGTCCTATATCTTCTAATTCGGGAATCATAATGAAATCTAAAGTAAGGAAAATAAAAATAATCTACAAAAGATTTATTGTAGGAAATGTTCAAAACCAAAAGACAAAGAAAAGCTCTTATATGAAGGGAGAAAAAGACTGATTATATATAAAGCAGCAACTATTAAGCTGATACACATTCATCAAGTGAAAAATTTTAAACCAGAAAGTAAAATAATATTTTTCAATTGCTGAGAGAAAATAACTCTCAACCTAGAATTGTATCTTCCAGCTAAAATATGATTGGAGAATAAAACAAAAAGAAAATGATCTGAGAAGTTAGGTATTGACTGTACAACACTCTAGCAGTATATTTGAATTTAGGACTTTGCAACTTAATAAAAACCTGAAATGTTGAACAAAAATAGCATGTATGAAGGGAATAAGAAGATTGAAATTTAGATGTTCAAAATCCTCATATTATTTGGAAGCGGGATCACAAAATTGAATACATTGAGACTTTGTTAAATCAAATATCCATGCTCTCATTTTAATAACTAAAGAAATAAATAAAATAGTAAATAAAAATAAATGTGCATAACTTCCAAATGTATAAAATGGGAAAAATTTAATCAAAAATTTCAATTCAGTATAAAGCAGAAAAGAATATATAAAATATAAAATAATATATAAATTTTATATTATAAAAATGTAAAGTAAAGATAAAAAGCACAAAACTTAAAACAGAATAAAATATGACAATGTGAATAAATCTAAATATATCTACAATCACAAGTATTAAGTTAATCAGTATTATTATATTATATATTAATAAGAAACTAATCAGTTTAAAGACAGAGATTCTCAGATTAGGTTTTTAAATCTAGGCTTATAGTTATTATATCCACACTTAAAACATAAGGATAAAAGAATATGAAAATTTTTAAAAGATGGAAAAATAGGAAGAAGGCAATTAATAGATAAAATAAATGAGATGACTATATTAATATCAGAGAAAATAAACTTTAAGACAAAAAAATCTTGTTGGATCCTAAGAGGTTTAATTTGAAATTTAAAATTCAAACCTCATAAGCAGCCAGTGATTTAACATCCAAATATATAAGGCAAAATACTGCATAACTTATAAGAAAAATATAAAGCTTTCATCAGCTTCAAAAAATTTAACACTTTTCTTTGAGCAATTGATATATCATTGTAAGGATGTAGTAGCAGAAATAATAGACATATACTGGGCCCTACATTCAGTAGTTTACTTCTCAAGCAAACATTGAACGTTATAGCCAATAAACAATTCTTTTGCATACAATGTCCTCTGATCATAGTGTAATTAATTTAGATGCCATTATCAAAATTATAACTAGAGAAAAAGAACATGAACCTAGAAATGAAAATGTCATATATTATTAAATAATAATATTTATTTAATAAATGTTTCATTCTGGTGTACAGATATGCTTTTTTTCTCATTTTGCTATATATATAAAGTGTTAATAATACACACTTATGTTACAGTGTCCATTTTGAACTGTTTTGAATATATATAATATATATAGTATGTATATGTATATATAGTATATATACAGCTTTATTGAATGTATATATTCTCTACATGTTGTATATGTAGAGAAAAGATAGATAGATAGATAATTTCCCATAAAACTATTACCACAAATCTGGATAATGATAATTTCTACTACAAATGGTAGTCACAAAATGAATCTGTCCTAAATCCTCATCTCTTTTGCTCCTTTTTGACCTGCACTGGTGTATCTCAATGGCAAATACTTTTTCTCCTTTCTCCTTATACATCAGGAGCAAATCTTATGCTAACTGGATCTAGCTTCTGCTTTGCTTGGCTAGGCTAGTCCATCTAGCTCTAAATAATTATATATGTAAGTTCCAGAGTCACATAAACCTTAGAGGATGTTGGACACCTAAAGCTTTGTAACAACGAGGCTTGAGATCAGAAAGCTCCTATATTTTCTCATCCACTTTAAACTCTGAAATTCTATCTCAAAGATTCCTTCACTCAGCAAAGGGGAAATTGACAGGATTGCTGTCAAGGTCTATTCCAGGGAAGGAAGCATTTTCACCTTTTCAAAACCTCTTCCTGGTGTTAAGTGAGTTTCTTCTTACCTCAGAAGTTGGCCTAATTGATATTTCTGCAGCACTCACATCATCTCTCCTTTTCTCTATTTTCCTCCATCCTAGAAATCTTTTGAGAGGCAGGAGAATGATGAAAGAGATGGGGTCAGTACTCTCAGAGAAGGGTTGAGGCAATGGGTAAATACATTTGAATTTAGATTCTATTTTTCCCAGACCCTATGCTCATTTTACCTCTTCTGGCTTCAATCCCAGCTCCTTGTTCTTGTTTTATTTCCCTTCTGCTGTTTCTTTCCTTGAGTTGCATTTCTTATGCCAGGTGGGAATCACAGCTGAGCACTATGGAGGCATGAGATATGGAGGGCTGGATGAGACTGCTAATGATGTACTCTGGCAAAGCAGTTCCATTCCAGCCTCAGTGATGGCATAGCTGGAGAAAACTCCAGAAAAGTGCTCAACTTTTCTCATGAGTCTGAAGTTTCTTCTGAAAGAGGGAAATTCTATCAAATGGTACAGTAAGACATCTGTTTCCTCCAGCAGTGACTTCCAGACAGGGTAACATAATATTGATATTAAATAGGGCCCAAGACCAGTTCTTTACTGAACTGATCTAAGTTCTGATTGCAGTTTTTAGTCTTATTTAAAAGTGTATGCACACTCCAAGAAAATTCAGGGAGGATGTGAAAGGTCATGCATTTGCTTGTCAACAAGTATTTGTGAATATTTACAAAAAATGTCATGAATTTAGCAATATAATATCTATTATGTACCAGGCAGTTTGCTTGAATTTAGCAATAAAATGTCTATTATGTCTATTGTGAATATTTACAAAAAATGTCATGAATTTAGCAATAAAATGTCTATTATCTACCAGGCAGTTTGCTAGGCTCCACCATCATTATTTATTTGTGGGCCACAGAGAATTGTAGCTAAATTCGTGTGCATGTCTTCCTGAGTTATGGGAAATATTTCCTATGAGATTCACATTTCTCAAGAGGAGAATGGCATATAATGTGATCATTACGTTGCTGAAGACACTTGAACATCTGTAAGATGACTTGCACATGACAAGGGCATCAATGCCACATCATGGTTTTGGGATAATGTCCTGGGACATTTACTGGTTGTCATGTGCAGAGATCTCTTATCAACTTAGTGGTGATATTAACAGAAGCATAAGGAAAAGTAGTGCACTTATTTTTCTAAAATAAAGTTTATGGAGAAATGACACAGTTAAATCTAAATGATGAATAAATAATAACTCTACACCATTTTGTCTATTGACATTTCAATAGCAACTTACTTATTTAAACTGGACTCATTAGAGTCTTTTAGAATAGCTAACACATATCAAAAACACCCAAAGAGTCATAGGAACATTAAACCAGAAGTGTAATTTATCTTGTGGTCAAGTTCAACCATACCATGTCATTCTGTACTTGATACAGAAGCTGAATATTATATAAGTTTGTAAAATGCAATTGTATTTTATCAATTTTTAACAGCAAGATCTCCAGAGATGCCAGGATGAATCAGTCCTTCCCAGACATGTCAAAGTCAATCTTTCAAGCACAGAACTGGGTCCTGATTTGGGGAATGACCAACATTCCTATTCATATTTGGCTGCTTCTGTCTCAGAGTGAATAGTAGTACACGAATTTGAGATGATGCTGGCATATGACTGGAATTTCTCTGCTAAAACTTGCTCTTACAGAAAGATCTGAGATTCATTCACACTCTATTAAGTAACTAAAGAACATTTAAAATGCTAGAAAACAGATTATAGACCTTAAAAGTGTATCCCTTAGTTTGCAGGTCCAGGCACCAATTAGTTTACCTTGGAGTTATAAAAATCAAATATATCATGAAGGCAATCTCATACCCTTAAAACAGATAACAATTGGTTGGCCCTGGGGAGAGAGAATTAAGGAGGAGAAAGAAAAGGAAAGAGAAAAAAAAATAGGAGGGATGATTAAAGATAGCATAGGGACACAGTACAAATTGAAACTAAAATCCCCAATTAATGTATGGCCATGATGTTAAATTGTATGTAAAAGAGATAAATTGCATTATCTGTCATCTCACTGGAATGTATCCTTCTCAATCAAAATGACCTCTTCTAACCCCCTTGGCCATTTTCCTATATTCCTTAGTTTGCTATTCTCCTGGTCTTTTCTCTTCATTATAATGTTTGAGGCATACTTTTTTGTTTAAGAAAAAGAGAAAGGATCTTTGAACTGTACCTTGAGGTTTTCATAGGAAAAGCGTGAAAGAAACTCAGTGGATATGCTAAATAAATACTGCTGGAGTGAGCGGCTTGAGGTTGTGCTCTCAAACTTTAACTGAATAAGACTTTTGCACGATAAACCATGAATTAATGCAGTTCTTTCCCAACTGAAGTATAAGACTATATTTGTACTTGAGTGTTATAGATATTTACTTTACTTCTTTGGGTTTTCTTTCTTAAAGAATATTAAGTTTCTGATTCATTATGTTAATTTTTTTTCAACATTTCTGAGACTAGCGTTTCAGATCAGCTAATCCTCAATGTAAACATGCTTTTTCTAAATTCCTTTACTGGAAAATTCACTAGTGTCTTGGTAAGTGACACACTTTAGGATGAGACAAGTTTCAGTTACAAGCTATGTTCCTTATTAATTATATGAATCTAGATATGTTATTAACTTCCTTAGGTACAAGTTTCTCATCTGTAATTTCGGGTATTAAATTAACTCATCTCATAGTGTTGATATGAAGACTAACAAAACAGGACCTCAACAGAGTAGTTATTTAAACCCTGAGCTCGCTGTCTAGTACAGCCTGACTTATAATGCAGATTTGAATTTGCTGTAATTATCCTGAATGGAGATCTTCAGATATGACCTAGTGGGAACAGCACATCATCAATCCCAGATGAGCAAAACAGGGTCTTCTGCTAGACAATCTGCCTCCATGCAGCCCAGGGCTTACCTTTTTGATAAGACTGGAAGCCACCAAACGGTGTTCTCAGCTATTCTACTATGTCAGAGAAGGTTTGGGTTTCTTGACTTTAAAATACCTACCCCCTTTTCCCATCTCCATATATCCTCCCTTAAAGCCTTAGCCTGTGTTATATTGGATTCCTTGTCTGGAAATTAATTTAAAAAGAAAAATTATTAAATTCATGATTCAAACTCAGTAAATAATAGCTACCTAATCTGGCCCCTACTCTGTCGAATTATATAGTCTGCATGAGTTGTGTTTAGGCTTCATGACACGATTTGTTTAAAGAAAGGTTGTCTTTTAGTATCCAATGACCTCCAAAAGGGCTCTTTCATTTGAAAGTCTCAGAGTCAGGGAAGGTCCAGTCCATATTTATACCCCAGGCAGGCTAGTAGTCTCATACCCATTTAAACTCTTATTTCACTAATATTTTTAATACATATTTAGAGGGAAGGTCAAATGCTATGTGGAGTAAAGGCAGAGGGTGGCAAAAGAGGACAAGTACTTACAGTTTGCAGGCTCCCTTTTATTTCACTGAGAAATTCAGCTCAGGTTCCAAAGTTGCAAACTTACCATCTAATCAAACACTCTATAGTTAGCTGTATCTAGTCTCCTCAGAAGAAAATTTAACAGTGTTTATTCTCAGTATACAACTCAGGGAGTCACCAACACCCCTCCCAAAAAAGTAGCTTACCAAAGTAGTACTTCCAACCATTTGAGAAGTCCATCTTGTTATATTTCCAATATTTATGTGTGTGTATGTATGTCCCTGTGTGTGTGTGGGTATTTGATCACTGTCCCTTTGGGTATTTCTCTGGTGCGCAGAGTACATTTTGCCTCCAGAAAGCTATGGAATAGAACATTCCATGCACATTAATTAAATCACCCACAATCCCACACCAAACTCAAAAATAAAAATTCATGCCTTTTTAATTCCTATCTCAAGTTAAGTCCAGCTACATTCCACTTAAAGGCCTTCAGAAGTTCTACAGTAAGATTAACTGATAAAAGAAGATAATCATCATAAAATGTCTATAACATAGAGATGCCCCAAAGTAGAAATTAAATCCCTTCCTCAAATCAAATTACTGCGAATAAATAAATTCAATATTAAATCCCTTTGCTGTTGTAAATTCAAGTCCAAAGAAAATTATCTTGTTCTTATGTGTTAAAGCACAAAAAGAATTCAACATTCTTAAATTGTCTAAAGAAATTAAAATTCTTGCCTTTTTTCTTTCCTGCTTTTTCTAAGCTAGATGTCACCCTCATGCCTGGGTGGAGTTGAAGTTTTGCCATCATTGCTCTTTCCAATGTTTTCTATTGGAATAGGTATATGTATTCGTTTTCTGAGTTGTCATAACTAAATATCACAAACTGGATGGTTTAAACAACAGAAATTTGTTTACTCACAATTCTGAAGGCTGGAAGTTCAAGATCAGGTTGTTGGCAGGTTTGGCTTCTTCTGAAGCTGCCTTCCTTCGCACTGTGCCCTCATATCATCATTCCTTTATTCATACATATGTTGGGTGTCTCTCTGTCTCTGTGTTCAGATATCTTTTTCTTATAAGGACACCAGCCATATTGGATTAGGGCCCACCTTAATGACCTCACTTTAACTTAATCACCTCTTTATGACCTTATCTCCAAATGCATACATTCTGAGGTACTGGCACGGGGTGTGTGTGTGGGGGTGGTTAGGACTTCAACGTGTCCATTTTGAAGGAACACAATTCAGCCCATACAATGCAATCCTTCAGGATTTCAGCAGTGTAATGAATTCCATGCCAATTCTCTCAAGGGTCCAAAGCACCATTCCAACTCCCAGAAAATAAAAAAATAAAATAAAATAAAACAAATGAACTCAGTTGTATGAGAGCCCAGAAACTTACTGCTCATATGCACTTCTGCAAACATTGATTCAAGGAACTACTTGAGACAATCAGAGAAAATGAAACAAGAACTTGTGAGTTGGGTGGTGAGGCACAAAAGGACTCTGATGCTTGCTAGGCCAAGTAAACATATAAATTTTAGACACATACAAAACCCAAAAACATTTAACAAGAATGCATTGCAAAGGAAAACAAAACAAAACAAAACTTCATCATCTGGGGCTTTATTCCAAAATATATGAGTAGGCTTTAGGACATGGTAGGAAGAAGTAAAAATAGCATATAAAATCTTCATATTAATAAAGAAGTGCTACAATTATTGTGTTACTCCTAATCTAAAAATATAGGATATTTTTAAAACATGTTTTTTAAGCATAAATATAATTACTAGTAAAATTTTTAAGCAGGATATGAAACTGTAAGAGAAGGAAATAACCCATGAAATCAAACTTGGAAAATAAAAGAAATAATTTCATAAATATAAAATATGTAAGTGTAACTTTACCAGCTATAATGGAATCATAGATGAATTAAACCACTTTTAAATACAAATACTCTTTTTCAGTTAAAAAACACAAATCATACAAATGCTATTTATAAGATAAAATCTAAAACAAAATGAGATAGAAAGTTTGACAAGTAAAATTTTGGACAGATTTTTAAAGAAAAGCAAATAGATATGATAGAAGTAATATTAATATATAATGTGAAATTTCAGAAAGAAATAAGAGCATTATATGGAAATAAATTAGGATGTAAAGTCATGAATCACAAATTGCCTTGTAATATAGTATCAACATAAATAAAGATAAAGTGTTACACATACAGTAAATTATTGTAAGATCCTGGGGAACTTCTACCAGATCCAGAAATATTGTTAAGATGACATAAACTTGAATAAATAACATATTAGCTAAGAGATTTGGGCTTTGGAAGTAGATAAAAATACATTGAAATCCCACCTCTCAGCTTCTAGGTGTAAATTTTAGTAGAATCACCATCGTTGGGTTAGTATGTCTCCAGAAGACTCGGTGGCCTCATATGTACAATGCAGAAACGAAAAACAAATAGCTTTCTGGGTTATTGTGACATTAAACAGTATAAAGCAGAAAAAAATGTTTGGCACACTGCTTGATACATAGAAGTGCAAAATATTTTAATTATTATTATCATTACTACTCTTATTATGTACTGTCAATTTATCCTACAACCAACTCAGCTTTGACAAATGGACCATATGATAAGTACCTCCACAAAAATCTCAATAAGTGTAAGTGATCTACAGTGCAATAAACACATAAATTAATATCAAAAGTTTATATGTTTAACATAAATATCTTAAAATTACTACATTTCTCATATATGAAATTCTATTTCATAATTAAATAGCTCTTGCTTATAAATTAAAATTACAGTAAAAAGAGTGAGAAATACACTATCACTCAGGCACCAATAGCACAAGTAAAGGAGAACAGACGTGTTATTCCCTTAAAGTCAGGAATTAGACAAAGATTCCCACCATGAACACAATCAACAATAAACAGTATACACGTTATTAAAACATACCTTATTGAAGAATATAACTTTTAATTTAAATAAATGAGGGGAAAAACTTACAACTTTCTGTATAGGAGCCTCAATATATCAATTATCTCTTAATGAATTTATAGATGCTCAATTACCTGTTAATGAATTTGTAGAGTGATTCCAACTAAAATCAAAATCCCATGTAATTTTTAAAATATTTGACAAAGTTGTTTTAAAGATCATAGAAAAGAATAAAAGGTAATACATACTAAGATATTTTTGGGAAAAAAAGCCTAATCTGAAGGAACAGTTTTAAATTAACTATTTAGAACTATTTATATTTAATAACTATATATTTAATAACTATATATGTGTATTCTACAATAATTTAAACTTGTGATATATTCTCAGGAATAAACAAACAGATGAAGGATAGAGCATACACAATTCATAAAACCTTAATAAAGGTAAAGTTGACATTTTTCTATGGGGAAAGAAAGTTTTTCTTCAATAATAGTTATTGGGAGAATTGATTAAGTACTAGAGAAAAAAATATTGAGAACCACCTCTCTCTTACACACTATGAATCCCAAATATATTAAAGAGATAACTGTAGAATAAAATGTCTTAAACTAAAAACCTAGGGGTTCTTTAGAAATACTAATAGAAGCAATGTGTTATATTGTTTTAATTTAGGTGGACAAGATGAGATAATATATGGAAAGGACTTAGAAGTATAGATACATAATGATAGAGGTAGTGGTAAAGGATGTGACTTCAGAGCCATGTTTTCTCTTTTTAGGATGGGGAAGGTAGAATTCATAGGAAAATTTTGCTAGATTTGGTTCCATGTAACACTTTATAATTATTTCAAATATTATAAAATAATTATACCAACTCGAAGAGGCAAATGACAAATTGAAAAAGGTGTGTGTATTTTATTTAGCAAGTGATTAATATCCTTCAGCAGCTATTTTGGGGAGAACTACAGTATCTAGGTAATTCAGAGACTTCTGTCTTTTACTCTCCCCTCTTCCTCTCCTTATTCATGGGGGAGGCAGGGGAGGACAGCTTTTGAATGTGAGATTAGAGTTTTTTAAACTAAATAAACTTTTCATTAACTATTTCAAACATGAAAGACTGTCCAAGGTGCTATTAAGGGATGTACTATCTTCTAGGGATAAAAGAGTTAACATGACTTAACTGGGGTAACCACTCAGTAAAAATCAAGCAATTCCTGTTTGTGTCTGAACTGATTCAGATCACAGAATACATCATTTTATATATGTCATGCATGAACACATACATCAAAGAGGCTGGACAAACTATAACAAACACTCAATGTTAGCCACAGCTGTCTTTAGGTGATAAGATCCATAAATACTCTTTAATATCTTCCATGCAATTTTCTGTATATTCCCACCAACCATGATGTGTACGCATTAATTTTAATGGCAGTGAACCAAAGTGTTATAAAAAATGTGAGTGGGTGAATGCAAAAGGTACAGTTCATGGTTAAAAAAGAAAAAAATATATATATATATATTCTTTTTTTTTCTTGCAACCACTTAAAACTTCTTGCTGCCAGGCAAGTCTTGGCACAGAAAAACTTTGGGAGTTACCAGCGAAAACTCACCCTTTGCCAATCACTCCAATCAGGCTGCACAAATAGCCCTTCTGACACCACAGACCAGTGACAGTGAAGATGTAGGGGCGTGAAGGGAGAATCCAGTGACAAAAGCCCCAAATACATATTAGGTAACAAGGCATATTATGGGAGTAGTGTGGGAGAGAAGAAAATTCTGCTGAACTTCAAATGCTCCCATTAGACCAGGGCGCTATGAGTATTTGTGCAAAATTCTCAGTCTCTGGCTTATCATTAAAATAGAGGCTACGTGATTTAGATTTTCTGAATACAGATTTTAAAACTAGGCAGTAACATACCAGCTTTGTGAACTTGAGCTATTTGTTTCAGCTCATTGTTCCTCAGTCTCTGAAAATTAGAAGTACTGTAGAAGCAATGTCTTAGGATGTCTCAGTTTTGAGTGAATTAAATGAGATAATACTTGAGAAGAGTTTTGAGGTGAAGTCATACAACAATAGAGTTAGTGGTTAACAAAGTGACTTCAGAGACTCATTGTCTGGGTTTTTATCTCAGCTCCATCACTTGGGTAAGTTTTTAAACCTTTCTGTGTTTCAATTTCCTCGTTTGTAAAATAGCGATAGTAATTGTACCACTACGTGGGTTTATTGGGAAGATAACTGAGTTCATACATAGCAAGGTTTAGAAGAATGCCTAGCATTTCTATAAATGTCAGATATTTTTCTGTCACCATTTTATAGATGAGAAAACTGAGGCACAGAGAGAAGTTAAGTAACTTGCTCAATGTCACCAGTGAGTCAATGGAAGAGTTTGTGCTCAAACCCAGGCATCTGGCTTCATAGTTTATTTTCTTAACTATTGCACTGACTGTGTTTAATATATATTAGGTATTATTTTTATTGTTAGTAGTTAAGTCAGAGGTGGCACACAAGTATGGCCTCAAAACATTTTCTAAAAACTAGAAAATAAAGAACAAAGGAAGATTAAGAAATGAATACTGCTCATTTCTTGTATAGTGGCTATTGCTCCTATCTATCTATCTATCTACCCATCTATACATATCACATTTAATCCTCCACCTCCACGATGAATGTAATATGATTCCCATTTATAGATGAGGAAACTGAGCCTGAGGAAAGCCATGACTTAATTATGGATGAAACTGGCATTAGAATTCAAATCTAACCTCAAAGCCTGGGTTTTTCTATTACACGACACTACTCCAATGTCTTAATATTTGTTCTGATGTTCAGTTTGCCCCCAGCATAGTCACTATACTCAGAAGCTAGGGTTTTTCCATATTTAGAGTAACCTGCAGAAGACGTTTCCATTGCCTTGGTTCCCCTGCAAGTCTCAGACTCTGAGGAAAGCCAGAAAGGGGGTGGTGGGGGGAGGGTGGTCAGAAGATGACAAAGTGAAATAATCAGAGTTTCACTGACCTTCTCTGCCCAAAAGAACACTTTCCAGAAAAACAGAAATCCATCTTGGGTTCATGATAAAAATAATACAGTAGTTCCCATCTTCAAAGCCCTTTGATATTGCTAAGGGTTCTATTGGGCAGAAAACATCAACACTCTTTACCCTCCTTAGATCTGGATCTTGAATTATTTGACATACTGGTGCCCAGAGTTTGCAGTCTCAAGGTTTTCAGGGTAGTTACTCCAAAGGGATACTGTCTACGCTTCATTTCTGGGTACACACTTCAACTTCATGCAGGATAGATGGGATTGTATCTGTGTAGGCATTTATTGTCTGCCTCCTCCGCTTCCCTTTTTTCTCCCAGAAAGCAAGGAATTTCCTTTGGTAAATTACTTCTCTACTGTTGTGTTACAACCTTGCTTTTGGTGGAGGCTGACCCCATTCCTAGCTTCAAGGGTGGAACATTATTGGTCTAAGCTAATCCTCATGTTCCATTCCCTCCAGCTACAGTAGTTTGTTCAGGAATGGATGCAGGATCCAGTTTGGGCCATTGAAAGAGATGGAATCTAAACATCTGAGCACCAGTCTGCTGGGACTCTCCTCTCTCCTTCCTTGGAGCTGTATGGGTGGGTGTGCATAACATTCTGGAGCCTGGAAATGAAACAGACCCTGACAAGACATGGTGAGGATGTCACTGAATGGCAGTTACAAGCCTCAGTAGGAACCAGCTCTATCTCCAAACTATTTCAGTTTTGTGAGCCAATAAATACCACTTGTTGCTGCTGATGATTTGGATTGGGGTTTTCTGTTACTTAAAGCTATAGAGAGACCTCAACAATAATGTATGTCATCAGAACATGGGTATCTGATCCAGCAATCCCTGCAATCCTAATGGTTTTTATGGAAAAATGAATCCAATATCACACAAATTAGAAATGTAAATTTCTCTCACAGAAAAAGGAACACACCTAAGTCTTCTTAGTTTCAGCTGCAAATGACTAACCTACTTCTTCTAGTAATATAACCATGAGTGGCTGCAGGGTAGACTGCCTCTCGTTTCAGGTATTATGACACCAAAGCCATGGCACAGAGTAATACTGTGCCTTCCTTCCCTGCTTTAGAGAGTCTGCTGAAAATACTGGCCTCTCCAAATGATCATGTTGCTATCCTGTGCCCAAGTGATGCAATAACATTATAAACTAATCTCAGGTAGATAGGGTAAGCCCCAGGCTCTGAGTGTGTGATAGCCAGTATGACACTAGACTAAACTGAGAGAAGTTATGTGAATTGCTAAAGAGAGAAACTGATATTCCAAATATTGTTGTGGTCTAGTTATAACCATTATGCTTTTGGATTCCTAAAACCTCCATTTTCAACATTTAGAAAAGTGTGCAAAATCATATTTGAGTAGCATCTACTGTGTATACTAGACATCACCAAGATAGTCTACATATATTTGTAATATATGTGTGTGTGTGTATACACAGACACTGAAATTTTTCATAAATACTTAGTGAAAGACTTTTATCTTTTTAAAATATGAAGAATATTAATTCAAAAAGATATGTGCAACTCCAAGTTCATTGCAGCATTATTTACAACAGCTAAGACATGGAAGCAAACTAGGTGTCCATCAGTGGATGAATGGCTAAGAGAACGTGATATATAATGGAATATTATTGAACTGTTCAAAAGAAGGAAATCTTGCCTTTTGCAATAACATGGACGGACCTTGAGGACATTATGCTAAGTGAAATAAGTCAGACAGAGAAAGACAAATCTCTATAATCTCACTTACATGTGGAATCTTAAAAAACAAATAAACAAACAAGCAAACTCATAGATACAGAGAACAGATTGGTAGTTACCAGAGGTGGTGGGGTAGGGGGTGAGCAAAATTGGGTGAAGGTGGTTAAAAGGTACAAACTTCCAGTTATAAATAAATAAGTACTGGGGATGTAATGTACAGCATGGTGACTATCGTTAATATTGTATTTTATATTTGAAATGTGCTAAGAAAATAGATCTTCAAAGTTCTCATCACAAGAAAAAAATGTGCACCTACGTGTGGTGATGGATGTTGACTAGCCTTATCACAGTGATCATTTTGCAATATACACAAATATCAAATTACTATCTTATATACCTGAAACTAATACAAGGTTATATGTGAATTATATCTCAATAAAAAATAAAATAAAGTGAAATAAAATAACAAAATAAAATAAAAAGGGTCACCATAAAAAGACCAAACCCTAAAACTGATATCCCAAGCAGTTTGAAACAGTTCAGAACTTCTCAAGACAATCTTTGTAACAAAGTGACAGTGGTGGAGTTAGGACTTCAGGAAATTTTAGTATACAGAGCCAAGATGACTCTGAATCCCCAGAGATATCAGTAAAATAAACATGCTCTTATTTGCTTTAATATTGATGAAAAACATTGCTGCATCCATGATCTGTTAGAAATAATGTAGTAAGGATTGTGAAATGAAAGTTTATGGTAAGCACAGGTGGTCTGTGGTAATCAAATAGTCAGGTAAATCACTCTCTCCAATCACATGCTTCCATTCTCTTTTTGGTATCCAGGGACATTGCTATTATCATGAATAGAACTTGGAGTTAGGAAAACTGCTATTTGCAACTTTAAAGTCAGAAGACAATCCATTCACAATTCCAACCAGTGGAAATTGTGCTGTATGCAGTATATTTCAAAGAGATCTGGCTTTGGAATCAGAAACATTGGACTTAATCCTGGACATGTATCTTATGTTAGCTGCTTAGTCTTGGATAGGTTATTTAATCTTAGAATGCATAAATTTCTCCATCTATAAATTCATATATAAAATGTGGTATGAGTATTAGATATATGCTTATCGAATTCCATGAGAATTATTTAATGGATAACTCCATAGTTTAGTCGTTCAATGCTTAAGGCCATTGGGGCCCTCCATTGCCCACCATAGCAAAAAGAAGCTATTAATTCAATAGAGAAATTCTAGTGAAAGCAACTTTGTTTAAAGATGGTGGGTGCACTGATCAGAAGGTGGTCTGGCTAGACCTAAAAGTATGAAAATATGTTTCAAAAGAGTATGAATTTCTTTCCTTTGTTTAATTAGAAAATACTGCTTACTAATCCATACCTAATCACCTTGATCTTGCTTATTCAGTTTAAACTTTTTTTCCCCCAAGCTAGGAGAATGCTCACTATTCAAAGAAGCATAGGGGTCCCTTAATTATTGCAAAACAATGTGGAAAAAAATCAGAAGATACTGGTTTCAGAGCAGCCTCTACTAATGCTGAATACTTTACTTTCCTCATCTGGACAATAAAATAATCACCAGGTCCCAATCAGGTATAAATTCCTGTTGCTACCTCTGTTCACCTTGTAAAACACCCACTTCATTCAGTGCTATTGAACAAGAAGGACATTTTAGAAGAATCATTTTAGCTTCATTGTGCAAAAAGACCAAATTGCTATTGAATAAACCACTGATTAAGAGTTGTTTCTAGTCTTTGCCATAATTCACACCACGGTTTAAAAAATCTAATCACTATTAATTATAACCCAGATGCAAAATAATAATAACAGATAACTTTTCTTGAGTGTTTTCTTGTGCCAGGGACTGTTGTCATCAATTTACATATATTAACTAATTTAAACTTCCCAACCTAGTCTAATTGGGTAGGTATTATTATTATTATAAACCTCATTTTAGACGTGAGGAAAGGCAGGCACAGAGAATTAATGCAACTTACGTTTTTTTCACTAGTAAATATTACAGCCTGGATGGGAACGCAGACAATCTGTCTCCTGAGTTCAGGCTCCTATTGATTGCAGGACACAGCAAAATGTAATTGTTACCTCCTCATTTTTCCCATGCATCTTTTGTAATATTAGCAGAACCATGTTATATATTATAGCTTAGAAATATCAAATCACAAAACTCTGCCCCTATATTCTTTTCTGCAAAAAAAAAAAACTATCAAAAATTACAGGCAGTATGTAGACAGTCTAGTTTATGAGTAGACCTAATTAATAAATAGGAAAATTATAAAATTGATTTTAAATGTTTATTGTGATTTTAGGGAAGTCCTCTTTTATTTTAATGTTCACTGAAATGATCCAAACATCTGAATACAAAAAGCTCAGGACCAAAACCAAAAATACCCAAAAACAAACAAAAAAAACAAAAACAACAACAAAACAAAACTAGAAACTAAAAGACATTAAACTATTAAGAAGCAAATTTAGGGGCTTCCCTGGTGGCGCTGTGGTTGAGAGTCCACCTGCCGATGCAGGGGATACGGGTTTGTGCCCCGGTCTGGCAAGATCCCACATGCCGCGGAGCGGCTGGGCCCGTGAGCCATGGCCACTGAGCCTGCGCGTCCGGAGCCTGTACTCTGCAACGGGAGAGGCTACAACAGTGAGAGGCCCGCGTACTGCAAAAAAAAAAAAAAAAAGCAAATTTATTGTTCGCTTGTAACTAAATGAAAGAGTAAACAGAAAACTGTATCCAAAACAGACAATAATTTCTAATTTGTTATTTGTTTAATTTATAAATTCTGAGGAATTACTTTTAATAATTATTTAAAGTGAAATTTTATTTTTATGATATATATATATTTTTTTCATATTTAGAAAAAGCCAAGTGTCCTTCTGGAATCAATGGGACTGGCTGTCCCTCATCTTTCTTTTATGCTTCAAATATATTTTATTTTCCCCACCTCCATTCTAAATTAGTCTGTTATTTTATCCATCTTGTCAAATCACTGTTCTCCATCTTACAAAGGAACAGAAAAGCTAAGTGATACATTAACTCCTGGTAATGAAAAGGGGTATATTTACTGGCCTTTTTTATATATAATATAATCACTTTATGTCTCTAAAGTCTAAAGAAAGGTAGTGACAACAAGAACAGTCCTAGAATAATAAGTCCAGTTAAACAAACAAAACAAACAAAGCAAACACAGTTAGAAAATTTAAAAAAGCAAAAGAAGAGCTTTTTACATTATTCTTTCTTCCTTGATTTTGCTTCATTTTCAGTTTTTCAAAACAGAAGGAAAGAAGGAAGGGAGGAAAAAAGAATTCACAAAAAAACAAACGTTCCATAGTCGGGGGAGATGGTGGGTAACATGTTTTCTTAAAATGTTTCTACTTTCTCACTTATGTTCTTCACTTTTGGCTTTTTTTTTCATCCTCCCCAGACACCTGGGCTTTGATGGAGAGGCAACTCAGTAACTCCCATGAATCCAATGCCACACGTTACCTATATAATTAGAACCCACATCATAATTGCTGTCATGTATATAATCAGTGTTCCTGCACACCCTCAATTACTCAAGCCCTATTGCTGATTGATAGGCAGAAATATGTTTTGTCTTACATTTTATGAGATAGGCAATGGATGTAAATTTACTGTTTTGCACAATCAGATGCTATCTCATCATAACATAATTAGTCAATTAATGAACAAATATTACTGAGAGTTTAATACGACTCCAGAATGTGACACAGGCTTGTTGCCCAAGGCTAAATGCATAGAATATGTTTCCTGATGATGTAGTGGCTAGTACTAATTTTAAATTTTGCCTGAAATAGAGTAATGTATTACAAATGAAAATGCATGTCACATGTGTAAGTTTTGCTTAAATACTGATTTGTAATTCTAAAAGAAAAATGGAAGACGACTGTAATAAAGTATCAAAAATATGGGAAGTATGTATGTTGTGAACGTGCTTTATGTATCAAACACTGATTTGACCTGAATGGGTGCCCTTTCTGTGTAATTGGACAGAATATTTGAAGATCTACAAATGAACTTGAGCATTGGGGGTACTGTACTTAGCATATGGCTGGGAACAAACTTATCAGAACCAGTCACTGAGAATCACATTACACAAGAGAGGAAATGCTATGGATACAATAACATTTAGATTCAAAAAAACTTTTTCTTTGCACCAAAAATAGGTACAAGATATCGTCCCAAACTACATTTTCTGTATGTAAACAAAACACCTGAGAATCCAAGGCCCTGATAGCGTTTTCATGTCATTAGAACAATGTTCATCTTTTACAGTCTTTAAAATTGACTCAATAGGTAATTTTTCCTAATCTCTGTTATTAGAGATTTGCTGATCCTTGAAGCAGTATTGCAGAATGAGGGTCAGAATATGGAAACTGGAGCCTGACTACCTGCCTTCAAATCCCTTTCTGTCATCTATTCATTCCTGTAAATGTAACTTCTCTTTATGTCAGTTTTATCATCTGTAAAAGGATCATGATAATAGTATTATGTACCTCCTAACTTTTTGTGAGAATTAAATTAGTTAGTCCATAGAAAGTGCTTAAAACAGAAGTAAACCCTAGATATAATTTTAGCTATTATAAAATGTGTTTTGTCCACCCAACTGGGGTAAAAGGAAACGGCTGAATGTTGAGTAGGGGGTGGAAGATGCGGGGTAAAAGAATGGAGAGAAAGTACATAAAAATACTTTCTAAAGGTCAAAATCGCTCTTTCTTTAGTCACTGGACAGATTTTGTTTTCTTAGAACTACAGGTCTTGAATAAAACACTCCCTAAGACAGCAAGACGAAAGACCCCAGACTATGGAGAGTAGATGGCAGTGGGGCATCAGGAGTGAAAAAGGGAGAAAAGCTGGTCATTTTCACTGATGCAACAAGTTTGTTTGCAACATAAAGTATTTGACTTTAGCCTCATATTTTAAGCCACATTTTATATATTTATTTAATAGACGAGTAGATTGTAGCACAAATTCACATTTTGTGCTTTCTTTTACATGTTTCCTAAGCCATATTGTAAAGTCATACACTAAAAGTGCTTCCTCTTTTGAAATGAAGATTTTAAGATAAATGAGAATTTTTGTCACAGATATTATCAGCATAAATAAGACAGAATAAAAAAAATGTTTTTTCTTTGTTTTCCCTTGAGGATGGTAAAAATAAAATAAAGATGACTTGCACAAAGACCACATCAATAAAAAATATTGTCAGGCATCCTGGGTTTAAAGTCCTTTCTCAATGTGTGATCTTAATCAAATTATTTAATCTAAAAATTTGGTTTTCCAATCATAAAACGGGGATCATAATAGTCCTAGTTTGTAGAATGTTTGAAACATTCAAATGAGTATATACAAAGTTCATAGAACCGTGCATATAACTACTCACCAATGTTTGCCTGTCTAGTGTCATCATCAGCAATTGTGAATGCAGTTGAGCTCTTTTATGGGTAACATTCCATGAACTTGTCTGGTGTTCCAAGCTTTTGATCTTAAAGTCGAGTCTACTTGCTCCCAGCCAAACACACGTGCCCTGGATGCATTCACAAACACAGCAATAGACAGAGTGGCTTACTGCAGCCCTCTTTCTGGAAAACTACCAAACTATACTAACAATAAAGATACTCATTTTGAAAAACTCAATATTTGCCCTTACTTTCTTTTTAAACAAGAGGATTTTAATGCAGGGAATTGTTTACACAGGTGAAGAGGAGCTGAAAAGCCAAAGGGGGAACAATGAGGTAACCCAGAAATTGACAACAGCCAGAAATGTCTACCACCCTCTGCTAGAGACACAAGGGAGGGGGCTCAGAAACAGAGCCCAGTGGCTGAAGTCCCTTGTTGGAAGTTGGATCCATGAATGGTTTATCCTGTGGGAGCTGGAACCACCAGACAGATGCAGATGATTCTGGAGGTACCACCCGGACAGAGAGGGAAGCAGAGAAACTCCCAAGCTTCGCCCCTCCCCCTACCACCCATCTCCACCCAGTGGCTCCCATGAGCCAAAGCCAGCTGATGTGGGAGCCTGGGAAACTCAGGCTGCAGGGGATCTAAAAATCCTTAGATCTAATGCAGACATAGAGAATGGACTTGAGGACATGGGGAGGGGTAAGGGTAAGCTGGGACAAAGTGAGAAAGTGGCATGGACATATATATACTACCAAATGTAAAATAGGTAGCTAGAGCGAAGCAGCTGAATCACACAGTGAGATCAGCTCTGTGCTTTGTGTCCACCTACATGGGAGGGATAGGGAGGGTGGGAGGGAGACACAAGATGGAGGGGATATGGGGATATATGTATAAGTATAGCTGATTCACTTTGTTATACAGCAGAAACTAACACAAGGTTGTAAAGCAGTTATACTCCAATAAAGATGTTAAAAAAAAACACAAAAAACAACCAAAAAAACAAAACAAAAAACGAAAACAAAACCAAAAACGAATCCTTAGATGTAAGCTGAGGATTACCCCCAGAACGAAGTAGATAATAAAGGGAAAAAATAAAAGTATGCTCTGGCACAAGGCCCACGCTTCAGTCTCTACCAACTTACCAAACTGGTCTTCGGTTTCATGGCTGATATTGTAGTAAGCACAGATATAGAACATCTAATGATTGCTAACAGAGATTTCCATCTTCCTTGCCCTTACTTTCAAGGCTAAAAGTAACTTGGAAGGCTGGGAGGACAAAAAGGAAGCAAAGATGTGCCTTGAACATCTCTGATCTGAGATCTTCTCTGGTGCTTCACATATTGTCTCATATGACATGGCTTTGGCGTCTTTAAATTAGTTTAGCTTTTAGATATTTTACCAAGTTAAAACAATGACTGAGTTATGAGTCAGGAGACCTGGGGCAGGAGAAATGTCCATGGTCTCTCTCACCCTTGGAAATACAATAGCAATGAAAATCATTTTCTTTTCTGAGGGAAGAGACATCTCTTTTTCATGATAAAATAAAAAGTGGAATTTATATAGCATTATTTATCCTATAGTCGCTGCAATTAGGAATCCCAGTTAATGCAGTGATACCTTGCTTCAGAGAAGGCTCTGCCTTTTCAGAAGACTAAGTTTTCTGTTTAAACCTTTTCCTTTTAGACATCATTTTTCATGAGAATGAACTTGCTCTGCTTCCCCTGCTACACTGTGAGCTCCTGGAAGCCAAAGACCAGGTTTTGCTGTGTGTTTTACTCCCATTCTCTAGTTATCAGCATAGGTCCTTAATTTTAACAAATCAATCAATCAATCAATTGATTGATTCAAGACGTTCTGAAATCTCTTCTGAAGAGTCCCACTCAGATCATATGATCTTTTGCTAGTATTTCCTAAGGATCAGATATGACAACTACACAACTAAAATCTTCCAGAACAGTCCAGATTTTGAACAATCTATGTTGCTGTTATATCAAATGTCAGAAAATATGTCTCAGCTTTTGGCTTGAGGAATATCAATGCAGGGGATAAACTTCATACAGCTGGGTCAGAAAACTCTGTAACTTCAAGACCCTCTACTCACCCCTAGTGCATTAGGCAATGTGACACAAAGTAAAGAGTATAACTTTTGTAATCTAAGGGTCCTGGGTTCAAATCCTTGTTCTATTCTTTATTAGAGGTTTTCCATGATTCTTGTTGCCTTTGGAAAGCACTGTTCAATCAAAATCTTACATGGAAACCAAATACATATGATAGATAAAGGTAGAATTTTCTCCTGGGAGCAGGATGAAAGACCCAGACCTCAGCCTACTTGGTTTTTCCCTCTATCAGGCCTAACTCACTGCTGTTTCCCACTGGGCCCACAAGGGCAAAGTTCTGTGGGACCAAGTTTGAAAACCACCGATTTTGTCTTTCAGAATTTGGGTTTCATCATCTCCAAATTAGGAATGATAATACTTACCTGAATCAAGTGTGTTTATCATGAAATTTTTCACAGCCACAGCATTGATTTAGTCTTTCATCTTCAGATGCTGTCTTACTCTTGGAAGCTTTTTCTAGCTGGGAAGAATAGATTTGTGAACAGTATAGTTTTCAATTCAATAAGTCCTGCCTCCTCACATTTTCTCCAAATTCTGCTTGCAAATTAAACAGTATTTTCTTTAGCGTACTTCTTTCTTCCTAGAGCTTGACATACAGAGCTAAAAAATTAAAGGGGAAGGGAGTTATGCTCCAGTTTTTGATGTAAAGTGGACCATGGGTGTAAGAGATGAGTGAAATGGATGGGGGCCATCTTCACAAACAATCTACCACAGCCAGACCCAAGATGACCCTAGGCAACAGTTTTACCCATTGGTTCCCAGGCACAAAACATGGATCACCAGTTTTGCAGCCTCCAATAGCAGTTTGAAATATTTCCAGCCTTCGCTAACAGTTTTTGCCAACCAGTCTCAAAGCCAATGAAACATATTTTCAGTTTTTGTTACCTACACAAAAGTTCTGCTACTAATTTCTATATCAATTACTTATTGATACCTGAAAAACCACCCCAGAAGCAAAAGATAAAACAACAACTATTATGTTTGCTTATGATTCTCTGGGCTAGCAATTTGGGTTGTGTTCAGCCAGGTGGTTTTTTTTGCTGGTTTCACCTAGAGTACTTTATGGACTTGTACTTTTATGCTGGCTCAGTTGTGACCACATGATCTACAGTGGCCACACACATGTGCCTGGTCTTTGTCAAACTGTCAGCTATGGTGTCTCTGTTCTCTTCATTTCAAGATGGCTAAGCCAGGATCTTTGCCATCTGGTCATTGTGTTCCTTCTACCAACAAAAGAGGCTAAAGCCGAGTGTGCAGACGCCTGTCAAACCGCTGCTTATGTAGCATTTGATACAGTCGCAATGCCAAATTCAAGCACACATCCAAAGGTTGAAGAAATACATTTCTTCTCTTGATGGGGAGTGTGCCAAAGCCAAATTGCAGAGATGTGTGCATACAAGGATGGGAAGAACTATTGTAGCTCTCTTTGAAAACAGTCTTCCACAGATTTATTGTAATCAATTGTGAGCTGTTCTTAGAAAATGTATTTTTGTCCTGATAATCAAGTAATGAAGCCTAGGAAAGTCTTATTTGTAAAAAGTAGTAATAATGGATTCAAAGTTGTTCAGGAATTTTTTCTCAATGACTTGAATTTAGAAATACTTTCTTAGAGGTGAGAAAGGAATGTGAAATTGTATCTTATATCTTGAGAAGTATTTCTTATCCTAGGGTCTCTTGTCTGAAGGCCAAAATATCCTTGGAAGAATATTGACAGCTCACAATTTCTTGAGAGACTATAGAATCAGACTTTAAAACCTGTAGGAACAGAGGCAGCTAAAAAGAATATGAAGCAAAGAACCCAACAATGGTCTATTAGTAGGTACAGTGCAGCCTTTACTAGGACATAATGAAATCTCAAACATTCTGAGTATATTTGCCTCTCTACGTCAGTTTTAGTTTCCAGAGAGCAATCATCTGAAATAACCTACCTTTGATCACATACTTTTCTTTACTCAGCTGAGGGCCAGGCAAGTGGATATGGTTTTCATGAACTAAATCCAGTATGAACTAGATATTTCTTTAAAAGGTGTTTATGGTCTCATAGGGAGGAATAAATGGATGCTGGTAGCCAATAAGCAGCAAAGATTACTTACTTACTGTGTCTGATGAAGGTGGTCATGCTTGGGGTAGAGGTATTTGACAAGTCAGTCCCAAAGGGGCAAGCAAAAGTTTGATAATTGCTTCTTTAAATTGTTGAAAAGCATATGATAATTTGCCGCGATTTCAGGGACAAGAGAAACTTCTTCATTTTCCTTCTGGATCAACATTGAAGACTTTAGGTCTTGGCATGGAGCATGTGACTAGAGTGAGCAAAACAACTGAAAACACTTTCTTTATTATAAGTCCTCTGGATCATTTTCTATCCTGTGGGATTCCTGTCACTCAGGAAAGGGAAAGAGGCAAAGCATCACAATACCTGGTGAATTAGCACACTGTCTCTTGGAGCATCATCTCCACGTGCCTGTTTTAGCTGCCCTCTCAGCAAACCCTGCAGGGCTGAGGTCATAACTCCACCTCCAGATGTGGCTGTCTGTTGTGTGGTGGTTTGGAATCTGATGACTCAATGCCATCATCCCAGGTAACAGCTGGCTGTCTTTGGATTTCTGTCATCTCCTAATGTTCCATTAGCCTCTCACAGCTGGCCTCCCTATGCACAATCAGCAGTTTGGCTAATCTCTCCCTGATCTCTCCCCTTCTTGCAGGATGTTCATCATTAATGCATCCTTGCTCTGCTCCCTCCTCCTCTCAGCCTACCAGTGCTCTCTATTAGTGCATGCTGTGCCAGAGGCAATCCATCCGCTGTCTGCTCAGCACCAGCTTTGTTGTGTTTCAGCACTGTGGGGCCCTAAGGCAGAGTGTGTCCAGGACCATTAGATACTGGGTTGGAAGCACTGTTAGGATACCCACTTGTGTATGAACATGAGCTCTAGGAGAGTTGAGCCCTCATTCCCTCATTGACCTGCTAACATGCTCTTGTTCAGACTCCAATATTTGTAAGTTGATGCTCCCTTGCCTGGCTATACCTCAAATTAATTACAGTAATAAAAACCACAGCAACAGTGGTTAATACAATAATAATTAAAGACAATATCATTGGGACTTCCCTGGTGGTGCAGTGGTTGAGAGTCCACCTGCCGATGCAGGGGACATGGGTTCGTGCCCCGGTCCAGGAGGATCCCACTTGCCACGGAGCGGCTGGGCCCGTGAGCCATGGCCGCTGAGCCTGTGCGTCCGGAGCCTGTGCTCTGCAGCAGGAGAGGCCACAACAGTGAGAGGCCCGAGTACCGCAAAAAAAAAAAAAAAGACAATATCATGATAATAACAATAGTCAATTTCATGTCTAGGGTGTTAACCGTCTGGAATCTGTGCTAAAAGCTACAGTCTCCGACTAAATTCTAACATCTCTGTGAGTTAGGTAATGTTGGTGAGGATATACCAGGTCACAGAAAGTTTAATAAAGCTGCCCAAGGCCATCCCACTGGTAAGAAGATATTGTACTTGATCCTGACTTCCCTATTTCCTTTAAAGCTTAAGCTTTTAACCATTATGCATAATAATAGAATAGCTACCAGTTATGTTGCTTGGGCTTTTACCCGTATCAACATTTCAAAATTAAATGTTGTCTAGTATTCAAACCATTAGAAAGGTTGATATAAATTAATTTGGTCTATTTAAATATATAGTACATTAAGTTTGTGTGGATTTAAAAATAAAACATAAAAAGGAAACATCAAAACAATTTCCAAGTGTAGTTCTTCAGATAACCAAGGACACTTCCTCCCTCTCTTCTATTTTGAAGGGCAATGTAAGTGGAAATGTTTAGAAGCACTGATGTTTTGTGACTATTTGATTAATAATTATTTCCTCAGTCAGAATAAATTAGAGTGTAATCTGCAAGAAAATTGGGGTCATGCCTACTTAACTGTCACAATGCTTAGGATAGTACTTGGCACATTGTGGATATGCATAGTTGTTGAATGAAGAAGGGAAGAAAAGAAAGAAAAAAGAATGATGGAGGGAAAGAGGCATCTCCAGTGTTGACAAACCCATTCCTGTCAGCAGTCAGTACAGACAGTTCACGTCCATGCTGGTGGTTTCCCCATGTCTCTCTGTCTAAGGGCATTCTTTGGACATAGGAAAGTTTTTCCTCTAAACTGGGTAGTTCAGAGTCCAGAGAGTTGAATCCCCAAGAGGTTCTCTTACTGAGTAATTCAAGTTTGTGGATAAATAACCCAATTTCTTAACCCCTAAATGAATGATTCTGAGTGGAAGGAAGAAAGAGAGAAAGTAGGAAGAAATACAATGGAAGAAAGAAGAAAAACAATGAAAGAGAGTATAAATGAAGAAATAAAAACAGAAAGAAAGAAAAAGAGCAAAAGGGAGGAACGGAAACAAGGAACAAGGGAGGGACGGAAAGAAAGGAAAAAAATGACAGAAAGGAAAAAAGAAAGAAAAAGAGAAAATGAAAGAAGAGGAGAAGAAAGCTAGAGGGGAGAATAGAAGAAAAATAAGTGGAAAGGAGGGAAGAAAAAAGTGAAAAAAGAAAAAAATGAGTGGCCCACAAGGAAACAAGGAGAAAGAGACTAGGTAGCAAGTAAGAAAGAAAGGACCTTAAATATTTATAAAAAGAAAAAAAAAAGGGTAGTGATTTTGAGCAAAAGAAACAGGGATTTAGAGAGTCTGATGCAGGGAGACAAAACTTTTTCCTAAACAAACTGAAATATCGTCGTGTTTCTCTTTTATGGTGCAAAAGAACGTTTCCTCACATCTAGTTATGATGGCTAGCTCAGTACTGAAGAGCATATCCTGGATTATAGCAAGAAGGTCTTGTTTGTCTCTCAAAGGACTGCTTTGCTTGTCTTCCTGTACACATGCCAAATTTCCCCTATGTATGCATGTGCCTGGGGTTTCTTGGTTATTTCCCAAGAATGACAAGCATAGAAAATACTGGTTGGGACAGCTGCAGGTTAAGCAGTCACCACCTGGAGCATCTCAGTGCATTTCAGGAGACTAGGGACAGGTGTAAGCTACGCTCCCTGTATCAGGGAAAACTTATAAGTCAGAAACAAACTTACTGAACAAGACAAATTCCTGTCATTGGCATGATATTTCCATGATGGTTTAATATATTCCTATTTATGAGTGAGAAACCTTGATCTGTCTCAAGATAATTGTTTATAGCCCAGGCTTCAGGAAAATTATTTTTGTTGTCTTTTCAAACTTTTCCACTTTAAGTAATTTTTTTTATTTCCCCTAGACCGGAAAGATTGAACCAACCTCAAAGACAGGAGTGAGAATCAAGAATCAACCGTTTAGAGTCAGCTCTGCCACCAACTTGTGACATGGCCTGATGAACTACTTCATTCCCCTATGTCTTCTTCCAGAGCAGTTTGGATAAATTTCTCATTATTCCAAGTGAGCTTTTTAGAGAACTTCTTGGGCCTCCAAGAACTGGAGAGATGGGGAGGGTGACAGACCCTATGGCCATGCTTCACCTAAAGCAATCCTGATGATTGATTTCTCCATGTTGAGGTTTGAGTTAGCTTTCATTCAAAGAAAAGTTTCTGCTAAAAATATAAATAATGTTAATATTAATGTAATATTAATTACAACATAATAATATTAAAAGTCTTTAAGGTCCTTTTCGAGTTTTATTCTATCAATAAATTCTAATCCTATAAACAAGCAAATAAACCAAGATAAACATCCTGTAATAAGAATTTAAAGCAGAAATGGCATTTTCTTTAAATGGAAGTGTACAGAATTATTTTAAAGTAAAATGTAAGAATATATTAAATTATAGAGACACTTGTAGAGACACCTGACAAATATGTTTCTGTGGGTTTGATGATTCTTAAAACCCCTTGTCAATTTCCCCAGCAGACTAAAAGGAGGGCTGCTGAGCTTTCTGAGAAGCACTGCAAAGGTATGTCTTCAGAAGGTAGTTTAAGGGATGTGCTGCCTTCCCATCTCTGTGCTCTTATCACAATGTCAGAGGAGCACACACGCTGAGATTTCTTTCCCCTTCCATGTGCATTAGCCCTCAGTTTGTGGATTAGATGGCTATCACGGAGACTGAGAGTAGAAAAAGATATTAAAATATTTCTTGCCTTAAGTTCCCTTTGTGCTTTGTCCAGGCCACAAGGGAAGACAAAAATGCTTATTTCCAGGGTTGGCAGTTTCCAAGAGATCAAGCAGAGTGTGGGTCAAGGAGGAAACAACTTCTCAGGGACCCTCAAGCTCCAGCAGTTTTCTTGATCCGTCTATTAAAGAAGCAGGAAAAGGTGAAAGGTATTAAGGAGATGAAATGTCAGGGTAGGTGGGAGTTCCTTGCTAACTTGGCAGCTCCAAATTGGTTTAAGAAAGGGTCCCTGGGTAAGAGCAGCAATTATGTGAAAATGGAAGTATTCCTGGATATTTTGAACGCCATAAAATACTTCACCATTTCTAGGACTCTGAGGGACAACAGACTGTGTTTTGTTTGTTCTGGGGTTTACAGTCATAGCCCCTTACATCAGGCTTCAATTCACACCTGCAGGTAAGACATTGTTCTGGGCCTCTCAGGCTCCCACAGATCTTCTGAGGTAGATGGAAAACTTTATCCCCAAAGAGAGAAATCTATCTCTTTGCAAGTAGACTGTTCTTATCAAAGAAAATAAGACACTTTATTGTAAACAATGATCAATTAAAAATCCTGGTTCTACCTTTACTAGCTGGGTGACCATAGGCAAGTTACTTCATCTAAGTCTGTTTTCTTATCTGTAAAATATGTGTAATAAAACTCAAATCATGGGATTGTAAACTTGCAAAGAGCTTAACACATTACCTAGTACATAGTTTAATTTTGTTACTAACAAATTTCAAAGCACTCTAATAGTGTGGAATTAAACTATGGGACCTAAGGAAAAGACACACTTATAAGTGTTTTCTGAATGTCTCAGTTACAAATTGGTCCTTTTATTTTATTTTTGGTAATAAGTTATTTAAAGCAGGGGTTCCCAAGCCCCAGTACTGGTCCACAACCTGTTAGGAACCGGACTGCACAGCAGGAGGTGAGCAGCAGGCAAGTGAGCGGAGCTTCATCTGCCGCTCCCCATCACTCCCCATCGCTCCCCATGGTTCCCATGGCTCCCCATCTCTCCCCATCACTCGCATTACTGCCTGAACCATCCCCAACCCTGCCCCCCACCACCCCGTCTGTGGAAAAACTGTCTTCCATGAAACCGGTCCCTGGTGCCAAATTGCTGGGGACCGCTGATTTAAAGTATTATCCAATCCTCATTGTCACTATAATCACAGTCTGTATCTATTGTCGGTATGTAATTATAAACATTAAAAAAGATTTGAATAACAAGCTTTTTTAAGTAATAAGGAGCTGTTGAAGGTATTTGAGCATGGGATTTGTTAATTCCTTGAACAGATATCTAACACATGCTTGCCATAGGACAACCACTCTTCTAGAAAACGGTGACAAAGTGATGCAACAGACAAAGCTCATGAAGTTTACATTCTCCTGGTGATAAAGTGAGGAAGGATGTTCTATAATAAATGATAATCTGGCAAAAGAGTTCAGGGATTTCAGAGTGAAAAGAAAACTGAAGAAGGGGTGGTGCTTAGAAGACTATTCCACTAGTCCAGGTAACAGACAATGTTTGCTATGCCAGAGTGATGGCAGTGAAAGAGTCAAGGAGGAAATGCGTGCAGGAAGGCTTAGATGGATGGAAAGGTGATAGGAAGGAAAGGGGAAATGTTGATTTGAAGGGAGGGTAAAGCTTTTGGTTTCAAAGTATTGACAAAGTGTCCTGTTACAGCAGCCATAAATGGGAGACTGTAGCCCAGGAGAGACTTCAATATTTTAGCTTAATTTGAAACAGGATAGTTCTGAAGTTGACAACATTATGAAAGGGCAGAGTAGAGTGAAGAAATAGAAAAGTAATTAAGTAATTTTATATAATTCATCACCCTCAAACAATGAAGAAGGTAGATGAGATTACCCAGTAGGACTTTTGGGAAAGAAACATCTACATTGAAAACTGCTTAAAATTCCAAAAACACCTTTTCTGTTGTTTTACCAAAGGGGAAATATGTCACAATCCATGACAAGAATTAGAATTTCCTCTGAAAGTGCCATGGAAGAAACAGCTATTTACTCAGCCAAAGTAGTTCAATAACCGTATTGCTTAGAAAATGATTGTTTCTTCTCTGTAAAAATGATTTTCCATTTTTGCAAGAAATCCAGGGAGCTGACTCAGTTTCTCTCAGGTAAATACTGAGTTTACCAAACAAGAGTCAGTGCCTCACCTTGAGAAGGGTGGCATGTTGAATTGAGCTAATAAACATTATTCATGTATTCCATTTTAAATCAAGTCACCAAATATGCTGTTAGGCTTTTGTAATGGAGAAATGTAAAAAGAAAAACTAAGTCCATGCCTGATTTAAATATAACACTGTGAACAATACTGTGGAGATACTGGATACAAACAAAATGCAAAGTGTCAAATGTAAGAGTATAATGCAAAAGAAACTTAACACATAAATGCTGAATGCAGTATATATGTATATATGTGTGTGTGTGTGTTTGTGTGCATGTATATATATATATAATATATATATATATCTCCAATTAAGACAAACTTTAAATTGCCAAGTAAATTATCCAGTCTTTTAAAGAAGGTAGAGGTCACATTATGATTTAATGATGAGGGAGCACTTTATAGAAGTATTATTTTACCTTGTACCTTGAAAGGTGGGTACAATTTGTGTAAACTTGTAGAGAAAACAAAAACCAAAAAACCAAAGTGTCCTTGCATATTGATTTTGCTTAAGTAAAACTGTGGAGGCCAAAAACATGTGAGATGGGGATAGGGGATGGGACATGGTAAATAGATTTGACCTTTGACATCTGGTAAAGACATAAGCATCTTGGATGCCTGGCTGAGGTTTGTAAACTTTATCATGTAGACCTCCCAGAGCTGTGGAAGGTTTGTAAACAGGAAGAGAAGTAGAGTTTAAGGGGAATAATATGGCAAAAGTGCAGATAATAAGTTGGAGAAGGGAATGAATGGAGTTAGGACAAGCAGCTACAAAGTTCCTTTCAGAAGGTTTGGCTTGAGACAGAACACAAAAAATATTCCAATATTTCAGATTTCAAATTGTGACTGGAAGCATTTACATGAAGTGTGGAACCTTATACAAACTGATGTTAGCTGGGTTATCCAGGGACATGGCTCCCTCTTCCCACCCACCCCCTGAAGGGTACAGCGATCTCTCTCTGTAGTTGGTGCAAGAACACTGAAGAGTTTTGACTACTGCGAATGTGTGCTAGATGTCTATCTTTCTAGCTGAATAAACTGCTTAACCTCTCCATGCCTCAGTTTCTCACTCTATAAAGTTGATTTAGTAATAGTTCAACTGTAGGAAAAGCTTAAATTAGTTCACCTATGTAAAGCAAACAGAATAGTGCCATGTACATAGCAGATGCTGTATGTGTTTTAGCTACTTTTATTATTTATGACCAATAAACCAACACATTCATTAGACCCATGACCACCTTTTAAAGTCCAAACCATGCAAGTGCCATGATCCAGGGCATGACTTAAAAAGTGATTATCGTGACTATATCTTTGTGCCCCCAACAGGGTTTTTATTCAATGAATTATATTTTTTCTTCTAAATTTTACCTACTTGTTAAGAGTAGGGTGACGACATAATATTTGATAGTCCCTAACCTCCATCTATGAAGATACTTTAATTTTTTCCTTCTGTGGTTTCCCGCAAACAAAAGTAATTTAAACAGAATGTCTATGCATTTATGCAAGATACATTGATTGTAATGAAAACATACATACTGCACTAATAAAGAAGGGACTCAAATTTATGGCTCCTGATACTTCTAGACTAAGGATTTATCTAATAATGCATTTTTTGTCTTTGCCAATAATGCACAGCCATGGAAAATCCATATGTATTCTTATTTTGGCCACTTCTCTTTCCATATAAAGAAGATAAGAAGTTACACTGCAAGAAGTTCTGCCCATTGGGAGGATTTCCCATCTCTACTGTCTTTAAGGACCACTCTATATGGGACTGTAACACAGCCACCATCCATTTTTGGCTCATACAATATACCAGGCTTATATAAACCAAGCTCATAATTTTTCTTCCTTCTCTCACAAAGGGAATCCCATGTTACCAATGGGTTTGAGCTGAGGGAGCAGCCACAGTGTGACAGTGGAGACATTATAGGGTTCTGGGCCAACTCTTTGTGCACCCTGCCTGTGTTTCCAATCCAGCTCTTGCGTGATCCTGGCTCTACCACTTTCATCTTATCATGTATTGTTGCTGGTCTCTCTCAGCTGATAGAACTAAAAACTACGAAACTTTTATTAAAGACTTTTTTTTTAAACACAAATAATTTGAAAGACATCCATTTTCATGAATTGGAAGACTTACTATTGTTAAGATGACCATACTAGCCAAAGTAATCTACAAAATCAGTCAGTGCCTATCAAAATCTTAGTGGCTTTTTTTTTTATAGAAATAGAAAAACAATCTGAAAATCCATATGGAACCACAAAGGACCCTAGATAGCCTAAGAAATGTTGAGAAAGAAGAGTAAAGCTGGATGCACCACACTTCCTGATTTCAAAATACATTACAAAGCAACAGTAATTATAAGAGTATGATTCTGGCGTAAACACAGATATATAGACCAATGGAACAGAATAGAAAGCCCAGAAATAAAACCACGCATAAGCAATCAACTGATCTTCAACAAGATTACCAAGTATACACAATGTGGAAATGATAGTCTCTTCCACACGTGGTGCTGAGAAAATTGGATATCCATACGGAGCTGTTTTTTTTTTAAGGTGAATAATTCCTTGTTGGAGATGGATGTTTTTCAGCTTACATCATAATTCTCATTGGGAATCTTGCTATAAATTTATGTTTTTCCTATTACAGATAGTTTTGTACCAAAGGGTTTGCTCAGCTTTATGTCCCAAGCAACAAGTATGTTTGCAGTAAAGCCTTCTTGTCACTCTATATGGAACATAGTTGTATTTCTAGGTATGGAATGTGCTGCTTCTAGAAGCTGAAGATATTACCAGACATTATACTTTCTTCTTATTGGTGGGAGTAAGAGAAACAGTAATTTGTTCTTTATTTTGGATGAGATTTCCTGATATAATTTTCAAATCTTCATAGGCTTTATCTCCCACTTTTGGATCCAATATTCTTACCAAGGCCCACAATCTACTTGAAATTTCTTGCTCATATGATTTGATTAACATTGTGTTGGTGGTATACTGGGCCAAGGTAAGGTTACATGGAATAATCAGATAGTCATAGTCCATTTGACAATACAATAACAGTACAGAGGGTGAGGGTGTTAAGCATGACACTGGGAAAATGTAAATGTATATTGTTTTCTATCTCCTATGATGATAAACTGCTTTATGCCGCCCCCCCCTTCTTGGTAGAGATGGAAAAGAACTTCACTGCCAATCAATGACTATGTGCATTTGAGATCATGTTAATCTATCCTGGTAAATAAACATTTCATATTGACAGAGCAGCTGCAATAAGAAGTGCTATTTGGTTGAGTTTGGGGAAATCTATTTTCATACTCTAGAATTGGTCTGATTTCTAAAGGGAAGATGTAGGAAGTTAAATGTGGACCACACCATTCATCCTTTAGGTCTTTAAGAATACTATTAATCTCTGCTATTTGGGGGTGCGGGAGTGTGATTATGCTTTTGATTTGCTATCCTGGTTGAGGATTGGAGAGGAGGCAATTTCAGAGGATTTCACTTGACTTTTCTGACTATAATAGTTCTTAGGCCATACGCCAAGGAATAATGTAAGTGTTGTGTAAATTATCAAGTACATCCATTCCAGTTAGCCCTTCCGAGACTGGGAAATAACCACAGAGTAACTCCATAGACCTAGTGGATCACTGTGTGCTGGATATAGAAAAATATTACATTTATCACCTGATTCTCATATTATTCCACTCTAATAGCATCAATTAATAGCATCTGAGTAACTGAAAACTCAGCCCCTGTGACCAACAGTCCTTACATTGTCTGGTCATTCTCTTTTCTTCAATGTATGATCTTAGTTGCTGAACAAGGAGTGAGTCATTACTAACTACATTTGGTGTTGCAAATTCTTTCTTCCTGATGAGACAGCCTCATCTTCAAACTGGGCTCTAGATCTGAAAAGTGGCTCAGATCATAAAACGAGTCAGAGGGTCTCTGATTTCTGTTATTTTAGGGTTCTGTCATCTCCACTGGTATCAAAGAACCCAGTTCTGTTACACAAAGCATCTTCTGCTGTATGTCTAACTTGGAGAACAGAGCCATCATGGAATTTCCCATACTTCTAACACCCTCATCAATGCATTATTTTTTTCCTAATAAACTTTGATCTAAATTTTACTTTTTTATAGTTTTTATTTATATTTTTGTGAGAACACTAAAGTTCTAACCTTTTAGCAAATTTCAATTACATGATACAGTATTATAAACTACAGTCACCAAGTTACACATTATATCTTCAGACTTTATTCCTCTTATAACTGAAAGTTTGCACCCTTTTCTCAACCTCTCCCTAATTCCCTCACCCACCCTTCCAGCCCCAGCAAATATTTTTCTACTCTGCTTCTATGAGTTCAACTTTTTTTTTCTTTTTCTTAGATTCCATGTATAAGTGACACCATGAAGTACATGTGGTATTTATCTTTGTCTGGCTTATTTCACTTAGCATAATGACCTCCAGATTCATCCATGTTGCTGCGAACGGCAGGATTTCCATCTCTTTTTAAGGCTGAATAATATTCCATTGTGTTTATATTATATTAATTTGTTATATTAATCCATATATATGTGTGTATGGATTATATATATTATATATGTGTGTATGGATTATATATATTACATATGTGTGTGCATATATAACGTTTTCCTTATCCATTCATGCATTAATGGACACTTAAGTTGGTTCCATACCTTGGCTATTGTGACTAATGCTGTGATCAACATGGAAATGCAGATATCTCTTTCACAGAGTTATTTCATTTCCTTTGGAAATTTATCTAGAAGTGCGGTGCTAGATCATATAATAGCTCTATTTTTAAGTTCAATAAGAAACCTCCATACTGTTTTCCAAAATGCCTGAACCATTTTATATTCCCACCAACACTGAACAAAAGTTCTGTTTTCTGCACATTGTTGCCAGCATTTGTTACTGTGTGTTTTTTTTTATAGTAGAAATCTGAACAGGTTGACATACTATCTCATTGTGTTTTTTTTAACATCTTTATTGGAGTATAATTTCTTTACAATGTTGTGTTAGTTTCTGCTGCATAACATAGTGAATACATATACATAAATCCCCATATCTCTTCCCTCTTGTGTCTTCCTCCCATCCTCCCTATCCCACCCCTGTAGGTGGTCACAAAGCACCAAGCTGATCTCCCTCTGCTATGCAGCTGCTTCCCACTAGCTATCTATTTTACATTTGGTAGTGTATATATGTCCATGCCACTCTCTCACTTTGTCCCAGCTTACCCTTCCCCCTCCCCATGTCCTCAAGTCCATTCTCTACATCTGCATCTTTGTTCCTCTCCTGTGCCTAGGTTCTTCAGAACCATTTTTTTTTAGAGTCCATATATATGTGTTAGCATATGGTATTTGTTTTTCTCTTTCTAACTTACTTCACTCTGTATGACAGACTCTAGATTCATCCACCTCACTACAAATAATTCAATTTCATTTCTTTTTATGGCTGAGTAATATTCCATTGTATATATGTGCCACATCTTCTTTATCCATTCAACTGTTGATGGACATTTAGGTTGCTTCCATGCCCTGGCTATTGTAAATAGAGTTGCAATGAACATTGTGGTACATGACCCTTTTTGAATTATGGTTTTCTCAGGGTATATACCCAGTAGTGGGATTGCTGGGTCGTATGGTAGTTCTATTTTTAGTTTTTTAAGGAACCTCCATACTGTTCTCCATAGTGGCTGTATCAATTTAGATTCCCACCAGCAGGGCAAAAGGGTTCCCTTCTCTCCAAACCCTGTCCAGCATTTATTGCTTGTAGATTTTTTGATGATGGCAATCCTGACCGGTGTGAGCTGATACCCCATTGTGGTTTTAATTTCCATTGCTCCAATGATTAGTGATGTTGAGCAACCTTTCATGTGTTTGTTGGCAATCTGTATATCTTCTTTGGAGAAATGTCTATGTAGTTCTTCTGCCCATTTTTGGATTGGGTTATTTGTTTTTTCTGATATTAAGCTTCATGAGCTAATTGTAAATTTTGGAAATTAATTTTTGTCAGTTGCTTCATTTGCAAATATTTTCTCCTATTCTGAGGGTTGTCTTTTTATCTTGTCTATGGTTTCCTTTGCTGTGCAAAAGCTTTTAAGTTTCATTAGGTCCCATTGTTTATTTTTGTTTTTATTTTCATTTCTCTAGGAAGTGGGTCAACAAGGATCTTGCTGTGATTTATGTCATATAATGTTCTATGTTTTCATTTAAGAGTTTTATAGTGCCTGACCTTACATTTAGGTCTTTAATCCATTTGGAGTTTATTTCTGTGTATGGTGTTAGGGAGTGTTCTATTTTAATTCTTTTACATGTAGCTGTCCAGTTTTCCCAGCATCACTTATGGAAGAGGCTGTCTTATCTCCATTATATAGTCTTGCCTCCTTTATCAAAGTTAGGTGAACATATGTGCATGGGTTTATCTCTGGGATATTTTATCCTCTTCCATTGATCTATATTTCTGTTTTTGTGCCAGTACCATACTGTCTTGATTACTGTAGCTTTGTAGTATAGTCTGCAGTCAGGAAGTCTGATTCCCACAGCTCCATTTTTCTTTCTCAAGATTGCTTTGGCTATTTGGGGTCTTTTGTGTTTCCATACAAATTGTGAAATTTTGTGTTCTAGTTCTGTGAAAAATGCCAGTGGTAGTTTGATAGGGATTGCACTGAATCCGTAGATTGCTTTGGGTAGTAGAGTCATTTTCACAATGTAGATTTTTCCAGTGCAAGAACATGTAATATCTATCCATCTGTTTGTATTATGTTTAATTTCTTTCATCACTGTCTTATAGTTTCCTGCATACATGTCTTTTGTCTCCTTAGGTAGGTTTATTCCTAGGTATTTTATTCTTTTTGTTGCAATGGTAAATTGAAGTGTTTTCTTAATTTCTCTTTCAGACTTTTCATCGTTAGTATATAGGAATGCCAGAGATTTCTGTGCATTAATTTTGTATCCTGCTATTTTGCAAATTCATTGATTAGCTCTAGTAGCTTTCTGGTAGCATCTTTCGGATTGCCTATATATAGTATCAGGTCATCTGCAAACAGTGACAGTTTTACTTTTTCTTTTCCACTTTGGACTCCTTTTATTTCTTTTTCTTCTCTGATTGCTGTGGCTAAAACTTCCAAAACTATGTTGAATAATAGTGGTGAGAGTGGGAAACCTTTTCTTTTTTCTGATCATAGTGGAAATTTTTTCACCATTGAGAATGATATTTGCTGTGGGTTTGTCATATATGACCTTTATTATGCTGAGGTAATTTCCCTCTATGCCTACTTTCTGGAGGGTTTTTTATCATAAATGGGTGTTGAATGTTGTCAAAAGCTTTTTCTGCATCTATTGAGATGATCGTATGGTTTTTCTCCTTCAATTTGTTAATATGGTGTATCACATTGATTGTTTTGGGTATTTTGAAGCATCCTTCCATTCCTGGGATAAACCCCACTTGATCATGGTGTATGATCCTTTTATTGTGCTGTTGGATTCTGTTTGCTAGTATTTTTCTGAGAATTTTTGCATCTATGTTCATCAGTGATATTGGTCTGTAGTTTTCTTTTTTGTGACATCTTTATATGGCCTTGTAGAATGAGTTTGGGAGTATACCTCCCTCTGCTATATTTTGGAAGAGTTTCAGAAGGATCGGTGTTAGCTCTTCTCTAAATGTTTGATAGAATTCGCCTTTGTAGCCATCTGGTCCTGGGCTTTTGTTTTTGGAAGGTTTTTAATCACAGTCTGAATTTCAGTGCTTGTGATTGGTCTGTTTATATTTTCTATTTCTTCCTGGTTCAGTCTCAGTAGGTTGTGCTTTTCTAAGAATTTGTCCATTCCTTCCAAATCGTCCATTTTATTGGCATATAGTTGCTTGTAGTAATCTCCCAGGATCCTTTGTATTTCTGCAGTGTCAGTTGTTACTTCTTCTTCACTTCTTCTTCTAATTCCATTGATTTGAGTCTTCTCCCTTTTTTTCTTGATGAGTCTGGCTAATGGTTTATCAATTTTGTTTATCTTCTCAAAGAACCAGCTTTTAGTTTTATTGATCTTTGCTATTGTTTCCTTCATATCTTTTTCATTTATTTCTGATCTGATCTTTATGATTTCTTTCCTTCTGTTAACTTTGGGGTTTTTTGTTCTTTCTCTAATTGCCTTAGGTGTAAGTTTAGGTTGTTTATTTGAGATTGCTCTTGTTTCTCGGGGTAGGACTGTATTGCTATAAACTTCCCTCTTAGAAATGTTTTTGCTGCACCCCATATTTTTTGGGTTGTTTTGCTTTCATTGTCATTTGTATCTAGGTATTTTTTTATTTCTTTAGTGATCTCTTGGTTATTTAGTAGCATAATGTTTTGCTACTAAACATGTGATACTTCCAGCTTTGTTCTTCTTTCTCAAGATTGTTTTGGCTATTCGAGGTCTTTTGTGTTTCCAAACAAATTTTAGAATGATTTATAGTTCTGTGGAAAATGCCATTGGTATTTTGATCAGGATTGCATTGAATCTGTAGCTTGCCTTGGATAATATGGTCATCTTAACAATATAAATTCTTCCAATCCATGAACACCGTATGTCTTTCCATTTGTTTGTGTCATCTTCAATTTCTTTCATCAGTGTCTTCTGTTTTTCCAAATGCAGGTCTTTACCTCCTTAGATTTATTTCTAGATATTTTATTTTTTTATGTGATTTTACATGGGATTGTTTTCTTAATTTCTTTTTCTGTTATTCTGTTGTTATTGGATAGAAACTCATCAGTGAATTTGGTAAAGTTTCAGGTTACAAAATTAATATACAGAAATCATTCCTTCTTCTTTTGGTAATAGCACCAAACTGTCCCTTCAGAATCTATTCATCAGTTCATTCATTTGGCACATATTCATTGGTGACAAAGTATCAGGCACTATTCTTGGTGCTTAGGATACAGCAATAAACAAAGTGTGGGGGGCTGTGAAATCTCCTCAGAGAGTTTATATTTCAGGGCAGCAGAACATGGACAATCTAAGACCTATAAAATATGTAGTGTGTCACATAGTGGTAAGTTCTGTAGAGAATAGTATAGAGCAAGGAAGATGTGTGGAGAGTGTGGGCAAGGGCAGTGCTATAAGTTTATAGAGTGTGTAGGAAAGTTTGATGAACTCTTGGTACTTAACCATGGACCTGAAAGAGGTAAGGGAACAAACTGATACATGAGTTGTGTGAATCACACTGTAATCTATGTGAACTGCACTCTCTAGCAGGGGACCCAAGCTGGGCTAAATTACTGTCAAAATAAGATCTTTTCTGAAAGCTAATGTATAAACTTGAGCTCTTGGTAGCTGTCTTGTCTAACATTTTGGAAGAATGTACCTAAGAATTACAGAGGAAATCAAAATTAATCTCAAGGCTCTTGACTCAGCCATGACTTTAGACATTTCTTAAAAGTATTCTTTTTATGCCCACTAGTTTGAACTAAGTTTCTATCACATACAAATGGAAGAGTCATGTCTTACATACAGCTACTACTAGATAGGTTTATTTATTATTAAAGAAAATGTAAAATGTATGTGTGTGTGTGTATCATATTTCCTTTCTCAATTCATTTGTTGGTGGATACTTAAGTTGTTTCCATAACTTGGCTATTATAAGTAATGCTGGAGTAAACATGACTGCAGATATCTCTTCAAGATACAGGTTTCATTTCCTTTGTATATCTACCCAGAAGAGGGATTGCTGGATTGTATGTTAGTTCTATTTTTAATTTTTTGAAGAACCTTCATACTCTTTTCCATAATGGCTCTACCAATTTCCATTCCCACCAACAGAAACTTGCTGAGTAGAACTTAACTGTTCTTAACACACACATACACACACACACACACACACACACGGTACTTATAAACAAAATGTAAAATAGAAAACACTAATGTTGCTTAACTTGAAGAGCCTAAAACTGCAGCCCCCTGATTATTAAGAAGCGAGCACAGATCCAACATTTGCCTGATTCTGAGTGAGTTATACCCTAATACATTGCAGTTAATTGCCTCTTCTAGTCTGACCCTATAATCTGGCAGCCACACTGATTTTTATATCATTGCCATGTTGCTGTAAGGATCCTACTCCTCCTACTATAACACACTGCAGTCAAGAGAGCCAAATAAATGGAAGACAGGTATGGCAGCATAATAAATCTTGGTACAAATATCAAGGTATGCACTCCAACTCTAAGGCAACCTGCTAACAAACTATCCACACCATCCTACTCACTCTGAACCATCGAACTTAAAACAGCTTATTCTAGAGGTCTGCAGGTGATGATGACTAAAAATTCCAGGTTCAGTTATAAGTACAGCAGTGGGAAGCTGACATGCCTTTGAACAGTGAGACTTCTAGGTCCTGGAGAGAATGGGATCTGGAATGGATAAACTTTGATAGGTGTGTAAGAGTAGGGATGACTCAGGGTGTGAAGCAACAAAATTGTTCTGTTTGCTGGAAAGAAAGGTTCAAAAGCTCAAAGAGCTTTTTTAAAGAAAGAAAACTAAAAAGGAAAGGAGTGATATTGTAAGGGAATGAAGAGAAATCTACTTATTAGTTTTTTCAGAATCATTCAATGTGATTTAGCATTTATAAAAAGTGGAAAGTATATTCTGAATAACTAGACACAAGAAAGATTTCCACTTTATGTTTGTCTTTATTTAAACATTTCTTTTGAAGATAAGATAGGAAAAAAAGGAGAGAAATATACTCTTCGAAAAAAGGAAGTGAACAGTTATAATTTTGTTCTCCTAAATGAAGTATTACATTTTCCCTCCTAATCTGTATGAGAGAAAAGCTTCAAAAGGCCCTTTAGCTTCAGCTCAGAGCACATACTGCTCTTCCTCAATGGAGTTTGCATATTCAGATCAGCAATTATTCCTATTAAGTAATCACCCCTTTAAATATTTCATCAAGAAGTTGGCTGCTGTGCTCATCTGTCTTGTCCATATTCAATTACAGTGGCCATTATTCTTTTATGGGGAGATGCGTGTAACTTTTCAAACTGCCTTAAATTTTTCTCCTGTAAAATTGACATTTTATGGGATTTTCGTAGGATACAACTCATAGTAGGCATTGAAGTTCTGTCCCTTTATTTTCTTTCTCATTTTTTAAGTCAGGGCCATTTCCACCTACATACACAGAAGTTGTTAAGAAAAGAGGTGTCAGACATAGCAGGCAATTATGCTGCTATATTGTTTTTTTGCGGTACGCAGGCCTCTCACTGTTGTGGCCTCTCCCGCTGCGGAGCACAGGCTCCGGACGCACAGGCTCAGCAGCCATGGCTCATGGGCCCAGCTGCTCTGCGGCATGTGGGATCTTCCCGGACCGGGGCACGAACCCGTGTCCTGTGCATCGGCCGGTGGACTCTCAACCACTGAACCACCAGGGAAGCCCTATATTGCTATTTCTATTTGTCAATCTGATATGTAATAAAGCATTCAGTAACAATTAAATTGTGAAACTTCCCAAACACACAAAGTGGCCAACTTAAAGATTAGAAATTTCTTATCTGGAAGACAAACAAAGAGTAATTCAAACATAAATAGACCTGAGGTTCAAGTGCCGCTTTGTGAGGAGGTAGGAGGCAGTGGAGAACCACATCCACTCCATAACTCATATATGTCCTTTCCACTGTTTCTTACTTCCTTAGTAAACTGAAGTCAAAGCAACCTTGAACTAATCCAAATCATCATTCTCCTGCTCACTGGAAATGCAGATTAGGTTTTAAGATCTAGCCAACATATCAGAATCTTCCATTCTTCTTTTTTGTAAAATGTAAACAACGTCTGCTTAATGGATTTCTCCATTTTAGGAATTCTAGCACATGGATTCTTTTCATACTCAATGACATTTCACATGTGGCATTTTTTTTTTCCAACATGAGGCATTGAAAGTTTAAAGACAAGAGGTTTCGGGTGCTGGAAGTGTTCACTATATGGATGGAAAGTCACCCAGGCTGACGACAAGTGTCAGAATAGTGAGGAAGGCTGAGGCAGCTCTCCTTGTCCTAAATAGGTGAGAATGAGCAGGAATGAGAGGAAAACCAGTAGATGGCAAAGAGGAATAAAGGGAGTCCTGGGGAAATGCTTGGGATTTAATCCCCTCGGGTATAAATCTAGTGACCATGCAATCCTAGCACTTCAGAGACAATTCTAAGGCCTGGAAAATTCTTTCCAGATGCACACTGGTCTAGAAGACAGGAAAAGTTGGCATTTTTATGTTATGGTTACTAATGAAATCTGTCCAGGCTAGTAGGAAAGGGGAAAACACTCTAGATGGCTTTTTAAAATCAAGATTAGTTGTCCTGCTAAATACTCTGGAAAAAAAAAATTAGAGCCTATTTTGCATGAATTGTTAACTTCTAGAAAGAAATGGATGGGGATCAAAATAACTCAATAGGGATTGTTCTCTTTTAAAGAACTCAAGAGAAAAATAAAATGGAAAGGAGAGAACAGGTAGTAAACACAGACAATAGAACTCTGAGTCTCTGACAGAATCTGTGTTTTATAACTCTGTTTATTTATCGGCAGCCCAGGTGGGATCACAGCAGAATACAGTCTCAGATAGCGCATAATTTATTACAAGATTTAATTTCAACCTTCCTCAAGAGTGTGGGGTTTTATCTCTGGAAAATCAGCAATGGGAGGATTCACATTAACTAGAGCAGCAGCTACTACTTGTTGATAATTTTAAAGCCTGTAGACAAGGCTATTTATCCCCAGCCCCAGGATCTGTAGTAATGGACATCCTAGTAATTGATGCTTATCATTAGTTGTTGACTGTGAGTGAAATGTGTTGGAGGTTACTATCCTTTCTCATTGGGAGATGAAGCTACCTTTTGTGCTGGAGAAAGCCATCTCCTGTGATGATTCAGAAAACCTGGATTTAACTTTCAGACCTTCTGCAAAAATCCAAACCGCTCTTAACATTGATTCTCAAGGCAGAGAGAAATGCAGAAGAAAGATCAAAGGGTTGAATTGACCTTTTGCTCAGTGGAGTTCTTATACAGCTCAGTCTGCCAAGGGAAAGCATGTGACAAAATTGCTCCCCTGTCTCAGGTCCTACGGCTTATGTTTATTTAACTAGCAGAACAGGTCCCATGATCCAGTACCTCCAGACTCCCTCCATGGACATCACTCCAGTCCATGTCATCAACATTCCTTGCCTAGATAAGGCAGTCATGTCCTGATTGGTCTCATTGCTTTCCTTCTTGCTCTCCCTAAGGTCTCTTTTCTATACAGCAGATAAGGAGGTTCTTTTAGAGAGTAAACCTGATCACATCACTCACCTGCTCAAAACCCACTGGCAACTTTATCTCACATTCATAATAAAATACAGACTTTTGGCATATGGTCAACAAAATCCTATACAACCTGGCTCCTGGTTCGTGATTACTCCTCTGATGTCACACTTACTGGCTGTTCCTTCACTCACTATAATCAAAAGATTGGGCTTCTGCCTATCAAACAAGTTCTGCTCAGAATAATGATACATATTTTTGCTTATGCCTAGAATACTCTTTCTTGGATACATCCAAGTCTCGCTCTATGGCTTAACTCATATGTCTTTTTTTGGACGCTAATCTCTTGAGCCAACAGATGTAAAATAGAGACATCCTGGTTGCCACTTGCTTGGTTTTTCTTCACAGCTCTTATCATTTTCTGTATTTAGTTTCTATCTTCCCACTCCTTTGAGGGCAGAATATTATAGCTGCATTTCTACTGCTTAGAATGCTTCCTGATACATAGAAGACACTCAAGAAATATTTGATCGAGGGATAAAAGAGAAAGAAAGGGTGGGAGGGAGGAAGGAAGGAAGGAACATAGAACCTAAATTAAAAAAAAAAACAACTAAGCAATTCAGAGCTTATCTCCTTTTATAATTTATTACCCAAGACTATGAAATAAAGAGCTTTATTTAGCATACCAAGAAAGTACATGTAAATCCCCAACTCCTGAGATACTTAAGACATGCAAACCTACTTTCCTCTATTGAAAGAAGCAGATATTTGTGGTAGGAATGACTGTGTGATGAGAAAGAGGAAAAGCAGTTTTAATAGTTGCTGATTTGTTTTGTTTCATTTTAGTTGACTAACAATTCACTGACAAATAAACACACACACACACACAAACAAACCTAAATTTAGGAAAAAAAATAAGCCAGAGAGAACGGAGATTGTCAGTTAGCACCAGCTGGCCAGCTGTGAATCAAAGCTTGTAAATTGTGATCAATTACATTAAATAACATGGATCTTATGCTCCTACTATCAGGGCTCACACTGATTGTTAGGAGAGAACTTACTGCAGAAACCTTCTTATTGATACTATTCACTTGCCTAATTTGCTCATCTAGTGTAAAATCCAACAAACAACCAGAAACACCTGTATATTGTGGATAATTTCTTCCCAGTTTCAAGCATTGGAAAATAAAAGAAAATCAGAGCAAATATTTTGTTTTACCTCAACTCACCATCTAGTGGCAACGTAGGTAAATGCAGGCCTCTTGTTTAGAATAACGTCCTCGCCACAAACATTTGTTTAGTGTTTACTATGTGCCAGGCACTGTGTCTAGTACAATACTAAGCCTGGGTGCTTGATACTTAATGACAAAACTTCAAAATGGGTATTACTGTCTCATTTGTAGATGAGGAAAACAAAGCTGAGAGGAATGGACACAGGAAGTAGCCCAGCTGAGAGGTGAAAGAGCCCATATTCCCATCCAAAAGTGTCCCTGCCCTTACTTATCACATCATAATGCCTCTCATTAAATTGGAGGTATAATCTATGGCTACATAACATTTTTTTTTTCTTCTGGATAATTAGCTGAACTTGGCACAACTGACAAATAAATAGGTATCATATAATCTTAGTAAATTTTGATTTCCAGAACAATGCCACTTGGGCCACCTGGTTATTAATCCAGAAGGTTTAGGGGATAATTTCTGGTATCTGCACATAGGATGCAGACTGATGAACCTTAAATAATGGGAACTTGAAGAAGTCAACAAATAACAATTGAGTTCAGTTCTCTACAGAAGTAGCTTCCACTAAGCAATGAACATATTTCTGGTTTAGAGACCAAACACATTTTAGTTAACGTGACAAAACAAGAGAATTTGAATGTGTATCACATTAGCAAATATAAATAAAACCACATTACAGACAACTGGTAAAACAATATGCAGATGGGAAGTGTATATACAAAAGCTGAACTCAAAGAGTGAGAAATTGTTAATGTATTTTGGGACATATTAGGGCTATTTACCATACTCCAACTCTCATTCTTTAAGGTGTGGAATATGTTTGGAATGTTCTGTGCTTTGCAGTCAGGCATGGCCATCTGTCTTTCTTTAGCCAATGGTGTATGAGAGAAAGCTTTGCATTTCCCTTCCCAGGGCCAAGAAGTTCAAAGCTAAGTGCACAATTCACTTTATTTCCTTTTTCCTGGCACAGTGAGGGTAAAGTTCATGACAGTGGAGGCTCTCATCAGCTTGGGTCCCTGATGAGAATAAGGAAGACCAACTCCACATGGACATGTGGTTGAGTGAGAAATAAACCTGTGTTGTTTTAAGCTATGGAGGTTTGGACATGGCTTGAAACACATGAGCTTGAAACAGCTCATCCTGAAAAAAAAAGTCCAATCTGACATTATTTTGACATTATTTAGGACAGAGGGTCCTCTGAGGATGACCATTTCAGGTTCATCTACAAAATGAAAATAATTTCTTGGGTACTCATCTTGGTACAATGAGCCATTGATATTGCCTAACTAACTCATCTGTATCTGATTATTCTTAACCAAAATACATTCCAATGAGAACTTTTCTTACCATGTAACCTGCAGGAAGATGGTACACTAATATGAAACATCTGCCCTGCTGGTCAATTATATTTCTTCATTATTAAACTGATTCCTTGGCATCCTAAACTATTCATCAGAGTTCTATCTGTTTGGTTAATATACCTCTGGCCCTAAGAGGCAGACTGCATGAGTGAGGGTCCATCGGCTAAAATAGGTTTGAGGAACAACCCAACTGCTTCTGAGACAGAGATGGAGAGGGAGAAAGAGAGGGAGATAAATTGCCTGGCTATCTCTAACAAGATTCTTGTTTAAATTCTGGTCTCATGAGATGACCAATTGCTCCTTAGTCCTTCTGAATATGATGAAGCAAAACATGTTCATAATACTATGTCTATACTTTTAATCAGTGCTATCCAGACATTTATTTCTGGTCAAGAAGTCAGGTGGGACAGCAGGGATTGGATTTCCATATTGCCTCATGTGCTTGGATATTTTGTTGAACAAATAACCTCCTCCATCAAATTGACAGGCCTTTTTGGTTAACTTTTCAATAATAAATGTTCCATCACTTACATCTATTTTTATTAAACAAGGTGTAGTGAGGAAAGAGAAAAGGTTTTATACAGTCAATGGGCACTTCTGTTTTCAGCAGCTATTGGTTTTTTTTAATTCTTGTTTTTATATCCTGTTAGGATAATGTGCACCAGATTATGAATATCAGGCTTTTAATAAGATTATTTTCTATTGTCATCCATTTTCATAGGAATTCACAGACAGGTTATACTGGTTGAGACCCACAAGTATTTGACAGCACCTGACTTATAAATTACTCCATTTCTTCAGTTGTTGATTGATTTCTGGACATAAATAACAAAGGAAATGCCAGAGTAATAATTCATCCATTCTTTTTGGTCACGACATGTGTTTCAGAAACATTGTTTATTTTGCTTGGCTTCTGACTGGACTTATAATTTATCTGGCCCTCTGCACATAGTGCTTTTGCTTTTGTTCTTTCAGATTATTGTCCCCAGGAAGGAACAGCAAGAATCACACCAAGTCCAAAGCTCTATACACTAATGACCACCAATTCTGAACTGAATTTGCTAGAAAGAAGCCAACTCTTGAAAGAAAGCATTAGCTAAATCCATTCATCTGTTGGATTAATTGCAAACCCCTCAGCCTAATATGCAAGACTTCTCATGGCGTGGCCTTTCATTTGTTCATTGCTTCCCTACCTTATTTCCATCATCCTTCCCTCCTTCCTTCCCAGCTCCCTCCTTCCTTCCCTCTTTCCTTAATAAAGCATTCATTAGTGTCTAGAACATGCTTCTTAAGCTCAACTGGATATTTATCACACTCTAATATTTCATGTTTCTCAAACTTTTTGCTCTTGCTAGCAACTTCTCTACGTGAAATGCTCCCTTCCTTTCATTTTTGATGAACACCATGAGTAGCCTCTATTCTAAAGCTATTAGATATATTCCCTCTTCCGCTTCGTCTTCAACAAACACCTGAATCTGTATGTAACTCTTTACTTGTACCTCTCTCCTATGGCATTTACCAAAGACTTCATTATTTTAGAATTATTTGTATGCTCTATGCTCATTTTTTAACCATCTAGGTTGTTAGCATGCTAACTGCTTACGGGAAGAGATTTTGTCTTAACTCTGATACACCTGCAGTGCCTTCCGTTGAACATATAGAAAAAAAAAAGAAACTACAAGAAACCCCAAATGATAACAATAAATACTAGAGAAAGGTCACAACACTAGGGTTCAAATGTATCAGAGTTTGAGACTTCCCTTTGTAATTTACTGATTTGAAATTCTGAAGACCCCTTTGCATCTCAATTGCCTGCTGTACAAAGTGGAGATAACTACAGTTTTTTTTTTTTTTTTTTCTCCTTGGAGCATTTACAACTTAAAATTTATGACTCTAATACATACCTTCTGTTAAGTGATTCAACATCAGATAAATCAGAGCATCTCGCTATCACAGGCAGAGGCTTTAAAACATGCAGGGATAATTTTACAGACTCTGGATAAAAGATTCAACATATCAAACCTCTTTAATGTAATAATAGCAGATACTCATTATTGAGCACTTCACAAATGGCAGGTACTGTGCTAGGTATTTTAGATTATACTCTCCTATCCTCACCAGAACAAATAAACAAATAAAATCATGTAATGGTAGACTTTATTGCACTTACTTTACTCGTGAGAAAACTGGGGCACAGTTAGGTTAATCACTTGGCCCATCCAAAGTCAGAATTCAACCAACATCTCTCTGATACTCTTTCTGCCAAATATGCAAATTAAAATTCTTGTGTAGTTTATATACATACATTAATTGGTATCAATACATAATATATTATGATGTTTTTGTTGGCACAGAGCATAATTAATGTTTTTGAGTATCTCGTGTGAGTTCAATTTCTTTCAATTAACTTTTAGACTTGAAGTTAAAGACCTTTGTTATTGCCACCGCTAATAAGTGACATTTTAATTAACTCTATAGTAGCTAGTGACAGTGTCTGAAGGGGCATGGAACCCACAATGTACTCTCTATTTCTGATCTCCCTAGCCCAATACAGCTCTGCTGCTACAGCTCTGACTGGGAGTTGTATTTCAGGTAGTGGATATTGTTTGTACAGAATCCCCCATGCTCTGTTCTTTTCCAGGTGCTACATGGTATAAGTCAGAAGCTTGGAATTAATGATGCAGGCTGAAGCCATGGAACACAGCCAACCTAGAGACAAACAAGAGGATGTAAATCAAGTCCTCATGCAAGATCCTGTCATTCTAGCCTGTGACAGTCCAGACACAGGGACCAAGACAAATTCTCTATGTTTTATTGAATTCTCTCCTAGAAATAACTCAGTCATCCTATTGTAGAAAAGCTGAACCAACGCTGCTGCATCTTTATATGTGCATAAATGCCAGTGTCAAAAGTGCACTTGACAACTGACAAAGCATTCACAGCCACTTGTTTGATCTTAACCACCCTCTGAGTGAGGTATTTCTCCTAACCTCTTAGTTACAGCAAATGGTTGGTGTTCTCTTAACTCAATCTTCTATTTCCTTTTAAAACACTTCCCACCTTCATTTTTCTCCTTGTAACTATTGTAATATTTTTATACATATACACTAATTTTATAAGTAACATGCAGTCTCACATTGTGTATGTATTCTTATTTTACATAAGTAAACAGTGCTGTACAATAGACCACATTCTGTACCTATTTCTTTTCCTTCACTGTTGTATTTTTAAGATTGATCGATGATGCTGTATGTACATCTACCTTTTTATTTGACCTTAATTGATGCATAATTTACAGCGTATGAGTCTGTTGTATATAAATATTCCTACCCCAGTGATAAACACATAGACTGTCTACAACTTCATCCTTTTCCAAACAATACTGTACTGAACATTCTTATACATACACCCATGTGAGCCATTCTCTAGGAGATTATCCAGCCATAGAAATCCTCAGAGAAAATTTGACTAAATATTGCTTTAAAGATATCTAGAATTACTGCAACAGTCTGGGCTCAAAGAAGCAATGTTCAGGATTCCTGTAACTCCACACTCATTCCCAAACTTGGCATTACACAGCTTTCTAATTTCCCCCAATCTGATTCATGCAAAGTGATATTTGTTTTAATTTCTATTTTGTTTGTATTGAATCTGAAATCATATGCCTTCCATAAAGACAGGGGTTTTTGATATGTTTAATGATGTATCCCTGGGGGCTACTTTTGGCAGGGTGTATATTCTCAGTAAATGTTTATTGAATCATAAACTGATGATCTGTTTGTGCATTTACTACTACTACTACTACTACTACTACTACTACTACTGTTTTTATTACTATTTTGTCTGTTGGGTTTTCTGCATTTTTCTCTTGATTTCTGTGAGTTCTTAAGATATTCCAGATATAAGTGATTGTAAGTTTTATTTTATCTTTTCTCCCAATCTGTTATCTTTAAAATTTTTCATACTTCCTTACCATAACAAAAGTCCCTAACTTTAGTATAATCAAATAAATAAAATGTTTGCCATGTGGTCTATTCTTTGGTATGATTATTATTGTAAAAAGCCTTTTCCAACTTATAGATTATAAACATGTGCTTCTCACTTTCCTAAATTAACTTTAGTAGTTTTACATTTAACACTCTGTTTTATAATCCATCTGGAATATACATTTATATGTGGTATTACAAAAGAGCCCACTTGATCTTTTTCCCCCATATTTTGAAGCACATTTCACAACACTATCTATTAAAAAGTCTGCCTTTTGCTCATTGATTAATAGAGCCATATTTATCTTATAGTAAATTTCCCCACGTACATGGCTCTGTTTCTGGGTTCTCTATCCTACTTCATGTATCTTTCTGTTAGTTTTTGCACCAGAAACATACTCAGTCTATTGTTTTTTATACATGGCTTTGTAGTATATACTTTTCTTTTTTCTCTTTAAAAAAATATTTTTTCAAAATTGGCTTAGCCATTTGTGTACTCTTATTTTTTCATGTAAATTTAAAAACAAGTTTTTCAAGTTCATAAAAATTGGATTTTGATTGAAATTATACACATTTTAGAAATTAATCTCGGGACAATTGACATATTTATAATATTGGCTAATTTTACCCAAAGAATAAAATGTCTCTTCACTTATTTTGATTTTCTTTTTCTCTTTTAGTAAAACTTTAATTTTTTTCTCCATACTTTAATGAACTCTTCAATTCCTAGATATTGTGTGTTGGTTTGATTTCCTATCTTCTAATGGAACTTTAATTTTTTCTCTGTTACTGTCATGAATTCTTTGTTAATTCCTAGACATTATGTGTTGGTTTTTGTGTAGTATTTTTATTATGTTTTCTGTTTCTTTCTGTAAGTTGATCTTATACTAGCGACTTTCTAAACTGTTTTATTCCTTGATTTTTCTAAGGTATTTCTGTCTTCTGAGAATAATGGAAACCTTACCACTTGCCTTTCAGCCCATATCTTTGGCAGGTCTACCAGTAGTATATAAAAGAGTAGTCATGATAGTGTCACTTCAAAGACTTGTACAGTTTCTGTCTTGCTTAGTCCTCTGCAGCACCACACACATCTCAGTCTACATGAATGGTGTCCTTGGAGTTGTGCATGGTAATGACCTGTTCTTCTGTAGATATTGCCCCTGAGCAAACTTGACTCATCTCCAGTTGCAAAGACAGTGCCTGAATTTTCCATTAGGAATAATATTTGCTGCAGGAATTTGGTAAATAGCATGTAATTAACTTAAGAAAGTTCCTAAAGTGCAAAGAGTCTTTTTTCAAATGCTTTTTCTTTATTGAAAAAAGAAAACATGATTTTTTTTTCTTCTTTGGTTGATAAACTAGGGAGGGACTTCCCTGGTGGTGCAGTGGTTAAGACTCCACGCTCCCAATGCAGGGGGCCTGGGTTCGATCTGGTTGGGGAACTAGATCCCACATGCATGCTGCAGCTAAGAGTTCGCATGTCATAACTAAGGAACCCGTGTGTCACAACTAAGACCCCGTGCAACCAAATAAATTAAATAAATAAATAAACTAGGGAAATTACATTGATTAATTTTCTGATAAGTGAAAAAAGTCATGGGTTAGATATGACTTGATCACATGTGTTTTAATAGATTACAGTTTTTATTAAGTAAAATTTTATTAAGTATTTTCGTATCCACATTCTTCCAAAATAGCTTTACGACTGTGCATTCCCACCAGCAATAAATGAGAGTTCCTGTTGCTCAATATCCTCGTCGGCATTTGCTATCGTCAGTGTTTTGGAGTTTGGCAGTTCTGTTAGGTAGGTAGTGGTATCTCGTTGTTTTGATTTTCAATTCCCTAATGGCATATATATGATTGTAACTTTTAGTATGCTTATTTTATATCTGTATATCTTCTTTGGTGAAATATCTGTTCAGGCCTTTTGCCCAATTTTAATCACACTGTTGGTTCTCTTCATACTGAGTTTTAAATGTTCTTTATACATTTTGAATAACAGTTCATTATTACATGTATCTTTTACAAATATTTTCTCTCAGTCTGTGGCTTATCTTTTAATTCTTTTAATTCTCTTGTTTTTTTACATACCAGAAGTTCTTCATTTTAATGAAGTTCAGCTTATCAATTACATCTTTTGTGGATCATTCATTTCTTTGGTGTTATATCTAAAGAGTTAACATGATACCCAAGATCTTCTGTTTTCTCTTTCATTATCTTCTAGGAATTTTATAGTTTTGCATTTTACATTTAGTTATATGATCCAATTTAATTTTTGTGAAGGATGTAATGTGTGTGTCAAGTTTCATTTTTTTGCGTGTGAATGACCAGTTATTCCAGTACCGTTTGTTGAAAAGACTATCTTGTTCCATTTTATTGCCAGTTCTCCTTTGCAACGATCAGTTGACTATATTTATGTGGGTTTATTTTGGGTTCTCCATTCTGTCATATTGATCTATTTGCCTCTTTTTTTCACCATTACTACACTGTCTTGATTATTGTAGCTTTATAATAAATCTTAAAGTCAGTTAGTGTCAGTCACCTGACTTTGTTCTCCTTCAACATTATGTTGGCTATTCTGGATCTTTTGTTCTCCATAGAAACTTTAAAATCATTTCAATAATATCTTCAAAATAATTTGCTGCAATTTTGATTGGGATTGTGTAGACTCTATAGATCAAGTTGAGAAGAACTGACATCTTCACAATATTGGGTCTTCCTACCCATGTGCATGGAATATCTCTCCTTCTATTTAGTTCTTTGATTTTTCTCATTAGAGTTTTATAGTTTTTCTTACATAGAGCTTATACATATTTGTTAAGTTTGTACCTAAGTATTTCACATTTTGGCTGCTAATGTAAATGGTATTATGTTTTAATTTTCAAATTCCACTTGTTCATTGCTAGTATTACAGGAAAGCAGCTAACTTTTGTACACTAACCTTGTATCCTGCAACCTTGTCTTGTTCCTGATGTTGTCAGAGATAAAGCTTCAAGTTCCTCACCATTAAGTATGATGTTAGTTGTAGGTTTTTTGTAGATATTCTTTATCAAGTTGAGGAAGTTCCTTTTTATTCCTTGTTACTGAGAGTCTTTATCATGAATGGGTGTTAGATTTTGTCAAGTGCTTTTCCAGTGTCTAGTGATATGATCATGTGATTTTTCTTCTTAGCCTATTGATGTGATAAATTACATTAATTGATTTTCAAATGTTAAAATGTCTTTGCTTACTTGGGACAAAATGTGCTTGGTCATAGGCTTTTTATACATTGTTGGATTCAATTTGCTAATAAAAATCAACAACTCTTCTTAGATCCTCCAGAGAATTCAGGTCACAAGGCAAACTGCTGCCTCCAAAACTGGAGACAAAGAGAAAAATACAGATAATTACAACTTACCAAAGCAGAAACCCAAGAGCTGAAACCCCTGGGGGACCAGTGCCAAGGTAGGACAACCTCAACTAGAACTGACAAACTGCTGGGGGCTCAGTGTTGAAAAGCTTGGGATTTAAAAACTCCAGAGGAGCCCGGTCATAGGAGGATGTCTACACTTCATGAGTTTTATGTCCAGGAGTTGACCAGGCTCTTACAGTGAATACTGAAGAAAAATCTCCCTGTGTTCCATAAAGGGGAGATGAAAAGTAACCATTTGAAATAATCCTGAACAGTCTGTTTTTCTTAATAAGACCTGCCCTAGGAGAGACCGTTTTATCAGAGCCTAAACACGCACACTTAATTTAGTCAAATGAAATGTAATATAGTCCTTGGAACTCAATGGAGAAAAACTGCTAAGTAGGCAATGATGATCTTAAGAACTCTCCAAAACTCTCTTCTCAGTTCCTTCTCCTCTATTCCTACTAATAGTTGATCTATGTTCTTTTCTTACTCCTAACTGATACAGATTGCTCTACAAAATATTATTAAGTAAAAATAGCATAGCTCATCCAAATTTGATTAATTTCCCAAATCTTTACCAAGAAATATATCTGTAAGTTGAACATTAGAAAAGCATGCAGGGTAAGATTAGGTGAAGTTTCCTTTACAGTCCCCAGAAATCATGTACATCATAGACAGAGCCAGCAAGCTTATCTTGAAAAAAAAGAAGTGGATCCAAATAAACAAACAAAAACAGTCCTGATTTTTTTCTATATGGAATCATACATTATTGATTAAAGGCACAAACTACGTGGAAATGGGTGCCAGAAGATAAGAAAATGAAAACACTCCTAATAATGGGTTCTAGGATTATGTGCTTAAAACATTTCTCTCTCACCAGCTTATCAGACAACCAAAAAATTGAAAGGAATTTACATTGGAAACAGAGAGACACTTTTTGATGGTTACACTCTATGCAGCATTCTGGAAAAACCAGTTACTGGGCAGTTATGTTGCTCATTAGGTGATCAGCATAAACAAATAACATGGTTCAGAATCAATCACCTGCTTCTCCTAGAAGCATAAAGAGCTTGGTACATGGGGAAGGAGGAAACGTTCTGGACAGGACTGCCTCTTCTGGGTCAGCTTTTGAAAGCAGCTGTTATTTTACATGACATATATAAATGTGTTCATTTGAGAGACTATCAAGATGCCCTCAGTGACACATTGAAGGGTAGGAAGAGGGAAAAGAAGAGGAGAGCTCCATCTGTAAATCCTTCATAATAGTTTCCATGACATAGTAAGCACAGGAAGATATTGGCTATCAGAGCTGAATAAAGATAGTGAGAAATAAAAGAATTCTTATACTTGGGTAAGAGTAAAAAGAGGGACAAGAGGCAGAATCCTCCAGTTTGGATGCCTGTTATGGTCAAAATGTCCTTGCACATGAAACTCAGGAATTATCTCATTGCCACTATCACAATGTGACCCCTTACGCAAGCACACACTCACACACATTATCAGAGTTTCTTATCCCTAATATAATATCCAAGAATCCTTAATGGAAAAACAGTGTGATTGTCTTAAATTTTATCTAACACATTATATCAGTATTTCTCAACCGGTAGTAATATTGCCTCTCACCCGCTGGTACCATTTAGCAATATATGGAGATAATATTGGTTGTCACACTGAAAAAGGTGCTATTGGCATCTAGTAAGTAAAGGCCAGGGATGTTGCTAAACATCCTCCAATTCTCAATAAAACTGGAAAGAAAAAAATATCCTTCCATACACAGGACAGATCCCTTCTAACAGAAAATTATCTAGTCCAAAATATTAATCATACCAAAGTTGAGAATCAATGCAATATATGACAGTAGATGAAATCAGCTGTATGTGAAAGATAGATCCCTGTCACTGTTTTGTTTCCTGACATTATATAAGAATCTTAAGCTTTCACTAATAGATATTAGAAAGAAATCTTAAATAAGATGTCATCTCTCAGGGTCAGATCTAATACTGAAAAGAGTGCCTGGTCAGACTGCACTTCTCTCAACTCCATAGAATAAGGCTGCATTATAATCATCAACATCATATATTTTAGCAAAACAGAATAAAACTATTCCTGTTTGTCACTTTGGAGAAGATGCAGTGGAGAAGTTATAGTTATCTTACCACTGAGATCTTTGCCCTGCTTCCCCTAGAACTTAACATTTTAATACTTCAGTGATCAGGGGCACAGCATTGCTGGAGAAAGTTAAAGGGATTCATATATGCCTTCTTCTTCTCTACAACTAAGTAAGCTTTCACCAAGACAATTGGTATAAAGTCCATAGGCCCTCTGATTTAGTCATTAATTATCTCAAGATATGTACTGACCTACTACATACTACACATTTTGCTAGATACCAGAGCATTGATAAGAGGACAAATACCATCCTTTTACTCAGAAAACGCATATAGTCTGTGTGTTGCTGGGGTGAAGAGAGGGAAGAAAGACAGTGTTCACAGACAGGTAAACACGATTATTGTAGTAGGAAAAATAATCTTCCCTCCACCAACAGAAGTCTACTACCTAATCCCTAGAATCTGTGAATACATTATCTTACACAGCAAAAGGGAAGTTGGTTAGTGGATAGAATTAAGATTGTTAATTAGCTGACCTCACAATAAGGACTGGATTGTCCATTGAGACCCATGGGGGTATTTTGACCTCCAGAACTGTAGGATAATAAATTTCTGTTGTTTTAAGCCTATACTTGTGTAGGGATTTGTTACAGTAGCAATAGGAAACTAACACAAGTGCCAAGTGCTTTGAAGAGGAAATACAGAGATGCACCTAAGCAAAGCAAAGGTATGAGGTGTGTGTGTGTGTGTGTGTGTGCATGCGCGTGTGTGCATGGCAGGGTCTCTGTGGTGGGGTGGTGAGGGGGAGGTTAGGGAATCTGTCAAGAAAAACTTTCCAGATGAAATTCTAAACTGGATCCTGGAGGATACATATGTGTTGTTCTTTTGAAGGAGAGTGGAATAGAGTTCCAGGCAGAAGGAATAGCAGCAAAGGCTTGGAAGTGAACCAGAGATTGTGCTTCTGGTGAAGTATATTACATTGCTCAGTTAATAGAGTAAGAGGAATGCAAATAATGAGAGAGAAAGCAGCAGAGATAAAGGTCAGATGATTGAGTGTTGTAGACCAAGTTGTTGAGTCTGCATTTGATTCGAAGAAAAATAGTCAATAATGACTTTTTTTTTTTTTTTTTTTTTGCGGTACGCGGGCCTCTCACTGTTGTGGTCTCTCCCGTTGCGGAGCACAGGCTCCGGACGCACAGGCTCAGCGGCCATGGTTCACGGGCCCAGCCACTCCGCGGCATGTGGGATCCTCCCGGACCGGGACACGAACCCATGTCCCCTGCATCGGCAGGCAGACTCTCAACCACTGCGCCACCAGGGAAGCCCTAATAATGACTTTTAAATAAAGGAATGGCATGGTCTAATTTTAGGAGAGAAAAGTGCTGTGGTTGCTGCATGAAGAATGGGTTGGAGAGAGACAAAAGTTGAAACAGGGAGACCCGTTTGAGGGAGTTGCCAGCAATCCCTGGGAAAATGGTCACCCACGAAAAGCCATGGCACTGGAAATAGAAATAGTTGGGTTAAGAAAGGTAGGATCAAGAAGAATTGGTTAGAACATGTAGACAAAAAACTAGGTGTTGATGGTGATGAAGAGGGGGAGGCAAGGATGAAACCCAAGTGTGTAGTCTGGAAAATTGGGTAGATGGGAGTCTTTCTCTAGAACAGAGAGACATGAGTGGTAGAGGGTTTCATTCAGAAAAAAAGACTGGTTTTAAATATGTTTATGTCACAGGGTCTGAGGAATATAAGAGTGGATAGACTGCCAGGAAAGTAATTTGCAGGCCTCCATGGCTCTGTGATTTCTTACAGCTACATGTTCCTGTGGCACCCTTTGCTAGTGTCTGAATTCTAGAGTGCATAGGAAGGTAGTCAAGGGCAGATTAGTTTCTGGATGACTCACCTCTAAGCTTGGCAGTCTGGTTTTTATTTTTTTGTTTTTTAATCTTGAAATTGGTCTTTGAATCATAAATAAGAAGCAGTTGTTAATAGAAGATAGAAACAAATAAGCCAACAAAATTCATCTTTTAAATTACTTTCTTCTGAGTCAAAAGCTTCTGTAAAAATGGTGAACAGTAGGATCATTATAGAAATTTATGGTCTTTTACTCATATACATAAATAGATATATAGGTTTGATTAAGACGTGTAAAAAGGAGAGAGGGGAGGGAGGAGAGAGAGAGAGAAAGAGAATAAGAGAATGAGAGAGAGAGAGAAAAAAAAATCCTTTTCCTAAAAGACAGCTTTATAGGGAAAAAAAGATTCCTCTTTTTAAAGATAATTGAATAAAATATATCCTTGCAATGACTTTGAATAGCCCAGGTGGTTCTGGTGCAATAAGTGTACATTTCCAAGTTATTAGTGATTTGCAAACATATTCACCTGAGGCTGGATTTATGAGCAACAAAACATTGATACATCAATTTGTTTCTGAATTCCAGCAGATCCTAGTGAGCCAGGGGACTATTTACAACCCCTTGCATTCTTCTAGGTGTGGGTTGCAGATGTTTTGTTTCATTGTTGACAATATGCATTCATAAATATATATGTAGGCAGAGACCTGAAAATTTGGAATTCAATATGCTTCTAACCCTTGTCTCTCCACAACATCACTCTTCTCACTCCTGCCTTTTTTTCACATCTGTATAATCAGCTTACTTGCATTCTTTTCCCACCTGATCTTGTCTATATTGAGCTGAGGATTTTTTAACCTCTATGGATCCTAATCTTGCTCATTTGCCTTTCTTCCACCTAAATTTATATTCCAACGTGGTATTTATTTTTATCAAACTCTAGCTAGGAGAGTAGGAGCATACTTAGATGGAAATACAGTTTCCATTATTTATTAGCTGTGTGACATTGGCAAATTACTCTCTGAATTTCAGCTTCTTCACTTGTAAAGTGGGGGTAATATGACCTACCACATAAGTTTATTTTACAGCTTAATAATATGTCCTTCCTTGCTCTACAAAGGAGTTAAGTCACCATTAGTTCTCCTTTTTCCTTTTATTTTTTGTTCCTGGTTATTTTGCTTCTGAGAATATAGCTGAATGTGGAGATGTGTAGAGCATAGCAGGTTATGTTGCAGAGATATGCTCCACAGTGATAACCACCACACAAAAATGTAACAAGAAATACAGAGAGAAGAGGAAACATAGTTTTACATAACATAGTTTTACCTAACATCTTTTTCTATAATTCCAGATATGCCAATCCATGAACCTACAACTTTCAGGACAAAATCTTTTGACTGTCCTGATGCTTTCAGAAGCCCAAGCAGAAAATAAAATACATTTAAAAAGAAATTGTTAACTGAAATATCTTTAACTTCTCCAATGTATTTATGTAGGTGTTACCATCTCTAGGATATAAACCTGATATCTCTTAAAATCACTAACAAGGATGACATCTCTTCCATCAGATTTCATTAACTTGCATCCTTATCTGTGCTAAACTAAAAAAAACTATGTAAGAGATTATTTAATGCAGTATATGTTCTAAGCTTCCTTTCACACCTGCCCAAAGTATATGTGAACATATGTGATTTAGGAGCCTTTTTCCTTCTCAGTGACTTCCTGAATCCTAGTGTAGCCCCAAATTTCTTCCTGGTGAGCCTTTCAGGAAAGTAAGAATTGTGGGTGCCTGGTAAGTAATTTCCATTTAAAGACTCATTTGCTTTCCATATAAACTTTTACTGTAAAAGGTCAGTTAGTAAATATTTTAGGATTTGAAAAGCATGCAGTCTTTGTGGCACTTACTCAACTCTGCTATGGTAGCAGAAAATCAGCCATGGATGAAATGAAGACAAATGAGCACAGCTGTGTTGGAATAAAATTTCATTTACAAAATAGGCAGAGAGCCGGATTTACCCATGGGCCAAGTTTGCCTACCTGTGCTCTAGATTACATGGGGTTAATTTCTGTGATTTGATATTATTCCCTTTGAACAGGTCAAGATTAAGATGCAACATCAAAGTGTTGAGATCAAAAGGCAATTAAAGAATATGTCCAGTGAGTTGAAGGGAATTGAAAACAAGAGAAATAACGACACACACAGAAGTTCCGACTTCAGTTGCGAAACTGATGTCTATAGTCTAAGCACTCTGGGGCAGAGGAACTGGGGTGCTCTCAGATTATCTGCGGTAAAGAAACAATTCTTTTCCAATCCGTTATGGATTAGAAAATATAAAATCATGTACTTCAATGCCAATGGCAAATTATTTTGAAAAATTCCTAAATGTTTAATTTCATTTTCTGCATTCTTCTCAGTGTAAACCAGTAGCAGCCTGATAAGGACCAGCAGAGGTCCATGGACCATACTCTGAGGATGCTAAGTGGTGTGTGAAAAGGGAAGTCCCTGCCTGGATATGTTTCAGTCTGAAAGTCTTGGTCACACTTGTTCACAAGATTCTCTGCTGCATTCCTGGACAATAAACATGCATGTTATCCTAGCATCCAAGGTCTTTAATAATCTGGGTCCAGTTATATTGTTTTGGCAGCATCGTCCTCTGCATCCACATGGATAACTTCCTGTGTCCAAACACACCTTCTGTTTTTCCACATCTTACCTTTGCCTATGCTATATCCTAATTCTGTAGTGCTTAGGTAAGTCCGTCTTCAACATCATGCAAAACTCTTCAATGAAGTCATGTTTCCTCTTCCCTGGATGCAATTTGGTCCTCCATTGGACATCCATAAAACATTGCATGCTGTTTCTCTGTTCTTGCTTTAAATAATATTGTAATGCCCTCTGTACTTGTCTTATCCTAAGACTAAATGGTGAGCTTCTGGAACTTGAGCTATATCTTATATATGGGACTATATCCCTCAGAGTGCTAAACACAGTATCTTTTATAAAATAGAGGTTTCTACAAATTAGTCCATAAATGAATGACACTGAACTCACACCATAAACAAGCTCTTACAGATCCCCTTTGAATGCTTTTAGAAATGCATTCCTCTGTACCTCTGCCTTCCCTCTCTTCCACTTAGGACAAAAATGCTTATCAGCAAGAGAGCTTGGGTATATAAAACCACAGGACACAGCAATCTGTGGCATCAAAAGCAAATGAAACAGATGCATGACTCATTTATAGAATTTGTAAAATGGAGCCTAGAGAATGAAAATGCAATTTATAGTTCATTTGTACTATTCTGAATGTCACTATAAAACACACATTTCATGGGGCAGAATGAAGCCAGCAATGATTAGCATTCATTTCAGCCACAACCCAGGGCAACTGTTTGTTTCCACTGTGATCTGTAAGTCTTTGCTCTAAGGATGAAAACTTAATTGGATATACTGAAGGGCAGAACTGCCATTGGTAAGTGAGTAAAATTTTATAATCCCCGTCAAAGCTACGGACTTGCAGAATTATGAAGCCAAGTTGGTATTTACCCTGCAACTGATTAACATTCTAAATTTAAAAAAGAAACAAAAACACTGACAGAATTAAGCTATGTTAGTGACACATGGGGAAAAATAGTTGAAGATCCACTCAGGTATTTTATTATCATTATTATTATTGTTGCTACATCTGTAACAAATTAGAAGTTTTATGACCATCCTACTATCCTACATTTTATTGGTTTGCCTCTATATTTAATATATTTATAAATGAGCAAAATTATGATGAATATTTTCTTGGCACAAAGTTATTTCATCTCTATAAAACTTCCTTTCAGATAAGAATGTTCACCGTAGAAGTAAGGAACTGTGAGTAAGCCTTATTTCTCAGAGTGCATCCCGACTTCCATGGTATTAAGGAAAGAGCCAAGGAAAGGTAGACATTCTATAAGAGGGGCTTCTTTGCTAGCACATACCATAACTTTTTCTGGAGAATCTTTCCATGACAGCCTCTAGAAGGAGCAGACCCCCATACTCTGTTATCTTGGCCTCCTTTATCTCACCAGGGATGACATCACTGATTGCCAGAAACTAATACAATCCTTTCTTTTGATTATTTTAACTAAAAGAATGGGGCTCTCTAAATGTAGAAAGCTCAACAAAGGGTCAGGCTGGATAAGGGCCAAAAGCAGAGTGATGGCTTTTTCTGACATGTCAACTTGTCATGGCTACCCTTCCATTTACTCAAACGCTAATCCAGTTATTGCTGTAAAGATATTTAATAGATGTGATTAAAGTCCAAAATCAGTTGACTTTAAAGAGGGGAAATTATCCTAGATAATCTGGGTGGGACTGATTCGATCAGGTGAAAGGCCTCAAGAGCAAAACTGAGGAGTCTCTGGGGAAGAAGAAATTCTGCCAGTGGGTTGCAGCCTCAGTCTGTTCCCAAGAGTCTCCATCTGCCCTTTCTGGTGGCCCGCTCTGCAGATGGCTGACTTGCCCCATAACCATATAAGCTAATTCCTCGCAATATCTCTCTTAATACATATCTCCTATGGGTTCTGTTTCTCTGGTTGAATGCTGACCCATACAGGTGGTGTTCCAGTAAACCAAAGGACCAGGGACTGGTTATACTAAGTGGAAGAAATGGTGAACAGAAGAAAGTGGTCTCTTTAGAGAAGCAGCAATGAGCAGTCATATCTCCCTAGAAGAAACATGACAGTCACATTCTTAAACCCTGAGTTTTAGTGCCTGAGTCCCAGTCCTATTTCATGCCCATGAGATGTGGCTGTCTCTTTGAATTCATTGTTGTGTGAACTTGAATGTGCTTGTTGTAACCAAAGGGCCTTGATAAGAGCAGTTATCATGTGCCTGACACATTCTAAAGAGGGTAAAATCTACACTTTTTGGAGACATTTATTTGCTATTCGTTCAATAAAAATTTATGAATTATCTACAAGTTTTTAGATATACTGTAATAGGCACAGTGAAGGTGCAAAGGTGCATCATATGGAACCCACTTTCAAAAACAGTACAGTCTGGTAACAAAGGTGTCTGTTCATAAGTATCCCCAGTTCACAAATAAAAGCAACACATGGAGCGGGCAAGTCAAATGGGAGTTTAGAGTGGCTGAGGGGATCCAGAAGGGCCCGTGGGAGAAGAGGGCATTTGATCCCTGCCCAGATGTACCATGTGCAGACCTGGGGCAAGAATTCAAAAGGAGAGCACATATGTCTGAATCAAACTAACACATTTAAATAACCTGTGTTGTACCTATCTTGGCAAACACACGTTTGACACAACATGGAAAGTGAGGATTTAACTTGGGATGATTGACACCTGAGCTTTGTGCTCCTTTTCTTCTTATGTCTGGTTCCATCTTACAGCACAAGCAGCACCACTTGCTTGTGGCCCCTACTGCCTGCACATCCAAGCTTCACCCACACCTCTTGCAAACAGCAGCCTCGTGGCCACCACTTGTGCCAGGAGTACACACGTCGGCAATTGAAGCCCACCCTGAGGAGGACTGACTAAGGAAAGAGGCCACTGAGGTGGTGGGTCTAGGGCAGTTTGGAGGGGGACTTCACTGGGTATTCCTCCTTGGCTCAATTGATTTCTCCCTTACTCCTTAAGGAAAGTGCCTGAATGGGGAGCCCTAAAATTTAGGCACACATCCAAGGTTCCCATCATGTGAATATAACTGTTGAATTCTTTGGGCAGTTAATTTAAATTCTCCAATACTTATTAAGTACTTTATATTCATAAGTGTAGAATTTTCAGTAAAAAGACATAGTCCTTTCATTTAAGTACGTATTCTGGAAGAGACAAAATATCTCATTTACCCTATTCCTATATATCCAGATTTGTAACTGCTGAGTGATCATGTGTGCAGTTTTAACCCACTTTAAAAATGCAGAGGATCTATCCAGGTGATGGTGATGGGGTCAGGAGAGGAGTAATGAAGAGGGGACATTAGCAACAAACAAAGGCAACAGAAGTAGGTCAGTGTGGCAAGAAGGATGACCCCATGAGGTGGAGAAATGGGGAATAAATTTAGAAGGAAGGTATGGCGGGCTTAGAAATCCCGAGGAGAGCCAGTCTAAATCCTTTCAGAAGGAAGGAAGGAATAAAGGAAGGGAGGGAGGAAGGAAAAGAGGGAGGAAGGGAGAGAGAGAATGGGGGTGAAGGGGGGAAAGGAAGAAAAAAAGGCTGGCTCCTGTCCCTACACAGTGATATTTGGCAAAGATACCTTTTAAAGTTTGGTCTGTGTGTCCAATGACATTTTGCACTGGGAAAGTGATTAATCCATCATTAGGGCAGAGAAAAATGTGACCATCACTTTCCATGTGAGATACAGAAGCCCTTTATTTCCTTTCCAGCAGAGTCTTCATTTAACATTTATACACACACACACACACACACACACACACACACAAAGTCGAGAATAAGGCATAATAAATGGAAACTTCATCTAACCTCCTGAGTGCCTGCAAAAATCGACAGTGACTATGAACTGCTCTACACATGTTTAAAGCTAAGGCACGGTTGTCCCTCTGGGCAGCTGAGTGGACTTAAGGATTTGAAATCTTCTCTCTGACCTCAGTGCTCTGTGTGTGTGAGCACATGCACCTGTGAGCAAGTGGGTGCAAACATGTGTTCTCTCAGAGAGAACTTAAAGCTGGTGAAACATGCTGAGTTGAGAAACTTAAAAATTAACAGTCACATTAATGTTGCTCCTTTATCCATGCTTTCGGTTGCTCTACTATCGCTGTCCAGGGATAAAGTATCTTTAAAGGTGAATCCTCACTATCTCAAAAAAAGATGTTCACTCAAAATCCAAGGAGTGAAGAGTGTGTGTTTATGTGAAAGAGGTGAGGTGCAGAGAGTTTGCAAATTGATTGTATTCACATACATGCTATTTTATAAGGTGAATTCGAGGCTAATGGTAAAAATAAACTATTTTATTGAGCAGTGACTGCTTCAGGAATCATGCTAAGCATTTTACACAGCTTAGCACATTGAATAGGGAGAACAACCCTAGGTAGGAGGTTGTATTATTATCCTAATTTTACAAACGAGGGAAGTGGGACTTGTGAGAGTCTAATAACTTGCCTGAGGTCAGAGGGCAAGTAAGTGGGGACTTAACTGTTCCTCTAGCCTTAAACCTTATTATTTTATAGATGAGAAAAATAAAACTCAGGGATATGAAGTGACTTAACCAAAGATAATGACGTGTATAAAAAGTGGGACTAGAAACAGTACCTTGAAATCTAGGCGTTCCACGGCTCTTTTTCAATGCCCTCTTATTATACAAGTTATCAGATCCCATAGAGTTCAGTATAATCTGTGTTCCATGAGACTGCTGGCAGCATCTGCTGTGAGCCCAGTAGGTTTCATTAAACACAATTGGCAAGAAAATTTCAGAGACATGGTCGACATCGCACTGCTCTCAGTGATCCCTTACCTTACTGGTTCCTAAGCTCAGAATGAAAAAGCAGGCTCGATGTTTTTACATAGATGCCTTCTTCCACGAAGACCATCATCTTGTTTGGTACAGGAGCTCCTGGGGAAACATTAGGAAAGACAAACCCAGGTAGTTAAGATTATGTAGTTTATTAGTAACTAGCCAGCAATTAAAAGCCTGGTCAGGGTTGTTATGCTTACCTGCAATAAACCGAGAGAAAGAGAAAGAGAGAGAGATGAAAATAATCCCAAGCCCCAGGAAAACTTGGGCCTATGTGAAACTCTTACCCTGATGATCACACTGTCCTATCACCACCATTTGTTGAGCATTAATATGTAAAAAATATTAATAATTTAGCACTAGACTAAACACATTCTGTGTACTATGTCTTTAATATTTTATACCATTTTTGAAGGTTTTAATTATACATTTATTTAATTATTGTGAATATTTAGTTCTACAGTTATCATCTGGCTCCCCAGGCAATATGCTCCATGAGATGATTTCTCTTTCTCTCTTTTTTATTTCCACCATTGTACCTTCAACACATATCCCACTAACTAGTGAATCAATACACATTGATGCCTAATAAATGTTTGTGAAATGAGTGAATAACAAACCCTCCCATAAGGTAGACATAATTTTTGCATTTTTTAATGAAGAAATTAAAGCTGTAAACTTTTCCCCCAAAATGTTTGCACTAATGGTTCTCTTCAAATTTTTTCTATTCTGAATGTCCACACACTAAATGAAATTAATGCTTGCAATTATTGTTTAATGAAGGTATTTTTGCTTTTTTTCTATGGGACTTTACTTAGGAAGATACAGACTCCCATACAGTCTCAGGCTCCTAAGTCAAACTTTTCTATCTTCTAGTTCATGAGGTACATCACACCCCAGAAATAAGTAGCTATACCAGCATACTGAAGAACATTAATCTTGATTCATTTCACCAAACTTTGATTCCTGAGAGATAAACTAAAAGTGAAGAGATGGTCAACTGAACAGTCTTCTATATTGATTATTGTTATCAACTAGTTTTTGCTATGTGACAAAGAACCACAAAATCTCAATAATATAGAAGAATAAGCACTAATTTCTTGCTCATATGCCTATGGGTCTTGTTGGTGACACTCTTTTTAGGGTGAAGGTTTAATGCAGGCTTGGTTTAGGGCTAAAGATTGGTTTGTTTTGCTTGTGTTCTTTCTGGACCCAGGTTCAAGGAGTAGTGGCTACCCCATGGGGGAGAGGAGGTGGATTTCTTCTCATAAAGGACCACTGAAGCCCTAAAATAATACATGTAACTCCACAAGCTTGTGGCATGCCTGCTCATATTCCATTGGTCAAAGAAATTCCCATGGCTAAGCCAAAGATCAATGGATTGATGGAACAGGGATGTGTACTCCTGTCATAAAGATGGGAGAGAGAGAGAGAGAGAGAGAGAGAGAGAGGAGAAATTGCTTACTGACTGAAGATGATTAGATTCACCCTAGTCATATCTTATTTCTGGAATCTTCATTCCTTTTGGTCAATGATTAGGCTGAAAATTATGTAAGAAGTGAATTCAAATCTTTCTTTTATCTTCATTAAATCTATAGTCGCACTTGTCTAGAATTTAACCATGCTTCTGCCCCCTCTAGCAGGCCACTTTGAAGTTTTTTAGGACACTTACCTCTATCTTACTGAGTATCCCTCAGGTTCACACTATAGACAACTACTCAGATATTTAGCAGATACAATCAGAACAACTATGATGGTAAAGATGGTACTTTCCTGTCTTTAAAGAATTAGCCAAGAAAGAAAATCACTAGGCCAGGGCAAGTGGTATATATTGTCACTATAAGGGCACATGGCATCAGTATAACCTCAGGTAAATTACCAAGCCTTAGATTTCTCCTTCATAAAATGGGGTTAATCAAAGCATCTATTCCATAGATGTGGGAATTAAATGAGGGAATGTTTTTAAAGTACTTAATACTGGGTGCAGAGGTAGTTCTGCATTTTAAAGTGATCAGAAGGTTATTTTATGAATACAACTGTTTTTAACCAAGTATGAGTCAGTCTACACAGATGTATAAGACATATAAAACTCCATTTTCCTTTTCTTTTTTACCCCAAAGTACAATACAATTTTATTTTCTAGACCTCACCTGTCAAGCCAAGGCTGACTCCAGGGTTGTGCCATGACTTCAAACCTTAGTTGCTATCAAGTAGTTGGGTCAGGTCTCCCATCTAGTCCCAGGTCATTGATGATTCATTTGTTACTAAGACATGTACTCTTCCATTTATATGACTCTTCCGTCTACTCTCTGCAGTGTCCATGTTACTCTTAAGTATATGTCCATATATCTTAAGTATATGGAACTCTTTTCAAGGCTGCCTATTTTCCCACCACCTAACCTTCCCAAGTGGTCATTTTCTCTCTGGGGTCTCACTGCCGCAGCCCACATCTACCCCATCACCATCACACCATCCCCCAAGCAGTGACTGCTTTCTCTCTTCTCTCCCTTCCTTATGTCAGTGGGTGTAATTTCTTCCTCCCCATTTCTATCTGAGACATTTTATCTATATCTTAAATCCTCTCCCTTCTCTGGTTCTTGGGTTTTAAAATCAAAAGTGCAAGATTTCTGCTTTTAGAGCTGTCTCTCTTGATTGAGGAAAAAGCACAGGAGGTATTCTCTGCTGGAATACAGGTAAAGGAAAGAGAAATTCAGGAAGAGTACAACAAACAAACAGGAGTTGTCAATTCAAAATATTACGCTACTGTCATTGCCGTTATCCTCATGCTCACCTCATGCTTAGTTATTAATATTGACAGAACCATTGGATCTCTGAGTCTTTGTTAACACTTTTTCTCAGAATCCTCAGGCCAGAGCAAATACTTCATAAATGTTGTCAGTTTCTTCTAGAAAAAAATTGCACAGGTTTGGAACTCAAACACATATGGGTTCGAGTCCCCAGTCCACTGTTCACTGTCCTTGGGTAAATATCCTTGGGTATCTACTCTATGTCTGAGTTTCTTCATCTCTAAAATGAGGATGAGGATGATTGAGTTCCATTTTTGTGATGGAGAGTAAAGATCACTTATTTAAAGCACCTGACACAATTCCAGCAATTATTTAATAAATGCTGGGTAGTTATTATTGGAGAGAAAAGGATTAGCCCAGATTTTCCTGTAGGCCTCTAATTTCCAAGAGCTCCCTCTGAAGGAAGGCTCGGGTTCAGGAAGCTAGAATGCCTTGTGGACCTGGGTTATTCTGTTTGCAGTCTCTTAAAGTAGCTACAGTCGATGCCCCTGGCCTTACTGCCTTATTTAACATAATCTGCCTCTCGCAGAAAACCTTGGAAAGTAAATGCCAGCGGCTCTAGGATCGGGAATTAATTATAGGAACTGCAAAACCCAGGAAACTGGTTGGCAGGAGGTGCTCCTGTAAAATGGAAATTTGTCGGCTACTGTTGGAGAAATGAAGAGAGTAAGCTCAACAACCACTTTCTTCCCCCCTGGCTTGGAGCACGTGGCTTTCACTTATAAGGCCATTGGGTTCAATTAAGCCTCTGCATAACAAGTTGCCAGTCACCTTCAAGGCACCTCTGGATACACGTCAGAGCAGCCTCCCCCTTGTCACTTCAATCTCATTCTAGAAGCCTGTGAGCAGGATTTCAAGGAGCTGAGTTGGTGCATATTGTATAACACTCTGTTTTCCTCCCTTTCTATCCCCACTCTTTTTCCAGAGGCTTCTGCCATCGCAGGTCAGGCGTGCAGGGAGCCGAGGGGTGCCAGATTTATGAGTCCTCCGGGAGTGCCCATCTTGCTGAGCTTTGATAAGGACATCCTTCTGGGAGACTAGCAGCAGGTTTATTAGAGTAAGCAGCTCGAGCCTTGGCTTTCCTGAGGGTTCACATTAACCCAGCAAAGATGAAAAGCAGGGCACTAATCCCAAAGAGCAAACAAAAGTACTGAAAAATACTTTTTGGGTGGTAGGCTGAGCTGCTAAGAGGTTGGCTCCACTCTTTCCACTTTTGAAAGCAGCTGTGTTTAATTTTTTTTCTGTATCAGAGACACCTGACAGCTGACATCTGTATATGTGGCACTCATTTGCAATTTCCCAAATTACCTCAACATCATTCCTTTTCCAACCACTCAAGAAAGTATATCTGAATACAAAAGAGGGAGAGAACCATTATATGGATGACCTTGAATCTGCTTCTTTTAAGAAAAAAGCATGATATTCACAAACTTTACTGCTCTATTATCAGTGACAAATTATTTGGACACACCTTATAGTAGATCAAGGGATACTATTGTATGATGATGTCGTGGATAAAAACTTTTGGTTTTTAATGTTTCAAGATACAAAAACAGACTCTTCTTCTTTCCATCCATTTCACTAAAGCACTACAGAGCGAGAAGCATGCAGCAAGAACCACGCAACGGTTGCTCCTTCATGCCCCATCTTAACAGATGCCATCAGAGCTCCATGATAGGCAGACCTGCTCTTCTAAGAAAGGAGCAGTACACTGGACTCAAAAGACCTGATTTGTGAATCCCTCTTCCCGTATTCTGTGACCTTGGAAAAAATTCTGAGCTTGAATAACTTATGACTTTCAGTTCCTTCACCTGTAGAGGAAAGAGGTATGTGTAGCTCAGAGTTGGTATGGGGATTGCATAATAATTGCTAACTGTATGCTAGGCTCTGCACAGATTCTTTTACTCTTCACTATATGTGTGGTCCTTCATACAGATGAGGAAATGAGCCTTAGAGACCTTGTAATAATGTGTCTGTCTAAGCCTGGATTCAAACCCACGCAGTCTGATTCTAGAGTAATTCATCTGCTGAATTACCCTGCTATATTGTCTCCATTAGTTTAAATGTATAATTGTTGGTCATTCCCTGAAACTGAGCAGGAATTTGTACGTGTAATGGAGAGAGGATTTCAAGAAATAACTGAGTAAAAAGAATAGAGATTTTCCTATAAACTGATATGTAAATTGCACATACATGGTTTTTGCTTTTCATGTACTAAATAAGGAACTGTAATTTTTAGTGTTGGAAGAAACTTTAGAGACTTCTTATTCCAGCAATTTACAATCAGCACATCAGTTAAGGTCCATTTTTAGATTTTAGCTCTCCATGGATGCAGCACTTTTAGAGTTTTCCCCACCAAAATTAGATTTACCAAGTGGAATTCACTTCTCAATTTAAAAAAATGTAGGTGTATGTACACCTACACAACACTCATATGCATATACATAATGCCTAAGTTATGACTGGGTATATAGAAATGTCATCCAAGCTGTTCAATAGGACCAAGGTATTCTTTAAATTTCTCTCTATTCAAGCCTCTATTTAAATGGGTTATTTCAGAAAGGCTTTGTCTGAGTTATAGGCTAGGTTTAGTTAATTATATTTTCTTTTTCTTAACAACCATCACTCATAATAGTTCTTACTTCTTTGTCTATATTCAGTGTTAGACTGTAAGTGCCTTGAGAGTGGGGCTGTGTAAAATTGTTTCCCAAGGCATCCATATAATCCAATGGTATCTGCATAATCCAATGATATCCATATAATCCAATGATATATGTATGATCTAGTGGGGCTTCCTTCCTGGAACATCTGTCTGTGTCCTTTCTGGAACATCTGTCTGACCTTCCTTCCCACTTCATTTAAAAATACAATAACAGTAAGTTCTCCAAGAACAAGATGGAATAAAAGCATCATTGTACTCTTCATGCTTTGATGAATAGATTGTTCTCACTACTAAACATTTATTCCCTCCCACTTTTCTGAACTTGGATTTATTTAAGACCAATTCAAACATCACACCTTTTCTGACTCTTCCAGGTGAACTTAGTTGGAATCTCTTCCTCATCTCCACAGCTATTTGGTGTCTCCTTTGGAACTAATCCTGAGGGCCGGAGAAGTCATCATGTTTTTTGGATTATTGCAAACAGAGAGGGATAGATCACCTTTTCTTGCTTTGCCGTCCAATCTGCTTTTCCAGTTCATCAGCAACTCTTTTGAGGGGCAAACAGGAGTTGCACTGTAGACTTTGATTTATAGCTACTCGGAGGAGGAAGTCTGAGTTCAAATATTCCCTCTCTTCAACTTCAACTTTAAATGTAGACATATATTTCATAATATATAATCTTAAGGCTTTAGGTATTTTGAGGTGACTCCAAATCACTGTTTCAATTGACTTTTCTGAAAAGCTTATTTGGAAAAAACTCTTTCAGGAAAGGGGGAGTGAACTACAAAAGCAGTACATATACTTCTGGCCATAGAATGATTTATACTTTCTCTGAAAATTGACTTCTTTGATGGCTGAGTCAGGAGAAAATGCATACAAGGAGAGGGACAATGTACCCATTTGTCAGTGACTATAGTATATATTATGAATTAAGCCCTTACCCTATGATAGATATTCTGATCAATATTTCAGATATGTCACAACTCAAAGACGTATGATTTTTCCCTCTTTGACAGATGAGGAACTAATAATAATAACAATAACAACAACAGCTAACATTTATTAGGCACTTTTATTGAAATTCTTTACTAACTGGATCACATGTATTAACTTTTTGCATGTTAACTGATTTACTCTTCACAGTAACTTGTAAGATAGGTACTCTTGTTATCTACATTTTGTAAATGAGGAAACTACAAGGTTGAACAATTTATCTGAGGTCACACAGTTGGTATGAGGCAGAGCTGGGAATTTGAACTTCTTAGTTCAGCTCTAGAATCCACACTTGGGAAACTGGGACTCAGAGAGGTTGTGCAAAATGAACAAAATCACCTTTCTTGGTCTAGGATGCTGTGTCTAGAATCCAGATATGTTTAACAATTGCCTTATAAACTGTCATTAATGTCATTTGTTTTTCTGTTTACCATAGTAAATACTATTATTTTCTGCTTGCCACACTAGATAGTATTTAAAATGTGTGGTCAGAGATAAAAATAAAATTGCTGTAATGTATTATTCAAGAGGAAAATTGGCCTGCATTGCCTGGATAGTGACCATAAATTCACATTTTCCTTAGAACCACCTGTGGCCTTAATAATACATTCCTTCTTCTCCCTTTGATCAAAGGCAATAGTCAGGAACTAGCTCAAAGATGGCTGCCCCATCCTTCTCAGAGTTCTGTAGCAGCAAACCCGAAGCCTCCACTTCTTCTCTGTTCAATGAAACTGCCTTGGGCTAAAGTTGGTTTTTCATGCTGCCCATCCTCACTGCCTACTGCTCCCAAGTAAGTCCCTTATAATGGAAATAAGTCCACTGGATTAACAAGAGAGCAGCTTCAGAGCCCCTGACATTTCATCAAGAAACAAGAGTTCTTCAGTTTGTCTTTTTACAATTCTATCTCCCCACAGACAAAAACAAATAGGAGAAGGAGGTGCTTACTTAAAAGATGCTTGATTAGCACTTTCATTTTAAGCCCTATGTATAGGCAGACAAATCCAATTCAGCTTAGTCTTGTTGAGTGACATTAAGTTACCTTTCAGATACTTTTCCAGGCTTAATTATATGCCATCAAGTGATGCCAGCTTCCCAGAAATTCTGGCTGGAAGACCTGCAAACTTGTGGTCAACTTTCATATTGGGACGCATCAGATTTCTATGTAGGAGTTCCTTGCCACCATGCTATAAGAGGAAAATGCTTCAGCATTCTGAATGTAAAAGATAGTTCAGAGTTTGCCATATTTTTTTATAATGCTGATCTGATTACATTCTGCTTCTGTGTTGTGTTTACCCAAGGTTAAAATAAATTAATTGAATCCAGCTGAGACACCTGCCACCTAAATGACCTGGAGTCCTATGAATCAAATCCAATGTGATTAATCAATTAAATGTTAGTAAAGATGCTTTGGATTAGGTGAGATTTTGTATTTTACTTTAGCTTTCAAGGACATTAGGTAACCTACATCAGGTTCTAATTGAAATGTTAGCTGGTTTATCATACAGGTAATACAGGTTAATTATCAGGTGGTAGCTGAATAATTACCTAGCAATTGGCATCTTAGATTAGTGTTATAATTATTTTGGCCCTCTTCACCAAAACACAGATTGTCCTTGCTAATTACTTATGGATTCACTGAGCATTATTGAGAAGAGCCCTGTTAAAGCCCTAAAATCAAAAGAAATAAAAGAAGTTTCACATAACAACCCAAAATTTGGTGAGTGCTTTGTCTTGGATATATTGCATATTGTTTTATTTTACACAGCATGTGGGAAAGTACTGACAGCCAATAGGGCCTTAAGTTGATTATTTAAATTTCAGTGGTTCCTGTAGGAAGAAAGAAAAGCAATAAGGAAGAAAGAAAAGCAATGAAGAAGAAAGGAAGAAAGCAAAAAAAGAGGAAAGGAAGGACAAAGGGAAGACAAAGGAGGCTAGGGAAAAAAAAAGATGATAGATACAGATAAATAGCAGGAAAGTCAGAAGATAAGAGTTGAAAGGCTAAAAGGGTAGGTTGCTAAAAATTAATGAAAAACACAGAGTCATTGTGGTAAACTGAATACACCCCTCCCCTAAAAGATATTAACATCCTAATCTCTGGAACAGTTGCCTTATTTGGCTAAAAAGGACTTTGCAGAAATGATTATGTTAAGGACCTTGAGTTGGGGGGAGTATGCTGGAGTCCCCAGGTGGGCCCTGAATGCAGTCACGTGTATCTTTATAAAACAGAAGTAGAGGGAGATTTGAAAAAGACAGAAGAGGAGAAGGCAATGTGACCATGGAGGCCAAGACTGGAATGATGTGGCTACAAGGAAAGGAAGGCCAGCAGCCACAAGAAGCTCAAAAAGACAAAGAATAAAGTTTCACCTAAAAGCTCAGATTAAGTGTGACCCTGCCTATACCTTGATTTTGGTTCAGTGATACTTATGTTGGTCGTCTGGTCTGCAGAACTTAACAGAATAAATCTACGTTGTTATAAGCTATCAGGTTTGTGGTAGTTTGTTACAACAACCAAGAGAAACTTATACAGTCACTTAGCCATTCACGGTTTTTATTTATTGCTTCTCAGTACCAGGTGCTGCTCTGAACACCGGGACGAAAAGAGATGCTCAAGAGGAGAAAAACACAAGCAAGCTTAAGCAATCACATAAGTAAAACAAGATTATTTCAGGTGGTGATTGGCTTTATAAAATACATACACAGTGAAATCAGAAAGAATATGATAGAAAAGAAGGGGTGAAATGAGGTGGGATCAGGGAAGGGATCGGGGGGGAATATTTGAGCCAATCACGTGAGGAGAACATAGTCTAACTTCTTTGAACTCACCATCGCTTTTCATTCTCCAAACAATCTTTGGAGATGATAAGAGTTACCCACATTTTACAAAAGCTTAAAGGACTAAAATATCTGACCCAAAGTTACAGTGTTATGAGTGGTAGAAATGGGATTCAAACTCGGGTTGGTCTCTGCTAAACCTAACACCTTTTCCATGTGATGTGTGGGTAGAAAGAATAAGTGCATGGCATAGATTACAATGTCACAGAAGGTTTTCCAACTATCTTGAGTGAAGATATTAGATTTTCTATTTAGACCTACATAATTTGACACTTCATGTTTTCTTATGTCGTCATGCACCAAGTTCTAAATGGCATGGACAATTACCCATGTAGACAGGATTCTCCATGGTTTTAAGAGCAAAACCTGCTCCCTCCCTGGGAAAATGAGAGTCCATCTCAAGTATTACAACCCCAAAGACTCATCCTAATTTGATAGGGACTTTGGCTTGATTAGGCCTTTCAAAAGAGAGGTATTCTGTTCTGTTGTGTCAGTTTGCAGACTACAGGGAACAGCTGGCTGTGAGGCAAGGGCCTGTCTCACTTGTAACCAGAGGACAAGAGCCAGCGGCAACACTCACAGCGACAACACTCACACCATGATTATTAATGGTGGGGTTCGTCTGGCTACAGAGACTCCCAGGGGGAGACCACAAGCCTGTCAATGCTTGTCAGGGTCACTGTGACAACTGGACACTCCAGAAGGAGCTGTGGAAAAGCAGAGCAGCAGATAACGAGGCCACCTTGTGAAGTCCTATGCTTTGAGCACCTGGGGAATACCAGGAAGGAAAGTCAAAATATGTGGCTCACGCTCCTAGCATTTGTCCGTGGGAATGTCATGAGTGTTGATACCACAGAGGATACATGTCTACCAAAAGCAGTTCTTGCCAGAGTCAAGAAAGGGTTTTAGATAATGAGACTCTGATCATAGCCTGTGTTGCCTTAGAGAGAAGTAAACACAACAACCACAATAGCAACGACTAAAACGATAGCTAGCATTCATTCTGTCATCTTACCTGCCAGGCTCTGTTTAGTGATTTAGGCATGGTAATTCATTTCATCCTTACAATAGCCCTATGCAGTAGACATTATTATTATCTCCCTTCTGTACTTCAGGAGAATCAGAAAGAGGCAGATTACTAAAATGAAAGCATCATTAACTTCAAAAGGATAAAGTCACAGGTGAAGTCAAGGAGTGCACCATTACCTACACTGTGGTTCAAAGTATTTTTAGATAAAGATTGTAGGCATCGAGTCCAGCTAACCCGAACGGAATCCTGAGTCCACCACTAATTAGTGAGATAAACTTGAGCAAACTAACCTCCCTAAGACTCAGTTTTCTTAACTGTGAAATGGAGATAATAATATCTGCATTTCATGATTGCTTGGTCAATAGAATAAGTAACTTAGAACAATTTTTTATAAATCACAGTTTCTCATCAAGTGGTCATTAAAACTATTGCATCAGAGATGCCTAAATACAGAGTCTTGCTATCCAAACTTCTTTTACTTTGTTTGCTCATTTGTAAACTGAGGCTATTTAAGCCTGTATTATAGACTATGCAATAGAATCATAGCTGATCATTTGTTTTAAAGCATTTTGTAAAATACCAGACCCTATTGAAATATTGGATAATCTCTCTGATATAATTCCATCGTCTTTAAAAGAGAAATAAAAAATGCTTGGTCGTGAGGTTAGGGTTGTGAAGATCAGACACGTAATATGAACCATACTTAACACCTAGCACGGTGCCAGGAACATCACCTCCACTGAATTAATGACAGTTCTTATTTTTAATTGATTGTGATTACCGAAGAATCAGTGCTTTGGAATGCACACCATACCTTAATCTCCATTGGATGTTTCTTTAGTTTTTTTGTTTTATTTGGCTCCAAAAAATGAAAATGATGTCATTGCACTGGCCATCAAATTACTGCCTTGTTAAAGATCTTACAACTACAAGCCAATGGGACAATATTTGTCCAAGCTTTAGCTGTCTGGTCAATTTCCTCAGGGAAAAGAAGGGGGGAAAAAGCCATCCCTGGAGGACATCATTCCACAAAACTGTTAAACCTGTTCATCCTCTGACTTCTCCTAGAAGGAGCATGACAAGTCACAGCCGAAAAAAATGAGTCGGGAGCATGAGATTTTTGGTAAACATTAATAATTCATGGACCATTCTCCTGTGCTGCAGCTAATTTGAGATGGTTGGGAGGAGGTTGCTTTGGGTTGTTAAAAGATACAAAAAACACCCTCTTTGAGCTGAGTGTGCCACAAGCTAGGTCATCTTGATGTTCAACTGAAGAAAGACATCCTGCGTTGTCTGCTTGCTACTTACTGGGTTGACAATCCCCAGATGAAGCTTTGAGAAAAATCAATAATGGCACATAGTGGTTGGTCTTTGGAATCCCAACCTGCTCTTCAAAACCAGGTAATGGGATGAGTGCCTGTGATGTGGATAAAGTTAGAAACAGCTCATTATTGGAAGAGATCATGTTGAGAAGTCTTGGTCACTGGCTTTTTATAACAGCAGCTCAAGGGAATCTCTTTCTATGCTTGCTGAAATGCTGCATAATATATAATTTCATCCATTCTGATCAAGGACTAATTAAACCAGGGAAGAGCAGAATACTTGCGAAAAGAAGAAAGCCTTTTCATAAAACCAGGACCTCAGTTATTCTAGATGAGGTGGAGGCTCTGACTTTCAAACTGCCATAGTTGAGTAAGGGATATGGATTGTGAAATAACATTATTGAAAAGAGATATTTTCTATTTGATCCAATCTTAAGCACCATAAAATTCCAGTTACTTTCTCCTCATCACCTTCCCTTATTTACATATCCATTTTATTTATTTATAATTTTTAAATTCTTTTTCAAATTCTTTTCACATTTAGGTTATTACAGAATACTGAGCAGAGTTCCCTGTGCTATACATTATGTCCTTGTTGGTTACCTATTTTAAATATAGCAGTGTGTACATGTTAATCCCAAATATCCATTTTAAAGAGGAAGAAACGGAGGCCTGCTGTATGAGTCACCAGCCCAAATTCACACAGCAACTGAATAATAGAGCTAAAACATGTATGGATCAGGTCCTTGGAATCAAAGTCCTCTTGCTCTTTCCACTACAGCAAGTTTGCTAACTCCTTAGTGATCACTTAAGTCATATGGCTTATTTTACACATGTTCAAACACAGGCCCAAAGGGTTTAAATGACTTCCCTTGAGTCTGGAGTTGTTGGGAAAGGATTTCTGATGTGCCTCAGGCAGCTGGTATTTTACAGTACAGACCCACTATCTTCTTTCAGAGACAGTTCTCCAAGTACTGTGTTTACCAAACTACTTCCAACATAGCAAGATTCCTTCCAAGACTTTATGAGTCAACTCAGACTCAGATTTTTCACTATTCATGAAAATGAATGTGACAAATTCTAAGCTGGTGAGAGTACAACAGGAATGTCATGTACATGTCTAGCTACTACTCAAAAAAATCAACTAGAGTATTCCCAGAAGACTGACAACAGGAAGGGTGACAAAATGAGAGCCAAGTTGTAGGAATTTGGAAAATTCTCATCCTGCAGAAGACTTATCAGAAACTCTGAGCAAAGTTAATAATAGTGATCTTCCCAAAGGGAGATTAACCTCATTCTTTATGTCTCTACATTTTTGGGGATCAATGGACCAAGAAGATTTCAGAGAGATAAATTTGGGCTCATTATAAGGAAAAATGTTCTAATAGTCAGGGTCAGCTATGGATGCTTCAAGAGTGAGCACAGAGATACAGAGAAGAAACCACTGAACCCAGAGACAGGGATCAACCACTAATGAATGTGCGACCATGGGCTGGTCATTCATCCTCTCTTGGCTTTAGTTTTCTTCTTCCTAAAAATGTGGTGTCAGAAGAGCTTTTGGGGCTTACTTTATGATCTAAAATTTTAATTTTGATTTTAATTGTAGTTATAATAATTGATGTGTTTGTGCAGAGGGCAGACCACTATGACTTGGAAGTATTATAAGAGACTCAAACATCAAACGTAAGATGGAATTTACTTTGAGATTTTTTTCTAACTCTAGGATTCAATTGATTTAACCCAAACTCTAGGATTCAATTGATTTAACCCAAACTTGACTCTTAACCTTTTTTTTAATGAGATATTAACTAAGGCATAACATCATTTCACATTTACCATCTAAATCTTAATAAAAATACAGTAGAAATGTGTAATGAGAGAGAAAGAAAAGGAGAGAAGAAGAGGAGAGAAAGAAGGAGAAACTTTATTTTTTTGTATAGATTTTTAGATGCAGTTATTTTAATATGCTATAATACATTGGCATTCTTGACCTAGAGTTGTTTAAGATAACTTGTGTGATGCATGCATGTAACTTGGTAAGGATAACCATGAAGAACACTTACAATTATACTAAACTTGTAGTGATGACATGATGAAAATCCTGCTGAGCACAGGCACTATGGCTTGCACGACCAAGATCTCAACACAGGGCACTGGATTCCACCATCAGAAACTCTGCAATTACCACATCTAGAACTTACATAGAGAGGCAACCTCTGTTATCCTTTGTCATCTGGACCAAATCTGTGTATATTTGGCTAGTTTGCATCACTGATTCTGATTCAAAGTCTAGGGCTGATACATATGAGTGTGGGAATTAGACATGCTCTTGTTTCCTAGCTGCCAAAGAGGTTGATGAAACGAGTGTCTGGCATTTCAGTTTCCCAAATGGTGTAAGGACACTACCTCAAAAAACAGGCTTCTCCAAATAGAGGAAGGGGATCAGGTGCTAAGCAACCAAAAAGAATGATGACTATCATTGTAGTCATGGAAGCCAGAGAAAGCAAATGTTTTAGGAAAAATGAAATGGTCAGTGGTTTCAAACACTGACGAGAGGTCAAAGGAAAGGAGAACTGAGATGACGCTTTTGAGTTTTGCAAATAGAAAGTCATTGAAACACTTTATGAAAGCTGTTTCAGCAGAGTGTTGGGATCCAAAGCTAGATGTTGTGGGTTTAGAAGTGAGTTTGACCAAAGGAAGTATCATAAATAGTGAATACATATCCTCCCTGAATACTGATTAAATTCTAGAGTGAGCAGGTACCATATTTCATTTTCATCAACTCACAAGCAATTGGCCCTACTGCCTAGAGATAGGTGATTGCTGTGCTCAGCCTCTTTCGTGGAAAGAATCATTGATGGGAATGGACCTCAAGTGCTTTAAATATGAGTACTACCACCGTATTGTATACTAATCAACCATGCTTTGTGAGCTTTTATTTGATTCTAGTTACATTTTTAACTCTATAGATTCAGCCACCTTAGTAATGGCTCATTCTCTCTGTAATAATACAAAGGAAAGAAAGTGGGTGATATGCTATAGAAGGATGCTGAGCAAAAACAGGTCTATGGAATTTGGCTGCTTTTGTCTAAACTCATTTCACATTCTTGTTACTGTTCTTCCACCAGCTCTGCCACTAACATCCTCTCTGCACACCTTAGCATCACGAGATTGTTTCAGGCTTTTTCTATTTTTTCTGTTCCATTTTGATGATTCTTCAAGTAAATCATTTCCTTATTCTCTTTTCACCTCTTCAGTCTTAGACGTTGACATTCATTTTCACCAGGGACTCAGGGGACTTCCCTCTTTGTCCAGTGGTTAAGACTCCACACTCCCTATGCAGGGGGCCTAGGTTCCATCCCTAGCTGGGGAGCCAAGAAAAAAAAAAAAGGGGGGGGGGCTCAGATATAATCCCCTTTTGCTTCTTAATCTAGAAACAGAGGTAAGTCTTGCCCATTCTCTTATCAGTGCCAGTAACCAATGCCCTTGAGCTGATGGGTTTCTGGATTTCTCCCATGAGAAGGTCAAGCAAACTCTTTATAAGATATGCAATTATTCAATATTTCTGTCATTATAGCATTCATTCATTCATTTACTTATTCATTCAATAAATGTTTTTAGAGCACCTACTGTGCATCAAGCAATAATCCTGTTGATTATTCCAGTTTTGTATTTTCATGATATATCACAAGGAGAGTGTATCCAATAAGTATTTGCTCAAGAAATATAGATATAGATATAGATATAGATATATAATAGTTGGCCATAAATTAAGGGATCATATTTAATACAGAGATTGTATATAGGCAGACATTTTGGAAAAATAATCTAATTTTGCACATTTAGTAACATCAGTAATTATGTGAAATAAATTGTGTTCACCAAACATCACCCTAAAATGTATTTAACAGACAGATTAATACATTAATGATACAGAGAGAAACATTCTTGCATGCTTCACATTGATGCTATCTGTGGGGATGAAATGCAGGCATGAGGCAGCCACTGAAATTCTCACAAAATTATAGATGTCAGAAAGTGAAATGTCTGATGTCAAGCAAAAAAGGAAGTGTCTGTCAGAGCATTCTGATGAGGGTTGGTTGTCTGCTACTGGCAATAATAATGAGCTCAATGGGGTCTCAAAGGTCAGAGTCCCAGAAGGAGAAACACCACTTAGGAAATAAAATATATTTAATGACAAAGAACTAAGGTCAGCAAGTTATTAGAATGCCAGGGATTTAGTCCATGAGAAAAAGAGCAAGGAAGCAGAGTTATTTAACAAAACCAATAGAACAGGAGATAGAAAACAATAAAATCTAGCTGTGCATTTTAACATCTTTGTAACTAAAGCATAAAGTGAGTTCTTAGTAACTGGCGAATCTGAATTGGCAATGATTTCATGAATACGATACCAAAAGCACAAGCAACAAAAGCAAAAATACAGAGATAGGACGACATAAAACTAAAAATCTTCTGTATAGCAAAGAAAATAATCAACAGAGTAAAAAAGCAACCTATGGAATGCAAGGAAATATTTGCGAACCATGTATCTGTTAAGGGATTAATCTTCAATGTATATACTGAACACCTAAGATCCAATAGTTAAAAAACAAAAACAAAAAGAATAACTCAATTTAAAAAATAGGGTAAGGACTCGAATAGACACTTCTCCAAAGAAGACATAAAAATAGTCAACAGCTATATGAAAAGAAATGTTTAACATCACCAGTTATAAGGAAAATGCAAATCAAAACTACACAAAGAGATATCACCTCACATATGAAGAAATGACTATTATTAAAAAAAAAATTGGACCACAAATGTTGGTGAGGGTATGGAGAAATTGGAAATCTTGCACACTTTTGCACCATTGTTGGGAGTAGAAGTGCTATGGAAAACAGTATGGAAGCTCTTCAAAAAATCAAACCAAGAACTACCATCTGATCAATTTATCCCACTGCTGGGTTTTTACCCAGAAGAATTGAAATCAGTACCTTCAAGAGATATAAGCACTCCTATGTTCATGACAGCAATATTCACAATAGCCAAGATGTGGAAAAAACCTACATGTCCATCTACAGATAAATGGATACAGAAACCGTGGTTTATGCATACAGTGGAATGCTATTTAGTCTTAAAAATAAGGAAATTCTGCAATATGCCATAATGTAGATGGACCTTAAGGACATGCTAAGTGAAATAAGCCAGTCACAGAAAGACAAATACTGTATGATTCCATTTATATGAAGTATCTAAAATAGTCTAATTCTTAAAATTAAATAATAGAATGGTGGTTGCCAAGGGCTGGGGGAGAGGGAGAAATATGGAGTTAGTAATCATTGGGCATAACGTTTCAGTCAAGCTTGCTGAATAAACCCTGGACAGCTGCTGTAGAACATTGTACCTATAGTCAACAATAGTAATTTGTCGCTTAAAATTTTGTTAAGAGGGTAGATCACATTCTAAGTGTTCTTTCAACAATAAAATAAACAGAGAGAGAGAAAAAGAGAATTGGCAAAAAAGAAGATACTCAAAAAGCCAGTAAGCAAATATAAAAATACTAAACATAATTAGTCATGACAGTAATGCATATTAAAACCATAATTAAATACATTCCACACCCACAAAAATGTCTAAAATTTAAAAGACCAACAATACCAAGTGTTTGAGAGAATGCTGAAAAGTTGATACCCTCACACATAGCTATTTGGAATTAAAAAGGTTCAAGAATATGAAAACTGTTTGGCTATTTCTTAAAAGTTAAACATACACTAACCCATGACCTAGTAATTCCACTTCCAGCTATTTATTTAAGAGGAATGAAAACATATATCCACAAAATGACATGTATCAAAATGTTCATAGGGGCTATATTCATAATAGATTTAAACTGGAAACAAGACTAACATCCCCCAACAGGTGAATGAATAAACAAAGCATGGTATATTGATAACTCTCAATAATATTTAGAGACAAACAAACAAAAACCTATGGATACATGCAACAACATGAATGTTACTCAGAAAAGTTTTTCTGAGCAGAGGAAAATACAAATGACTGCACACAGTGTAATTTCACATATGAAATTCTAGAATAGACAAAACTAGTCTTTAGTGGCAGAAAGCAGATGATTGGCTGTCTCAGGCCACAGTGTGGAGGACTGACAAAGATCATAAGATCATAAGATAGTTTTTAGAGTGATGGAACTGTTCTATATATTGATTATAGTGACTACATTGTCACAGCATTCAAAATGGGTGTGTTTTCATTTCTGTAAACTATATCTCAAAATTATTAATTTTTTCAGTTCTTTTTCTCAGTATGATTGGTATGTTTTACCTCTTTGCAGTTACCATAGGTGTACCTGCCATCCATTTGTTATTGAGCTCCTTTAATCCATTCTTGGCACCTTAACTAGAGTGGTAATTTTGAAATGTAAATTAGACCTTGTCCCATCCACACTTAAAACATTTCAAAGGCTTCTCACTGAATTTAGGATTAAGCATTAAGTCCTTTACCTGGTCTACAGGCCCTGTGTTTAAGCTCCAAACTACCTGTTCTGCTTCACATGGACAACTCTTTACAATAGCCATTCTGTGTTTTGGAATCTCTCATCATGGGGCCCTTCTGTTCATCTGTCCAGAATTATTTTCCTCACCACCATCCTTCCTTTGGCTGGGTACCCCTTACTACTATTATGAATGTCAGCTCAATTACACCTCCTCTGGAAACTCTTTCATGACCTCTTAGATTATTAGACCCATTCCCCTTATGTACACTTTCATAGGACTGCACCTAAAAGGACAACTCTTATTAAGTTGGTGAACTGACATTAAAAAAATCATCATACTCTACTAGGTTTTGAACCACTGAGCTAGAGTCTCCCCAAAGTCCTGTTAGTTCTAAAATGCTATGATTTTATAAGTTGAATTATTTTACTTGAATTCTGTGAGAATCTTGCAAGACAAGATACCATATTCCAAAAAGATTACTGTAATTCCTTAAATTGTCTTAAGGAATTATTATTGCAATAATATTGCAAGTATTATTTGCAATATTTATTTGCTTCATCTTGTCATCACTATTATACTTCTGAGCAATAATATCATCTGTCTATACTACCTACTCTGTGTCATATGAAACAACACAGTTGAATTAGAATTAAAAGTTCCCATTGTCTCAAGGCTTTCTCTTGAGGTAGTCAGGCAATCTTGGACTGGAGCTTGCTCTTGTATATTCGCTATCCTGAAGTATTGAGGGAGTTCATTCATTGATTACTCCTTCCATTTCTACTATTTGTAAAATAAGAATAATATTATCTATATTATTAGCAATATATTTCCTCTATTATTACTAAAATATTGCCTCTTATTATTACAATGAATGTGAAGTTGAAGTACCTGAACATAATAGGCATTCATTCAATGAACAGTAATTATTAAAGAATCCAACAGTGGGGAAAAAAGGTAGATATTTTTTCCCCATTTACTGGAGCCTAAAGTGTCAGTTCGGAAAATCAACACAAGCCACTTCCTTAGGTCTTGAGGCATAATTGAGTTAAAACACTTCTGTCCTCATCTGCAATTCTACTAATAGATACCAGGTGCTTAAATCAATGTGTCCCAGGCCTGCCTGTTTGCACAGGCACACACCTCTTTAAAGAAGAGGCCCCTACATTTGTATGAGTCAGAGGGTATCATAACTGGGGGACTGAGAGTCAGCGTAGACAGAACTAGAGTTACTATTCTAGGCCTAGAATCCAGCCAAGTTAATACTACATTAATGCTCTTTCAGAGTGATTAAAGGAATTCCATTTCTATTTCTGCCTCCCATTCCCCATACAGACTTAACACCGTCCCAAGTTTATCACATAACCTTTTGTGAATTTCCACAAATCCATTTCTCAGGAGGAATTTGCAGGTAACCTCTCCAGGTGTGTTATAAGATCAGGCTACCCAGAAAAAACAAATGCCTTAACAAGTGATCTTAGCTTCCCTACCAATTTTGTTTCTTTGTACACAAATACCCAAAGTAAAATACATGAAATTGCTAGATTTGGATGCAATTTTGGCACCTTAAGAAAGCAGACAAGCATTTCACCCTTCAAGACCAGATGGACACTGATCATTACTACAACCAGTACATCAAAATGATTGTGAAGCATTAAAAACAACCAACACTGATCTGGAAGAGTTAGATAAAATAAATTTTAAGTCTGTGAATGGATCCAAGGGAATAAGTTACATATAAGAAGGAATTAGTTCAAACTTCTAGCCAAACTGGACTTCTTATTTATTTATTTATTTTTATTTTTTTATAGATTTTTACAGTTTCATTGAATGCTTATAGATAACAGTAGAGTGTTCTGCCAAACTAGACTTCTGACATCATGCTTAAACACCAATAATTCATGTGGTTTCCCCAAATTGTTTTGTTTTAAACATCTTTGTTTTAAACATTTCTGACACACAGAAAAGTTAACAGTATAGCACAAAATGTACTCATATACTCTCGATCTACATTCAATGATTGCTAACATTCTCTCTCTCTCTCTCTTATCCCACACATACACATAAACACATTTTGATGACCTTGTGGAAAAAATTCAATCATCCTGACCCTTCATGCCTACTAACTTCCAGTTTCTAAGACAAGATGGGATATTATAATTATAAGATGGGATATTATGATTTATAATAAGAAATGCATATTTGGTCTTAGTCTGCTTTCCTGGCACATAGCTCCTTTTAACCCTTATAATATGCCAAGGTGAGAATCTTTCATCATAATATTTGGTCTTTTGTCCTCAAACAGTTCCAGCTCCTCAAATAGTTTCAGAGTGATGAAAGTGAAAAGAGCGTCTTGTTATTCAAAACAAACTCTTTCAACTGTAAACCTGAATTTGTTAATGAGGTGACTTTTGGAAAGTCCCTCAGGATGGGGGCTGGTTGCCAGGGGAGCCATACATGAAATCAGAAGGTTGGAACTTTCCAGCTGTCTTTCCAACCTCCCAGGAGGGGAGAGGGACTGGAGGTTGAATTAATCACCAATAGCCAATGATTTAATCAATAATGTCTATGTAATGGAGCTGCCATGAAAACTCTAAATGAAGGGGTTCTGAGAGCTTCTGGGGTTGGCAAACATGTAGAGATGCTGAGAGTGGTGTACCCAGAGAGGGCCTGGGAGCTCCACCCCCTTCCCACATGCCTGCCCTATTCATCTCTTCCATCCGTCTGTTCCTGAATTATATCCTTTTATAATAAACTGTTAAAAGTATGCTCTTTTCCTGAGTTCTGTGAGCTGCTCTAGCAAATTAATCAAACCCGAAGAGGGGTTGTGGCAGCTTATGATTAATAGCCAGGCAGTAGGAAGCACAAGGAACAACCAGAACTTGCAGTTGGTATCCGAAATGGGGGTGAGGTGGGAGTGGTGGTGGAGGAAGAAGCAGTTTTGTGGAACTGAGCCCTTAACCTGTGGGAGCTGACTCTATTTTCAGGTAGAAAGTGTCAGAATTGAGTTAGATTGTAGGATGCCCAGCTGGTGTGGCAGAATTGTTTGGTGTAGGGAAAACCCACACATTTGGTTATCAGAATCAAGTGTTGGGAGTAAAGGAGACACACAGGAGGTGTTTTGTTTTGTTTTGTTTTCTCCCTTTACATAAGGACATTTCATTACATAATTACAATAATGTTATCAAAACTAAGGAAACTGTCAAGCATTTTCTAATATCATCTGATCTCTAGTTGATGTCTATATTTCTCTAATTTTCAACAAGTATTTCATGGTTTATATTTCCATGGTTTATTTTTATTGTATTGATGCAGGAATAAAACAAAGCTTGCATACTATATTTTGACTCTTTTACCTTTAAATAGACTAGCTTTCTGCCATTTCCCTACGTCCCTTTTACAAGAGTTCAGGCCAGTTGTCATAAAGAACAACATTCTGGATTATGGCATAATTTACCTTGTCTTTCAATCTTCTGTATTTCCTACAATTTGGAAGTTAGATCTAAGGATCTGATGAGTTTTGAGTTAAATATATTTGGCAAGATAACTTACTTTGTAGGTGATATCAGAAACCTCACATGGAATCAAAACAAGGGACAGCTGTTGTTACAATGTGCCAATATTAGTGATGTTAATTTTTATCTCTTGGTCAAGGGGTATATTGATTAGTTATGGAATGCTGCTTAACAATGTTACCACAAACACAGTGAATTAAACCACCATATATTTATTACCTCACATTTTCTCTGGGTCAGGAGTATGGTCATGGCTTAGCTTGAACCTCTCTTTCAGACTCTCACATGGGGCAGTCAGGACACAGGTCAGGGGTGTGGTCTCATCTGAGGCTCAAATGGGGAAGGAGTCACTTCCAAGCTCATGTGGTTCTTGGCAGCATTTAGCTTCCTACAGGCTGCCAAATTGAGGGCCTCACTGTCTTGGGGGCTGTTGGCTAGAAGCAGCACTTAGTCATTTGCCATGTGGCTTTGTCCCATAGCACAGCTCGCAAATGGCAACTTGCTGCTTCTAATCCAGCAAGGGGAAGAGGTTTTCAGTGAAACAGATATTACAGTACAGTAAGTCCCCTACATATGAATGAGTTCCCTTCTGAGAGCATGTTCATAAGTCCAATTTGTTCGTTAAGTCCAACAAAGTTAGCCTAGGTACCCCACTAACACAATCAGCTGTATAGTACTGTACTGTAATAGGTTTATAATACTTTACACACGAATAATACATTAAAAAACAGAAAAAATAAATAAAACATTTTTAATCTTACAGCAGAGTACCTTGAAAAGTACAGTAGTACAGTACAACAGCTGGCATACAGGGGCTGGCATTGAGTGAACAGGCAAGAAGAGTTTCTGACTGGAGGAGGGAGAGGAGGTGGGAGATGGTAGAGCTGAAAGATCATCAGCAATAGGAGACAGAGGGCAAGCTGCAATTTCACTCATGGCTGACGTTGATGGCACAGGTTCTGGCTCCTTGCTGGATTCAATTCTATTTACCCTCTTGAAAAAATGATCCAGTGATATTTGGGTAGTAGCTCTTTTCTTCTCATCATAAATGATACAGTAGTACTGGATTTCATACTGAACAGCTGCTGCAACCTTCATGTACTGTTCTACATTTGGGTCCTGTGCCTCAAAAACTAGCAGTGCCTCCTCAAATAAAGAAAATACCCTTGCCATTTCCTGCACTGTGAATCTCTTCAGTTTTTCAGTCACTTCTTTCTCTCATCTCTCTTTGTCCTTTCTCTGGGCCTCCAATTCCATCAGGTCTTCATTAGTAAGCTCCTCACGTTGCACAGCAAGGAGTTCAATGAAGTCATCCTCTTGCAGATCTAGCTTGGAATAAAGATACTGTACTACTGTACTCTATACAGTACTGTACAGTAAAGTACACAAAAGCACAACCACTTGTAGAGGATGCATGCACATGAAATGTACACCAGACATGTGAGCTAATTTACGTGACATGTGAACACACATTCACATCTTTGAAAGTTCACAACTTGAAGGTTTGTATGTAGAGGACTTACTCTATTGTGCAGTATAATCCAACGTAATCATGTACACTGTTACTTTTGCCATATTCTGTTGGTTAGGAAGCAAGTCACAGATCCTGCCCACACTCAAAGGGAGGGGATGAACATTAAGAAACAAGAATCATCAGGGTCACCTTGGAATCTTCCCAGCTCAAGGTAACAGTTATATTTCTTCATTGTAAGGGTATGTTTTCTAATTAGTAATGAATAACTACAATGTGGGTGATGCTTTGACACCACATGAAAAATTTAATATATTAACTTAAAAATATTTAATATTATTAAAGTGATGTTAATTTTGTATTAGAAAAATTAGAATTTTATAAATATATTGCCTAAATAATATATTTATTTAGATACTTATATTAATTTTTATATTTATAATATATTATTTTAAACAGTATATATTATTTAAATATACAGATTTAAAATATATATGATACATATATGTACATATACAAATTCAAATATACATATATATATATATATATATATATATATATATATATATATGGGGACTTTCAAGATGGCAGAGGAGTAAGATGTGGGGATCAACTTCCTCCCCCACAGATACATAAAAAATACATCTACATGTGGAACAACTCCTACAGAGCACCTACTGAATGCTGGCAAAAGACCTGAGCCTTCCCAAAAGGCAGGAAACTCCCCACGTACCTGGGTAGGGCAAAAGAAAAATGGAAAAAACAGAGACAAAAGAATAGGGACAGGAATTTCACCTCTGGGAGGGAGCTGTAAAGGAGGAAAAGCGTCCGCACACTAGGAAGCCCCTTCACTGTCAGAGATGGGGGGTGGTTGGGGGGGAAGCTTTGGAGCCACAGAGGAGAGTGCAGCAACAGGGGTGCAGAAGGCAAAGCAGAGAGATTCTGCCCAGAGGATCAGAGCCGACCAGCACACACCAGCCCGAGAGACTTGTCTGCTCACCCGCTGGGGCAGGTGGGGGCTGGGAGCTGAGGCTCGGGCTCTAGAGGTCAGATCCCAGGGACAGGACTGGGGTTGGCTGTGTGAAGACAACATGAAGGGGGCTAGTGCACCACAGCTAGTTGGTGTACCTGCCTAAGAGCCAAGAGACTATTGTTTTGGAGTGCCCAAGGAGAGGGTATTCCTTCCCCATCTGCCCACAAAAGGCAGAGCACCACCTAAACGAGATCCAGAGATGGGCACAAGCTGCGGCTATCAGCGCGGACACCAGAGACGGGCATGAAACACTAAGGCTGCTACTGCAGCCACCAAGAATCTTGTGGGCAAGCGCAGGTCACCACCCACAATGCCCTCCCTGGGAGCCTGAGCATCCTGTCACTGCCAGGGTCCTGGGATCCAGGGACAAATTCCCAGGGAGAATGCACTGCTCTCCTCAGGCTGTTGCAACATCACTCTGGCCTCTGCCACCACAGGCTTGCACTGCATTCCTATTATAACTACATTATCCCTACCTCTCCACAGACTGAATGAGCAAGAGCCCCTTAATCAGCTGCTACTTTAACCCCCTCCTGTCTGGAAGGGCAACAGATGCCTGAGGGTGGCCTAAAAGCAGAGGCAGAGCCAAATCCAAAGCTGAACTCCAGGAACTGTGTGAAAAAAGAAGAGAAAGGGAAATCTCTCCCAGCAGCCTCAAGAGCAGTGGATTAAATCACCACAATCAATTTCATGTGCCCTGCATCTGTGGAATACCTGAATAGACAACGAATCATCCCAAACTTGAGGTGATGGACTTTGGTAGCAACTGTAGACTTGGGGTTTGCTGTGTATGACTGATTTGTTTCTGATTTTAATGTTTATCTTACTCTAGGTTTTAGCTCTTGTTATCATTGGTGGATTTGTTTAATGGTTTGGTTTCTCTCTTCTTTATTTTATTTATTATTAATTTTTTAAATTTTAATAATTTGTTTTTATAATTAAATTTTTTTTTTCTTTCTTTTTTTCTCCCTTTTCTTCTGAGCTATGTAGCTGACAGGGTCTTTGTGCTTGTGCCTGGAGTGAGGCTTGAGCCTCCGAGGTGGGAAAGCCCAGTTCAGGACACTGGACCACCAGAGACATCCCAGCTCTTCCAGAGATCTCCAGGTCAACACTAAGACCCAGCTCCACCAAACGGCCAGCAAGCACCAGTGCTGTATGCCCAATGCCAAACAACTAGCAAGGCAGGAAAATAACCACACCCACTAGAAGAGAGGCTGCCTAAAATCATACTAAGTTCACAGACACCCAAAAACACACTACCGAACACAGCCCTGCCCACCAGAAAGACAAGATCCAGCCCCACCCACCCAGTCACAGGCACCAGTCACCTCCACCAGGAAGCCTACACAACCCACTGAACCAACTTCACCCACTGGGGGCAGACACCAAAAAAACGGGAACTACGAACCTGTAGCTTGCGAAAAGGAGACCCCAAACACAGTAAGTTAAGCAAAATGAGAAGACAGAGAAATACACAGCAGATGAAGGAGCAAGGTAAAAACCTACCAGACAAAACAAATGAAGAGGAAATAGGCAGTCTACCTGAAAAAGAATTCAGAGTAATGATAGTAAAGATGATCCTAAATCTTAGAAATAGAAAGGAGGAAACAAAAGAAATGTTTAACAAGTACCTAGAAGAAATAAAGAGCAAACAAACAATGATGAAAAACACAATAAATGAAATTAAAAATTCTCTAGTAGAAATCAATAGGAGAATTGAGACAGAAGAACAGATAAATTACCTGGAAGATAAAATAGTGGAAAGAACTACTGCAGAGCAGAATAAAGAAAAAAGAATGAAGAGAATTGAGGACAGTCTCAGAGACTGCTGGGACAACATTAAACACACCAACATTTGAACTATAGGGGTCCCAGAAGAAGAAGAGAAAAACAAAGGGACTGATAAAATATTTCAAGAGATTATAGTTGAAAACTTTCCTAATATGGGAAAGGAAATAAGTCCAGGAAGTGCAGAGAGTCCCATACAGGATAAATCAAAGGAGAAACACACCAAGACACATATTAATCAAACTATCAAAAATTAAATACAAAGAAAAAATAGTAAAAGCAGCGAGGGAAAAACAACAAATAACACAAGGGAAGCCTGAGAAGGTTAACAGCTGAATTTCAGCAGAAACTCTGCAAGCCAGAAGGGAGTGGCAAGATATATTTAAAGTGATGAAAGGGAAAAACCTACAACCAAGACTACTATACCCAGCAAGGATCTCATTCAGATTCGATGGAGAAATTAAAACCTTTACAGACAAGCAAAAGCTAAGAGAATTCAGCACCACCAAACCAGCTTTACAACAAATGCTAAAGGAACTTCTCTAGGCAAGAAAAACAAGAGAAGGAAACACCTACAATTACAAACCCAAAACAATTAAGAGAACTGTAATAGGAACATACATATCAATAATTATCTTAAATGTAAATAGATTAAATGCTCCAACCAAAAGACCCCAAGTGGCTCAATGGACACAAAACAAGACCTGTATATATGCTATCTACAAGAGACTCACTTCAGACCTAGGGACACATACAGACTGAACGTGAGGGGATGGAAAAAGATATTCCATGCAAATGGAAATCAAAAGAAACGTGAAGTAGCAGTTCTCATATCAGACAAAATAGACTTTAAAATAAAGACGACTACAAGAGACAAAGAAGGACACTACATAATGATCAGGGGATCGATCCAACAAGAAGATATAAAAATTGTAAATATTTATGCGTGCAACATAGGAGCACCTCAATACATAAGGCAAATGCTAACAGGAATAAAAGGGGGAATCAACAGTAACACAATCATATTAGGGGATTTTAACACCCTAGCTTCACCAATGGACAGATCATCCAAAATGAAAATAAATAAGGAAACACAAGTTTTAAATGACACATTAAACAAGATGTACTTAATTGATATTTATAGGACATCCCATCCAAAAAAACGGAATACACTTTCTTCTCAAGTGCTCATGGAACATTCTCCAGGATATATCATATCTTGGGTCACAAACCAAGCCTTGGTAAATTTAAGAAAATTGAAATCATATCAAGCATCTTTTCTGAGCACAACACTATGAGACAAGATATCAATTACAGGAAAAAAAACTGTAAAAAATACAGGCAAATGGAGGCTAAACAATATGCTACTAAGTAACTAAGAGATCACTGAAGAAATCAAAGAGGAAATCAAAAACTACTTATAAACATATAACAATGAAAACATGACGGCCAAAAACCTATGGGATGCACCAAAAGCAGTTCTAAGAGGAAAGTTTAGAGCAGTACAATCCTACCTCAAGAAACAAGAAAAATCTCAACTAAACAACCAAATCTTACATGTAAAGCAATTAGAGAAAGAAGAACAAAAAAACCCCAAAGTTAGAACAGGAAAAGAAATTATAAAGATAAGATCAGAAATAAATTAAAAAGATATGAAGGAAACAATAGCAAACATCAATAAAGCTGACACCTCGTTCTTTGAGAAGATGAACTAAGTTGATAAAACCTTAGACAGACTCATCAAGAAAAAAAGGGAGAAGACTGAAATCAACAGAATTAGAAATAAAAAAGGAGAAGTAACAACTGACACTGCAGAAATACAAAGGTTCATGAAAGATTATTACAAACCACTATATGCCAATAAAATGGACAACTTGGAAGAAATGGACAAATTCTTAGAAAAGCACAACCTTCTGAGATGAACCAGGAAGAAATAGAAAATATAAACAGACCAATCACAAGCACTGAAATTGGGACTGTAATTAAAAATCTTCCAACAAACAAAAGCCCAGGACAAGATTGTTTCACAGGTGAACTGTATCAAACGTTTAGAGAAGAGCTAAAACCCACCCTGCTCAAACTCTTCCAAAATATAGCAGAGGGAGGAACACTCCCAAACTCATTCTGTGAGGTCAACATCACTCTGATACCAAAACCAGACAAAGATGTCACAAAGAAAGAAAACTACGGGCTCATATATCACTGATGAACATAGATGCAAAAATCCTCAACAACATACTAGCAAATAGAATCCAACAGCACATTAAAAGCATCATACCCCATGATCAAGTGGGGTTTATCCCAGGAATGCAAGGATTCCTCAATATATGCAAATCAATCAACGTGATACACCATATTTAAAAACTGAAGGATAAAAACCATATGATAATCTCAATAGATGCAGAAAAAGCTTTTGACAAAATTGAACACCTATTTATTATAAAAATTCTCCAGAAAGTAGGCATAGAGGGAAGCTGCCTCAACATAATAAAGGCCATATATGACAAACCCACAGCAAACATCATTCTCAATGGTGAAAAACTGAAACCATTTACTCTAAGATCAAGAACAAGACAAGGTTGCCGACTCTCACCACTATTATTCAACATAGTTTTGGAAGTTTTAGCCACAGCAATCAGAGAAGGAAAAGAAATAAAAGGAGTCCAAAGTGGAAAAGAAAAAGTAAAACTGTCACTGTTTACAGATGACATGATACTATACATACAGTAACCTAAAGATGCTACCAACAAACTACTATAGCTAATCAATGAATCTGATAAAGTAGCCAGATACAAAATTAATACACAGAAATCTCTTGCATTCCTATACACTAAAGATGAAAAATCTGAAAGAGAAATTAAGGAAACACTCCCATTTCCCATTGCAGAAAAAATAAAATACATAGGAATAAACTTACCTAAGGAGACAAAAGACCTGTATGCAGAAAACTATAAGACACTGATGAAAGAAATTAAAGATGATACAAACAGATGGAGAGATATACCATCTTCTTGAATTGGAAGAGTCAACAATGTGAAAATGACTATACTACCTAAAGCAATCTACAGATTCAATGTAATCCTTATCAAACTACAGATGGCATTTTTCACAGAACTAGAACAAGAAATTTCACAATTTGTATGGCAACACAAAAGACACCAAATAGCCAAAGCAATCTTGAGAAAGAAAAATGGAGCTGAAGGAACCAGACTCCCTGACTTCAGGCTACACTACAAAGCTACAATAATCAAGATAGTATGGTACTGGCACAAAACCAGACATATAGATCAATTGAACAGGATAGAAAACTGAGAGATAAACCCATGCACACATGGTCAGCTTATCTTTGATAAAGGAGGCAAGAATATACAATGGAGAAAATACAGCCTCTTTAGTAAATGGTGCTGGGAAAACTGGACGGCTCCATGTAAAAGAATGAAATTAGAACACTTCCTAACACCATACACAAAAATAAACTCAAAGTGGATTAAAGACATAAATGTAAGGCCAGACACTATAAAACTCTTACAGGAAAACATAGGAAGAACACTCTATGACATAAATCACAGCAAGAACCTTTGGACCCACCTCCTAGAGAAACAGAAATAAAAACAAAAATTTAAAAATGGGACCTAATGAAACTTAAAAGCTTTTGCACAGCAGGAAACCATAAACAAGACAAAAAGACAACCTTCAGAATGGGAGAAAAATATTTGCAAATGAAACAACCGACAAAGTATTAATCTCCAAAGTATACAAGCATCTCATGCAGCTCAACATCCAAAAAACAAACAACCCAATCCAAAAATGGGCAGAAGACCTAAATAGACATTTCTCCAAAGAAGATATACAGATTGCCAACAAACACATGAAAGGATGTCCAGCATCACTAATCATTAGAGAAATGCAAATCAAAACCACAATGAGGTATCATCTCACACCAGTAAGAATGGCCATCATCAAAAAATCTACAAACAATAAATGCTGGAGAGGGTGTGGAGAAAAGGGAACCTTCTTGCATTGTTGGTGGGAATGTAAGTTGATACAGCCACTACGGAGAATAGTATGGAGGTACCCTAAAAACTTAAAAATAGAACTACCATATGACCCAGCAATCCCACTACTGGTCATATAACCTGAGAAAACCATAATTCAAAAAGAGTCATCTACCACAATATTCACTGCAGCACTATTTACAATAGCCTGGACATGGAAGCAACCTAAGTGTCCATTGACAGATGAATGGATAAAGAATGTGTGACACATATATACAATGGAATATTACTCAGCCCTATAAAGGAATGAAATTGAGTTATTTGTAGTGACATGGACAGACCTAGGGTCTGTCATACAGAATAAAGTAAGCCAGAAAGAGAAAAACAAATACTGTATGCTAACACATATATATGGAATCTAAAAAAAAAAAAAAAAATGGTTCTGAAGAACCTAGGGGCAGGACAGGAATAAAGATGCAGACATAGAGAATGGACTTGAGGACATGGGGAGGGGGAAGGGTTAGCTGGGACAAAGTGAGAGAGTAGCATTTATATATATACACTGCCAAATGTAAAACAGATTAGTGGGAAGCTGCTGCATATCACAGGAAGATCAGCTCAGTGCTTTGTGACCACCTAGAGTGGTGGGATAGGGAGGGTGGGAGGGAGATGCAAGAGGGAGGGGATATGGGGCTATATGTATACATATAGCTGGTTCACTTTGTTATACAGCAGAAACTAACACAACATTGTAATGCAATTACACTCCAATAAAGATGTTAATAAATAAATAAATAAAGTCGGAAAGATGGTTTTTGGATGAAGCCTAATGAAGGGGGCTCTCAAAAGTGATAAGTGGAAGTCTTTAGAAAGCAATGAAATATGATTATAGGATGGGCCAAAAGATATTAAATGATATATTTTATCTAACAATCTCTTTTTTTTTTTTTTTTGCGGTATGTGGGCCTCTCACCGCCGTGGCCCCTCCCGTCGCTGAGCACAGGCTCCGGATGCGCAGGCTTAGCGGCCATGGCTCACGGGCCCAGCCGCTCCATGGCATGTGGGATCTTCCCAGACCGGGGCACAAACCCGCGTCCCCTGCATCGGCAGGCGGACTCCCAACCACTGCACCACCAGGGAAGCCCTAACAATCTCTTTATAATTGTTTTTATTGGGCATTGCCAAACATACCCATCTCCCCTAATTTTCAGCAGAGCATATATTCTGGAGTCTATATCCATGGAAATCAAGTAAAGAGATGTTTTTTCCTATCTCTGGTAACATGGCATACAAGAGGGACCTGTTCATTGGATCATGATCTAGTCTATTTACTGAACTAAAATAGTGAATGTTGTGGCTTGTACATGGGAAGAACCTTTAAAAACAGGAACCATTGCTTCCTCCAGAAGCTCGTTCTTCCTATGCCCTACTGCTGGTTCTAATAGGTGATTACACTGTAAATTATATAACGACTTTTTCTCTTAATAAATTTTATTTAAAATCTCAATATATATATATATATACATATATATACATGTTCAGAATTTGAATTCTGAACTCACAGATATCCCCAATTAAAACCGTTACAGAGTTTTTCAAAATATCTTTTGTGTTTGTATTCTCTTTCCCATCATTCTCAAAAATATTAGGCATGTAATTATTCTGTTCTACAATATGAACACTACAGTCTCAAGTTGTAATATCAAACTTACTTTTTTTTCATATCTACAACTGGTTGACTATTTTTTCTTTTTTAATTTAATTTATTTTTTATACAGCAGGTTCTTATTAGTTATAGATTTTATACATGTTAGTGTATATATGTCAATCCTAATCTCCCAGTTCATTCCACAACCACCACCCCCTAGCTTTCCCCCCTTGGTGTCCATACGTTTCTTCTCTACATCTGTGTCTCTCTATTTCTGCCCTGCAAACTGGTTCATCTGTACCATTTTTCTACATTCGACATATATGCATTAATATACAATATTTGTTTTTCTCTTTCTGACTTACTTCACTCTGTATGACAGTCTCTAGGTCCATCCACATCTCTACAAATGACCCAATTTCATTCCTTTTTATGGCTGAGTAATATTCCATTGTATATATGTACCACATCGTCTTTATCCACTCGCCTGTCGATGGGCATTTAGGTTGCTTCCATGACCTGGCTATTGTAAATAGTGCGGCAATGAACATTGGGGTGCACGTGTCTTTTTGAATTATGGTTTTCTCAGGGGATATGCCCAGTAGTGGGATTGCTGGATCATATGGTAATTCTATTTTTAGTTTTTTAAGGAACCTCCATACTGTTCTCCATGTGGCTGTATCAATTTACATTCCCACCAAGAGTGCAAGAGGGTTCCCTTTTCTCCACACACTCTCCAGCATTTGTTGTTTGTAGATTTTCGGATGATGCCCATTCTAACCTGTGTGAGGTGATACCTCACTGTAGTTTTGATTTGCATTTCTCTAATAATTAGTGATGTGCTGCTTGGCCATCTGTATGTGCTGCTTGGCCATCTGTATGTCTTCTTGGAGAAATGTCTATTTAGGTCTTCTGCCCATTTTTGGACTGGGTTGTTTGTTTTTTAATACTGAGCAGCATAAGCTGGTTATATATTTTGGAGATTAATCCTTTGTCCATTGATTGCTTTGCAAATATTTTCTCCCATTCTGAGGGTTGTCTTTTCATCCTGTTTATGGTTTCCTTTGTTGTGCAAAAGCTTTGAAGTTTCATTAGGTCACATTTGTTTATTTTTGTTTTTATTTCCATTACTCTGAGGTGGATCAAAAACGAGCTTGCTCTTTAGATCTTTATTAGTTTATTATCTAGTACATCAAAATTGGCAGATAATTATTTTTTATATTTATTTCCTCTTCTTTTATACAAAAGTTTGCGTACTATGTACACTGTTCTGAACCTTTCTTTATTTCTTTTTCCACCTTAAAATATGGACTGTCTCCATATACTTCATAGAGATCTTCTTTATTCTTTTTGATTGTTTTGTGATACTGCCTTTTGAGGGTACCATAGGTTATTCAATGAGCAGACCAGCCTTGTTAAAGGCATTTTTTTTCTTACAGTCACTGCTGAAATGAATGTTTTGTGCCTATCTTGTTTCCTACCTATTTGGGTGTATATTTGGGTAGCATCATCAGTAGAAGTCCCCAGGAACCCTGAGATAAAGATTAGCATGCAGAAAGTTTAATAGGGACTAGTCTTAGTATTAATATCTGGACGGAAGAGAAAAAGAAAGCAGGATTGAATGCAGGGAGAAGTCAGGCTGCAATGCAGTATCAATTAAGGCCTCAGACAACCCTACAGGGCACTCTCAACCTAGGATAGTCCTTCAGGGTTACGGTCACAAGTTACGGTGAGGGGTCCAGCTTTATACCACGGAGACCATCAGTAATTGGAAATGAGATACCCTGAAAACAGGGTTAGTCAACCTTCCTAACCTGATAACTGAAAGTTGTCAGCCCAGAACCTGATCAGTAGTTGGGTAACTATATCAGTCCTAAGAGAGATCCATGCAGCACGACACAGACTCTATCAAATCTGATCCCTGATGACATTTGAATTCACTTACATCATATCACTTCAAGGTTCTGGGTGGGCCTCTTCTGCTGGAAGAAACTCACAAGTGGGAGATTAGTAGGATGAACTGTAGCCCCTGCTGCTATTACTGGGTCTTGAAGCTACAACTGATTATCATTATCTTCATCCAATACTATCCATTCTAGATTGCCTTCACTGTCAGCTAGCATCACTGTGGGTCTTGGTGGCTCACCATGTGGAATTAACAAGACCCTCATCCCTGAGAAGTCTGTACTTCTGCTTCCCATGTCATTTGAAAGCACTGACCACTAAACTTATCCATGTATCATCAAAATTGGACAAGGGAGAACTAAGAGATAACCAAGTGGATAATGTGGATGTCTAACATATTTCTTCCTGCTCCCATTGTGTGACAGCAGCCCTACCTCCTCCTTATGATCCAGCACAATTACCCCTACCAAGATTGTGAATTTTATTCCTCCCTGTTGGTCCCTTGGCAGGAGGAGCCCACAATGCGGTCTTAGCTCAAAGTTAAATGAATCTCTTGCTGATTGCCTGGGGGAAGCATTTCCCTCTCTGGAGACCATAACTTCTAATCTAGAAGAGCACAGAATTAAGGGGATTTGAGTGACCACAAATTCCCCAAGTAGAACATTGGAAATAATGAAAAGTGCAGTCCTTCTTGCCCATATCTATTATTTCTCAGACCAATATTTTCTATCCATTGGAGACAGCATCATATGATGGATGTTGATATAAGGTACATGTGATGTCCTAGAGCAGGGGTCCCCAACCCCTGGGCCGCAGACCAGTACCAGTCATGCAGCAGGAAGTAAGCGGCAGGCAAGCCATCGAAGCTTCATCTGCTGCTCCCATTCGCTCCCCTTTGCTCGCGTTACTGCCTGAACTCTTCCCCTCTCCCTCCCCGTCTGTGGAAAAATTGTCTTCCACAAAATCGGTCCCTGGTGCCAAAAGGTTGGGGACCGCTGTCTTAGAGGATGACACCCCATCTTCACAGCATATTGTCTGCAAGTTGGTGCCTTAGCTGTGCCTTTAACAACTCAGTATATTGCTATATTAGGCCAACAGCTTCTGGGTGGTGTGGTATATGAGAGGACAAGTGGATTCTATAGACATATGTAAACTTTCACACTGCCTTTGCCATAAAGTGGGTCTCTTGATCCTCTATGACATTACGTTGTTGATACATAAAATATTCTATAAGGCCTTAGATAGCAGTTCTGGCAAACAAATAAACTGACTCCAGTCATTCCAAAAATGCAGTCTGACTGACACCCAAACCCATGCTCTTAGATAGATACTATTCTGTTTAGTCCCTCACGATTCAGATAAAAGCAGACGGCCTAAGATTATACCCAAGCAAAGGAAATAAACTTGAAACCTTGAGAAATATACAGCAAAACAAGGAGCTCACTTTAATTCTAAACACAAGATAGAGATGGGAAGACAGTAGTTTTCATCCCATTCCCATATACACCTATGAATAAACACAGGTAATATTTACTGAGATATTTACTGAGATCTTACTCTGTGCCAGTCATTGTTCTAAGTACTTGGCTTTAATTAACTCTTTTAAACTTCTCAACAAACATATGGCTATCCCATTTTAGTGCTGAGCACACTGAGGCACAGAGAGATTAACACACTCCTTTCTTTTGCTAGTAAGTGATGAATCCTGCGTTCTAAACTGTGTGGTCTGGCTTCAGGATTTTTAGACTTAAATGCTACACTGTATCACTTCTAAAAACAGGAAAGAGGGAAAGAAAGACCCAGGGTGCAGTTTTTTTGTTTCTTTGTTTGTTTTTTGAGTGGGAAAATAAATTATTTTGTTTGGGGCAGTGGGCAGTGGTCCAGTCTTAGAACTTCTGGAATGCTTCTTGGTGCATCATCCTTGTTGACCTTGAGCATGTTGAAGTGCACCATCTTGCTCAGGGGCCGGCACTCGCCCACTGTGACACTGTCGCTGATTCGGACATCCCTGAAGCAGGGGGAAAGGTGCACAGACTTGTTTTTGTGGTGCTTCTAGAAGCAGTTGTACTTTCGGATGTAGTGGAGGTAGTCTCGGTGGATGACAACGCTCCTTTGCATCTTCATCTTGGTCACCATGCCAGACCGGATCCGCCCTCGGATGGAGACATTACCAGTAAAAGGGCATTTCTTGTCAATGTAGGTGCGCTCCATGGCCTCCTTTGGTGTCTTGAAGCCCAGACCAATGTTCTTGTAGTATAATGGGAGCTTCTCCTTGCCAGTTTCTCTAAGCAGGACCCTCTTCTTATTTTGAAAGATGGTCAGTTGCTTTTGGTAGGCATGCTCAGTATGAATGTCTGCCATCTTCCCAGCTGCCTGAAAAAACACCAGGGTGCCTTTTTTTTTTTTTTTTTTTTTTTTTTTTGCGGTACGCTGGCCTCTCACTGTTGTGGCCTCTCCCGTTGCAGAGTACAGGCTCCGGACATGCAGGCTCAGCAGCCATGGCTCACGGGCCCAGCCGCTCTGCGGCATGTGGGATCTTCCCGGACCAGGGCACGAACCAGTGTCCCCTGCATCGGCAGGCAGACTCTCAACCACTGCACCACCAGGGAAGCCCCAGCGTTCCTTTTTTTTACAAACTTCCCTAACCATTCAATATCCTTACTGCCCACCAGTTAGTCATATAAACCTCCAGTACCAGCCTATAAGGGAGAAGAAGAAGAAAGGGTGTGTTTCTAGTAAAGTGACAAGGATATCATACTTGGCTTTGAGCACTCTGTCAGCCAGTTCTGGCTGGGAGACCACAGAAACTCTTAGCCCTTTGGGCTTCAGTTTCCTCTGAAGTAGGATTAGATGCTTTCTCAGGTTCTTGGCTATTTCATAACCAAGAAATAATTATCATACTGGATTATGTTGAACAACCTGGAACTTTGGAGAATGGGTTCACTTTTCCACATAAATGGAACCTCAGCTGCTTACATGAGAATGTCTTTACCATCACAGCTTATCTGGAGAAAACATCAAGGTGAATCTTTTAACCTTGAGCTCTAACAGTACTTGTTTGAGTGAAAGGTACAACCTTTCCTAGAAGCTAAAACCTGGTGACAAAGGGGCAATCAGCTTGAATCACAGTGAAGGGACATTCCTCATTTCAAAGCTGAACCAAAGTGCTATGCTCTGTGAACAAGCAGGTGAACTCTCAGAGGCCCTGAAAAATTGGTGAATCCATCAGCATGGGGAATGGGCTATCTTGATTGCAAATCAATGACTCATTCTGGCACGCCCTTGACAGCTGCTGATTTGTTTCCTTAAGACAACTCTTTAATTAGAGAAAGATATGTAGGTATGAGCTGTATGGTTTCACATGAAGAGAGCAAACAGAATGAAATCTAGGTTAAGAGAGCTCTGCCAATACGCTGAAGCAAACAAGCCATCTCTGCAAAAATAACCACCTCTCTCTTTCTTCTTTCACAACACAGACACTTTGTTAGTGGTAAGATTATCTAAAGTTAAGTCCCATCCTTTCAACAAGCATTCCACTCCTCAAACTGATGCACCGCATATGTCTATTGTCTATTAAAATATCACACACACACATAGCCAAGGAGAAGTCAAAAAAGAAGGTAGCGTATGTATTCATTTAATCAGTTATTCTACTGAAAAAGAGTTGTTAATACTTCTCTATATACCATGTTATGCACTGGAAACACAGAAGTGAAAGAGGACAGATTTCCTTCCAATGAGAGAGGTTATAATCTAGCAGAGGAAGTAGAAAATCACATCCACAATTACAATAGCAAGTGAAAAATATACTGATCCTTGCAAACACGGGTTGCTCTTTGAGCACCAGAGGGACATCTTAATGCCTTGGGGCAATCAGAGAAAGCTTCCTGGAGGTGATGTCATAAGTTGAGCTTAAATGGTAGAGAGATTTTAGTTGAAGGAATCAAAGTTCATTTTCAGGCAGAGAAAGAAGCTTATGAGAAGGTATAAAGGTCTACAAAGAAGGATTTGCATGAAGTGGGAAGTCAGTATAAAATTTCAGAGTTTCCCAAGTTTAACATTTTATTGTTCAATTTTTTGAAATGGGCTTTATCAATGTAAAAACAAACCAGTAAATATATAAGCGATAGCTTAAAACAAACAAGCAAACTTGCTCTCAGGTCAAATTTGCTCTCAGGTCAAATTTACCATGGTGACTACTTTCCTTTTTGAACATTTAATCCTCCATCTCAGGACAAGAAGATCCAAGGCACAACTAAGAAATGTGTGTGAAGGAGACTTTCATAGGAAAACAATAAGAAGAGGGAAACACAGAGTATACAGTTAATAAATATTTATGTGATAGGTGTACATTATACACAGTGAGAAAAACACACACTAATGAAATAAAGTAGCCTGATTAAATTAATTACAATACATTCATACTATTTAATAAGATACACCTTTTAAAAAAAGTGTAATTTGTATATATTCTCACGGGAGAAGATTGATTTGAGTGAATAAAACAGTTTATGAAAATTTATGTATACTAGGATAACATTTTTGTTAAACAAAACAACTATAACACTCTCTTTGGATGTATTTGAGTGGGTTTAGAATATGTCCCCATAACAGTTGGGGACTTCCCTGGTGGTCCAGTGGTAAAGAATCTGCCTTCCAATGCAGGGGGCATGGGTTCAATCCCTAGTCGGGGAACTAAGATCCCATATGCCGCAGGGCAACTAAGCCCATGCACCACAACTATTGAGCTCGCGTGCTCTGGAGCCTGCACTCCACAACTAGAGAAGAGAAAACCCGCATGCCCCAACTAGAGAGAAGCCTGAGCACCGTAACAAAGAGACTGCATGCCGTAATGAAAGACCCCGTGTGCCTCAAGGAAGATCCTGTGTGCTGCAACTAAGACCCGACACAGCCAAAAAAATAAGGAAAATAAATAAATTAAAAAAATAAATATTTAAAAAAATAAAATAACAATTGATTGTTAACTGTTATTGTTACTGATGGAGAAATGGGGGGATGGAAAATATTGTAGGAACCATACTATTTTTTAAATGTTATATGAATCCTTTTTTTACAAAATCCTTTTTTGAAATGTTTAAGTATAAAAATTATTTTGTTATATTATATATACTTTATATAACATAACATAGATTCATGTGTATTTGTTTTAAATAAATTTATATGTGGACATATGTTATCTATTCATCTATTTATTTTTTAAGTCTTTTTAATTTCCCAGCTCCTTCCAACATATTTCACATGGACGTCCCTTGGCTTTATTTTCCCCTTGGCCCATGTGATGACTTTTATGGCCATCATATCTCATCCATTCTCTGGCCGGTTTTATGTGACACACTAAGCACAAGGGTCAACCCTTTTATAATAACTGACCACAGTCAACCATGCCCCTGAATCCATCAGTATCCGTCCACCTTGTCAGACTGGCCCAGTTAATTCAGTGCAGCTATCAGTTCAACACAATCTGCTCACTTTACTTCTTGTCCACAGGAATTTGCAACATTTTATACTATAGGAAAGAAAAGATTGACTCTGAATCCTTGTTTGACCATAGCCATGTCTCGGATAAGGCACTTTCCTTCTCTACACCATGTTATCCATAGGGGTAAGCAAAAGAGAAAACATATATTGAGTTACTTTGAGAAAATTAAAAATTATTTAATATTACATTAATTATTTTATCATTTAAATGATACAGGGAACTTTTAGAAGGCAAGTTTATTACTAATGACCCTGGGAATCTCCAGCATTCATTTTTTCAACCAGTATTTATTAAGTATTAACTGTGTTCCAAGCACTGATTGAGACACCGGGGGAAATAGTATAAAACCATAAAGAAATCTGTACCCCACTGGAGCTTACCTCATAGTGGAAGGAGACACACCACAAGCCAAATAAATAGAGATATTAAAAGAGCAAAACAATGTGCACTTTAGGGTTAACAAAATATAATTCTACATATTTTAAATATCTCTGAAATCAGGATGAATTTTACAGTCAAGGACATGTCATAGTTTAATTTTTTTTTCTTTTCTTCTAGCACATATACGATGTTGCTTCTCATAACGTTGATGTCTAAGAGTTGATAATACATAGTGTAGTATGGGGGTAAAAAGCATGAAAGAGTTACCATTCTGGAAAAGATAAATTTAAATAAGGTGAGAGCTCCCTAGAAATGTTATATTTGAGCAATAACCAGGAAGGGGTGAAAGATCTGGCCACGCATATGTATGGAGAAGATCATTGTAGGTAGATGGAGAAGCAAATGCAAAGGCCCTGAGGCAGTTGTGGACTGTGTATTTGAGGAGCAGCAAGAAGATAAGTATGGCTGGAGCAGAGGGAGGGAGTGGAAAGAGTATTGGCTGAGGTTCAAGAGCTGTAGCCTGGGGCCATATCCTGTGGAAACTTACATATTACAGTAGGAACTTTGGCTAGTCTTCCAAGTCAAATGGACTCTGTGGAAGGATGGAGATCAAGGGATGGCATGGTTGTAGAAGAGGTTGGATTCTGATATGTTTTGAAGGTAGAATTTTCAGGATTTGCCTACAGAGTGGAGGGAAGAATGAGATAAGGTTGATGGTGGGAGTTGGCCAAGGATGATGTCAAAGGTTTCGGTATGAGCCAGTATACCACCCCTACAGATAGACTTCAGTTCCCAAAGGTATTCATTCCTGAAAGACTACTTCCTGAGCTTAGAGATGATGGTGACGAGTTGATTTGGTATAAGGTTTTGTCAGTACTATATGGTGTTTCCTTGCTTGAAGAGAGAGATCCAAGGAGTTGTTATACTTAAGTAGGAAATGCACATCTTACAGGGTGTTTGAACTTCTGAGGGTTTGAACTTCAAGCAAAAAATCTTCATGGACCTGTCCACAGGTGTCCTGAAATACTGGTCTCAGTCATTCTCACAAACCCTTGGAGAAGAAAGTTCTGCCATGGTTTGCCTGAATCTCTCCTCAGGGTCTTCTGAATGGTAATTATTCATAAAGAATTTAATCAAAACTTGATTAACTCAGTGTTTCCAAATTTGGATTTTTTAAAAATTATTACACTATTAGGAGACATACCTAATCACAAGACACTAAGACACCAGATACATACTTTTTAAAATTGCGCTAATGTTACCATTTATTAAGAGTCAACTCTTCATCTGGCAGTTTTCTTTAAAGGCATCATTTATAATTCTCACAACCCTTCAAGATAGATGTTATCATACCCATTTTACAGATGGGGAGACACAAAACATGCAAAAGATACACGAGGACAAGTATGGCATAATATATTCGACTCTTCAGAGCTATGTCAACAAGCTATTTCCACATTGGTGTCTATGATCCTTATGGACCTTGACAGCAGTTCTGACATCATGGTATAGTTTCCTGTGTTATCAGGGGAAAATTCAATCTTATCTAAGGTCTTTTATATGCCTGGCATTGCACTAGAGTATTTCATAGCAATTTCAGCCAGCTATGCTTACCAAAGCAAGGAATAGGCCTTTGCATTTTAGAAAGAGTGGGAACAATTATACTTTTTAAGAGGGAAGGGTGGGGTGGATCGATCATCCAATAAATTTATTATCTAAAACTCCTAATACAAGGACAGACACGTTAGTCAAAATTACACAGTACAGCAGAGAACAAGAGCTTTGGAGTGGATAGATCCAGATTCAGACTCTAAATCACATCTCGTATTTACTATACACAAAGGATTCAACTCCCTGACCCCTTGTTTTCATCTGTTAATAAGAGAGAAGGCTGTGTGCTTTCAGTGAATACCAAGTGTAACATATGTAATAAACACTAACCTGGTCTATAGAAGGTAGCTAATATTATTAAGGCAGTGTGGTATGATGGTAAAAGCTATGTGTCTTTGTCCATTCTGGCTGCTATAACAGAAGGCCATAGAATGGGTGGTTTATAAACAGCAAACATTTGTCACAGTTCTGGAAGATAAGTCCCAGCTCAAGGTGCCAGCAGATTCAGGGTCTGATGAGAACCCTCTTCCTGGTTTATAGACAGCCCTCTTTTCATTGTGTCTTCACATGGCAGAAGGAGCAAGGGAACTCTCTGGGGTCTCTTTTATATGGGCACCAATCCAGAGGCCTCAGGACATTATCACCTCCCAAAGGTACCACCTCCAAATGCTTTCACACGTGGGTGTTGGTTTCAATGTATGAATTTTGAGGGGACACAAATCTTCAGTCCATAGCACTGCTGTAGGCAAAATAATGGCACCCCCAAAGATGTCCACATCCTAATCTCTGGAACCTGTGAATATATTATGTTATATGAAAAAAGGGGAACTAAGGTTGAAGATGGAATTAATGTTCTAATGAGCTGGCTTTAAGATAGCAGACTATCCTAAATTATATGTGAGAACCTAATATAATCACAAGGATCCTTAAAAGTGGAAGAGAGAATAAGAAGAGAAAACCAGAGAGATGGCAATATAAGAAGAACTCAGCTTGACATTGCTGTTGCTGGCTGGGAAGGAGGGAGAGGCCCAGGAACCAGGGAAAGCAAATGGCTTCTAGAAGCTGGAAAGAGAATGGATTACCTATTAGAGCCTTGAGAAGAAGTTTCAGCCTTGATAAACCATAACACCTTAATCTTAGCCCAGTGAGACTCAGAGTGAGACTCATTTTGGGTTTCTGACTTCCAGAAATGTAAGATTATATATCAGTATTGTTCAACCTACTAAATTGTTTTAATTTGTTACAGTAGCAACTGGAAACTAATACAAAAACTAAGAGCCAGGAGGCTTGAGTTCCCGTTCCTGCCCTGCTGCTGACGAGTTCTAATATATCAGCTTTCTTAACCACTCCATGTCTCATTTGCCTCTTCTGTGAAATGCAATTTATAATACTAGCTACTTCATCATCTTAGGGGACTAAAAAAGTTAATACCCAGCTTAATCATTCAGAGTAGTGTTTGGCTGATGGCAATTATTTAGTGTATATTAACTATAAGCACTTTCTTAGGGGCCAGGAATAATGGTCTCAGAGATATGGTTTCTATTCTTTTAATGTTGTAAATATGCAATATATAATTTGCAATTACATGCAATATATAAATACGCAAAATTTACATACTTACATATTGCATGTTATTCGCAAAAGATGCAATACGTAAATGTGTAAACATAAAATGCTGGACACGTCTACATTTCTAAACTATTTGTTGCATAACCTTGGAGAACAGTTAATAGAGTGTAGAACTCACATCCAAGGATGAAAATTGAGACTGTGCTGGTAACGAGGGGCAGAGGCAAGGAAAAAGAGTCTTCAGCTGTGATAATGAAAAGAAAGAAAGTCACGTATGTAAAGAATTCACAGCAATGGCAGATCGGCTGCCATTTTTAACCTAACATTTTATCACTTTTTCCTTTAAAGAACAACCCCGTTGCTTTCAATCATGGGTGTAGAGAACGCACATAATTATTTGGCATTTCAAAGAAATAAAATTTAAAAAGAGCCACTAAAGTTATCCATCCCTCTTTTCTAAACTCGAAACATCAAAAATAGATGTCCCTGGCATGATAACACTCTGAAGTCATTCTGAAAGAAAGTTAGAATTTCCATTCCTCATTTTCCTTTCTCCCCAGTAAGGTTTTCAGCAGATGGGAATATCAATTTAGTTACTTGACATTTAGAAGGATAAATGACTTAAGAGCTTTATGATCCCCTCTCATTGAAGCATATTTGATAACAGCTGCCCAACATCTTACACTCACATCAGAGCCAAGACGATTTAACAAGAAGAGAATGGCTAGAATCCAGGACCCCAGCGTTCTATCCCTGGTCCTGATATAAACATGAGCATTGGATACATAGACCTGATGATAAATAAAGCTTTTTGTTTTGTGGTCAACTTGTGTATTAACAACTTAGCTAAGATGTAATTATTAAGACTAACTAAGACGTTAGAAATGGGATTTGTAATAATATTTTCAGGGAGAAAATAGTACTGTATATGGGGACAGGGTTTCATTCTAAACTCTAGGGGAAAGAAAATCTGTCTTACTTTAGATTGTATTAAAGGTCTTATTCTCACAGAAGAAAAGTTTCTCTACTCTCATTAGTCTTTTTTAAAGACAAGTTGCCATCTTTACTAGAAATTCTAATTTTTCTTTGATGTAATAAATTACAGTACTTCATTTATGTTCTTACCTCACTAGTTATCAGTCTTAAGTCAAGAACATAAAAAAATATATAGTCTGATCTTTCCATTTTATAGTGTCCTTTTAAAGAAAAGAAGGGGAATGTCATCCCTAAGGCATTTATGAAGACTTATTGGGCAACCTCCAACAGCTAGGAGCCGTAAAACAATTAGCAACATGCATCTAAATCACTTGAACAAATAGACAGCAAGCATCTCCAGACTTGGTATTCACATCTAAGTGAAATACAAATCTTTCCTGATACCTGGTATTTGGATATTGACTAATGAATAGTTTTCATTCCCTCAAAATTATCCTGTCTTGCTATTATGGGTAAGTCCATTCAGGCTCTGTATCCTGAGAAACTATGCAAACAGTCAGGACTTAAGAAATAATTACTAAATGAACAAATGGATTAATTTATTTATTTACAGGGCTCTTCCATTCTATTGGCTTGGCTTATAAAATTAAGGATTTTTCTGGTACTGTATATTTGATCTGAGTGGAATTTAGTTTGCTAAGTCCCTCTATTACATAAATAATGATAATGAAAGATAGAATTCTGAAACTTGAAGGGATATTAAAGGTCAACTGATTCAATATCCTCATTTTCCAATTTGTAGAATGATTTTAGCATTTCAGGGGCCCTCAACAGGTCATCTAGTCAAAGTTTGACAAAACATTTCATGAAAGAAGGAAATACATTTTATGCATTGGACTTGAATTAAATGCCAATGGTTTAGTTTCGGAAACAATTTAATGTTACATTTCACTTGCTTAAATATATGTATTTTTATAAACTATGGCTCTGGGGGAACCTACAGCTAGTTAATTGTCTTTACTATCTAAAGTTCTTTATCTAGATGTGTGATACCTTTACATAATCTGCTCCAGAGGTTAAAATTAAGGTCAGTGGGCTATTAAAGAAATGGAAAATTTTGATTCAAGGGAAGAAAAAATAATTCTAATAATCAAACTACATGATGATAGAATGATATGCCCTTATGATATTGATTTAGCTGTGACCTGGTATATTCAATTTAATAATTAAATTTAAAATGATATATTTACTTGGGGTTTTCTTAGTCAATGTCTCTAGAATACAAACTTTAGAAGCATAGGAATTAAATGTATTCAACAATAAAGTACACTGCTTAGCAACTAGTAGATCATCAATAATTAACTAGTAAAACAACGAATTAAAACAGTAACTAAAGAATGACTTGGATATTTTATTATGATAGTCATCCCTGCTGTGAGATCCAAACACAAAAAAGAAGGCACACTGAGAGCATTAAAGGAGCGGGAAGAAAGTCCAAACTGTGGCAGGAAGGCCGGCCTTGTGATGTGTTTGTAAGTCGACATGGTACAAAGACTTATGAACAAAATATACCACATCTTTTTTGTTCTAATTTAAATCTGTATCCTCTTACCCTGACAAAATGTAATTTTGTTATCTTTAAAAGAGGTCCCTTCCACAAGGTTTTTATTTTTAATTAAGCATAGTTGCTGTACAATATTATGTAAGTTATAGGTGTATAATACAGTGATCCACAGTTTTTAAAGATTACACTCCATTTATAGTTATTATAAAATATTGGCTATATTTCCCGTGTTGTACAATATATCTTTGTATCTTATTTTATACCTAATAGTTTGTATATCTTACTCCCCTCCCCCTTTATTTCCCCTCCCCCTTCCCTTTCCCTTCTGGTAACCACTAGCTTGTTCTCTATAACTGTGAGTCTGCTTCTTTTTTCCAACAAAAAAATTTTAATTGCATTTGATGTTTACTAGACAGTAAAACCACCCATTCTCTTTTCTTGTAGTAACAACATACTGTTTGCTTTGGGTACCACTTGTATCCCACCATCAGATTCAGTTTGGAAGGCCCATCATGAATGGCACACTGCCCATCAAGAACTAAGATGTGGGAAGGTGGCCCAAGCTTGGAGAATTGTCGGCTCTTTCTCTGGAACTTGTCAGCAGCAACCAAAAAACTGAAAACGTTTGGAATAGATTCATAGCAATGATAGAAACCAAACACACTGCCCAACAATTTCTGCAACTTGGCTGCCCAGGGCTCCTCTGGTTCTCAAACCTTCCTTTATAGTAATTTCCATATCAACCAGAAATTAATTTTCTGCTTGTATTAGTCATAGCCAGTTTCTGTTGCTTGCAAGCAAGAAATTTTAACTGATGCAGAGTTCAGGTGAGGACTTTAGAATTCCTATATCTAGATTTACATATTTGATCTGTCACTTATGGACTATATGACATTCAGCACATTCCTTGCTCTGCCTAATCCCCAGTTTCCCTACCTGCAAAATGGAGATAAAAGAATTTGCCAAATAGATTTGGTATAGGAATTAAATTAAATGGTGTTTGTGCAATATCAGGCATTTAGTAAATACTCAGTAAATGGTTGCAGTAAATACTAATATGTATTTATCAGGCATTTAGTAAATACTCAGTAAATACTAATATGAGTATTTTCAAAAGTAAAATGACTCTTCATAGACATATTGTAATTCAGGAATAATAAAAGATAAAATTGCTCTTTCTCCAAGAGTTTCTACTAAGGACCTTTGTAAGAAGCGTTAGTCAGGCATTAATACAACATTTCCTAGATTTTAAGATCCACAGATTTTTTAAAAAACATTTCCTAAACTGGGCATCTGATGGTCCATATCTTCATTTAATGAGTCAGCATTCCTCTACCCCTTTTCCTTTTCTCCTCTCCAAGTTCTTATTAACTGGTGATGCAGCTTACAATCAATAGGGTCCTAACCCAGGAAGTATGGTGACTAACACGATGGGTCCTGAATCACCCATGCACAACACACAGTGCAGAGGAACGCATCCTTTGCACATTTTCTCAGCCTTTATTCTCTAACCTACACTTCGTGGAGAAAGCAGACATAGTAATCTTATTAATTACTTGTGCTGACCTCCACTTGTCTTAAATAGAAAACCAAATTCTGGTTGGTGTTCCAGGAAGCTCTGTGTTCAGCCTTCTGTAGTTGTGACTGTCGTAGCTGAAGCATGTTTTCTATTGGGATAGCAGAGAGCTGTTAATTAAAGCACATGCTTACTGACCTATGGTCTTTCTTCGTGTTTATTGCTGCTACGATCATGATCTTAAAGGGAAGAAGAGAAAAGGCCTCTCCTGCTCGAGCTGACTTCTGCTCCCTCTGTGAGCAATGCTAGCAGTCACTGAGAAGGACTGATTTTCCTTTGGTGGGTAGAGATGCGTGGGTGAATCTTTTCACTTGCCAAGTCACCTCAGTTTACCAACTTATTAAAAGAACTAAATACTTGCTACTGTGTAGAAGGGATAAGTCTGATCGATTAATTGCTATAAAAGTCCTGGAGATCCAGGGACAGCAAGGAGTAAAAAGACACAGTGCATTGTTTCGTTGGTGTTTTTTTAATTAATGTTGACTGAGGAGTATTGAGCCAGCCAAGCACACAGTGTTGTATTAATTTTCAAAGTGAGCACTTAACTGATGCATCAACATTAAATCTAAACATAATCCTATCGTGAGAAATAAAGCATGATCTCCCTCTCCTAGACAGTTTTCTTTGATGCAGAGTTATTTTTAGCATGATGGCCTCGGTCCCATTAATGTCCAGAATTGCTCAAGTCCAGTGTTTAAATAGGGGATGCTAGAGTGCCAGCAACAGGCCTAGCAATCTTAATAATTTATTTGAGGGATGCCAGAACTATGTGATGATTCTGAAGCATGGAGAAGGGAGAAAATGAATGGATTAATTTTAAAAGTAGTGGTTTTGGAGTCACACAGAGGTGGATTCTAAACCTTGACCGTTGGGTCATTTGTACAAGTAACTGGATATCTTCAAATCTCCATTTCCTTATCTGTAAAACTGAAATAACCTTACGAATAACCTTGGACTACTGCAAATTTTAAATATGTGTGTAAGTTAGGTACCTAACTGTTAGTTGGAATGTAATAAATATTTGTTCTTTTTCTTCCCTGTTTTAAAAACAGACTAAAAGCTCTTGGATTACAAGGGGGGAAATGACATTGAAATAAAGGCTGTGTGGGTTCCATGAGCACAAAAGTCCTTAAACCATCTAGAAAACTACGAAGCCCATTCAAATCCACTTTCCTTTTTTCTGTCAATTACAAAATTATAACCAATAGAAGGAGGTTAGATTATTTCTTCAGAGATAATTTCCCAGTACTACTTATGCAGAGGTGATAGATAATTGACTTCTATGAGCCTTAGTCCCCAAATGCAGCATGAGTGGCAGTAGTAAGTTATGGGTGGAGGGCACTGCACAAAGCAGGGAACATTCAAAAATGATAATGGAATAAAATATCAGTAATTGATATAAGAAGAGAAAATAGTTCAAAGGGGGAGGAAGTATTGTGCTATTTTAGATAGGGGACAGGGAGGACCTCTCTGGGGTTGTGCCTTTTGAAGATACCTGGGGAAAGTGAAGAAGAGAGCCTTGGAGATGCTTAGGGGATGGCATTCCTGACAGGGGGAGGAGAAGAGCAGGCTTGTGTAAGATGGGGGCGAGGGGCAGTGTGTCTGGGGCGTGGTGCACAGGGTGGGGATGTTGGAGCTGAGACCTGAGATGGGGTCACAGTAAATCCACTGGCTTTTGTTGTAAATACAATGGGCAGTCACCAGAGGTCTGAGCAGAGGAGAGATGTATCTGATAACTCTAGGGGTTAGTCATGGTTGGTGTTTCAGAAGAAGACAGTGAGCAATGTCTTTTTGGCCTCATCTCACTTCACAGCAATGACAGGGAACACTGTCTATACTGACGAGGTCTGCACATTGCAACGAAAGGATGAGGGAAACCAATACCTTAGGAAGAAGGAGTCACTCCTTTGGAGCACTTACTCTATCCAAAATAGAAATAGCTTAAAGGAGTGATTAAACATATTGTGTCACTCTTCTCACTCTTTATGATACCTTGAAGTGAAGTTTCTAGGACTAGCTTTGAATTTTGGAATATTTTACTAATAATTTTGTGTTTATCCTTGAGGGCAGGCACGGAGTCTTAGCTTTGTATTTCCAGCTCTTATTACAAAACATGACACTTGGAACAAATTCAATAAATGTTCACTAAATTAATGCCTCATAAATCTAATATTTGTACATACACTATTTCCAGTTGCCAATTCAATTGCTTCCACATTTATTATCATCTTATTTGATCCTGATGGTAATCCTGAGAGGGGGGCTACGACATCTTATGACACCCAGAGATGTGCCACAAGATGAGTTGAGATCACTGATGCTCAGGGAAGTTAAGCATCAGCTGAAGCCACATAATTAAACGTGACAAAAGTTAGATATAAACACTAAATCACAATATCTCTTGCCAAGATCCTATGCCACATTTGCTGCAAGTGTCCTTCTAATACCCACCTTCTGAACTAATCCTTTACTCTGTCAGTCTATATCCCAGTTAAAAAATATCCACCGTATCTCATATGTATGTAAGGGCTGAAAGTCAATGCATGTTAGAAACATTATCCAGGGATCCAAAAACAACTGTGTGCAATAAGAGATTGGGTGAATTTTCAGACATTAGCAATGCACATTTTTCACCTTTAATGTATTGGAACAAGGATTCTTCAGAATTAATAGAGCATAGGAGGCACTGAATGCAGACTCTAATTTGACAGATTGATAGCCATCCAGGGTATTTATCCATTTATGCCATGGTCTAGAGTTTTGAAAAAGCTTCTAATTTTTAGTGGCAGGTAAGAGATCTAATTACATATCAATATCTTAACTTTATTCTATTCTGGCAAAACTGCATGCTTCTTTCACTAAGGTTTTTGTCATTTTACCAGACCCCCATTGTTGGTCAGTTTCCATTTACAGAGATCAAGTTAGTTTCTCCCACTGTAAACGTACCTCCTGCCTTTTAATAAACCTTACAAAATGCCAAACAAGCTCTTCGTTCATAATTTAAACCCAGGGAAATCAGACTTATTATGGAATGGACATTTAAGCAGGTTTTTAACTACCAGGAATCTCTGGAGACAAAGACATCACCCCATCTGATCTACTCTCCTCTCCATCAGTGACTCTTGGGGTCTCATTATCTTATTTGGTATTTCAAAACTGAAACAATTGTACTAATACCAAGGGCATCACTCATTGCTACCAAGTAAAAAGGGCAGCAAAAAATGTACCAGTGTCAGCATGCAATGAGTGTCCAAAAAGGAAACAAATGCACAAATGATTCATCATCATCAATAGGACCTGTCAAGGTGAAGTGAAAAGGGAAAAAAATGAGAAACTCCTTCCAGTGTGCTAATGATCCCACTGTAGGACATTGAAAGGGAGTACTTGCTCCCAATATCAATTAGATTTTGCTATTTTATTTAATTTTGTTAACTGCTCAGTTCAGAGGTAAAGAGGAGGAGAGTTGTTACATATTTGTTTAGCACACACTTAAAGATCATTTACTCTGTGCCCTATTCTGTATTATGAGCTTTATGAATACTTACTTAAATATCAGAAATTCTTGGTCAGTTTCCTTTCTGTACAGTTTCTTCCCCTTCTCTTTCTCCTTTCTCTTCTTTATCATTAGTATGTAATATTTCTGAGTTTCCCAATTTCAGCCTTTACTTTAAATAATAGTTGACCTCCTGCCCTTTCTCTAAGGGACATTAAGGGGAAAAAAATCCAAAATATATTTATTTTATGATAGATTTCTAAAATTTAATTTTAACTATGTCACTATAAAATCTTATGCACAGAAACCTAATGATTTCTGCAGAGAAAACATTTTTTCAAAGTTGGGGAAATTGCGCAGTTCTTCCTCTATAAATGCCAAATCCTTATTAACATATTTCCTGCACTACCAATGAGGGGGAAAATAGTTACCCAAACAACTATTATAGCAATAGTTAGAGTCTTTTTTATTAGAAAAAGTTCTGTTTACCAGAAGAAGAAGGCAATAAATGCACCCCTCCCCCAATGAATAAGTGATTTTTCTAGGCATCTGCTGGAGAAAATAATAATAATAATTTATGTTTTTCCTCCTTATTTATTGAAATCACCATTTGTTCTGAGTAGTAAATATAAACAAATTAAAGAGAAAGAGTGAGTTAGAAGAAAGCTAGTCCAACTTTTCCCCCCAACCTGCAGAAAAAGAGCTTGATACTTAAATAAAACTGTAAATCAATTAATGACAGTGTTGGATTTTGTGAGAGATTTAGCTTCTCAGCCAATGTGTCTCCTGTTGTAGTGAAATTTCAATATGACCAAGTGACTATTTTTCCTCTTATTTCTCTGGCAAGATGAGGGGAGGGGTGTGAAGGGTGAGAGTTGGTATAACTGCACCCGCTGTAGCAGACACCACAGTTTTCTTGTACATGAATGTATTGAATTGTAGTGACACAGCTGACAAAGAGTTGTCTTTTCATGAGCTTGTGCTCCTTATTGCTCCCATTAGCTCTTGGAGAAGAAGAAGAAAAAAAAAAAAAAAAAAACAGGTGAATTCAACAGGCTATAAATCTTCCCTGAAGTACAGTATGATACTGTCTCCTGGTGGAAGAGGAGGCTCAAGGAATATAGAGCACCTCCCTACCATGGATGGAACACGTGTTGGAGAGAGAGGGAAGGGCACAATACCCACAATACCAGAGCTCCCATCTGGCCTCCCCAGATGAGTCTTTCCCTTTACAGTCCCAAATCATGCCAGCAATTAAGAGAGATGATTACAGCCACCAACAGTCTCACTGAACTAATACCTCCTTATTTTCAAGAGGTTAATTCTATTTCTGAGTAAGCAAACCACATTAGGAAAAATATGCAATGCCTTATTTACACCATTTTTAAAAAAGGGGAATAACACCAGCCTCCAAAATATTGGAAAATAAATTTAGCTTAATATTGAAGAACACTAATAATTCTCAATATGCCCTCTAATAAATTTCCTTTAAAATACCCACAAAGATATTTTAAAAAGGGCAAAAGTTAACAACTAAGCTGTAAATAAAAAACAAGATCTAAAGCAAGGTGTGGTGTGAGGAAAATATCTAATAACATCATCAGTGAAGATGGATTGAGAATATTTTTAAAGTATGTATATATATTTTTCTGAGCCAGAATAGCCCAGATGGCCAAAAGAAACTGAAAAAAAAAAGAAAAGAATTTGACTCACCAACATCCCCCCACCATTCAGATCCTAAGCCTTGGGGGAAGAGGGATTCCCTAAAAATATTCTTCTTTTTTTGCTTTCTCTTTTCTCTTTTCTTTTCTTTTATTTTCTTTCCCTTCCTTCCTCCCTCTCTCCTTTCCTCACTCTCTCTCTCCCTTCCTTCTTTCCTTCCTTCCTTCCTTCCTTTCTTCCATCCTTTTTCCCATCCATCCATCTTTCTGTCTATACACACACATATACATATATGCATGCAAACACACATAAACCCATATATGTTTGTTCTTTACTGCATGGAAACTAACTTCTGAATAGCTTTTCTGCCATTCATCCTAGACTACCATTCCCATAGGCTTTTGTCTTACTATGTCCATCTATTAAGAGACCACATATTTGTAAGCTTTGCTATAGTAACAAATGGCCACAAAATCCCAGTGGTTTATAACAAAAGATTTACTTCTCACACATGTTACATGCTAGCTGCAAGTTGATGACCGCTCAGCTACAGCTTTGTATTAAGTTCTTGCCAGAGAAGCAGCAGCAATGTGGAGGATGATATTCTTTCAGAAGAGGAAAAGTCAAGAGTTGAGTAGGAGCCAATTCAGCACTGACCCTCTATTGACATATTATAATATGAGGATTACATATTTTTCTTCCTTTAAGTTCCTGAGATTTAGAGGTCATTTATGCAAATGAATAAATGCAAATTTATGCAAATGACTAAATAGAAGTTTGTGCCTAGATATGGGGGACTGTCAAAAAAATAACACCCAAAACATGTGACATTGGCTTCAGGGTTAGGAATAGACCAGTGAGAGAACTGTTCATGGAGATTGGAAAAATGACTTCTGTTGGCCTGCATTTCCTTTCTCTTTCCAACTAAGAGTGTTATTCAGTGGCAAAATATTGATATTACTATTGTTTGAGATAATTTGGAAGACAAATATCATATCTTATGGCTTTAGGCAAAGGAATAGCAAAACTGAATTTTACCAGTTTGCCTTAATTGTTATTGAGTGAATTTGACACGGTGCTAAGATGGAGACAACTCAGAAAAGAACTGGCAGGTTTGCAAATAAGTATTATTGGTAAGAGAGGTAATACAGAAATTCCTGCACTCGAGGGGTAGAAAGATGCAACAATTTCTCATCACCAATAAATAAAGGTTACAGCTGGAAAAATGGAGTAACAATAAGCTACAACCTCAGGGTAAAGACCAAATCAATAGCCTATCCATAAAGCACTTGGTTAAATTTTCTAAAGAGATGAAGGTGGGCCCCAGAAAATTCTTTCATTTGGACAAAATGTCTCAGGAGAAAAAAAAGACTAAAGAGATAGTCTCACAAAAGTCTAATAAATTCATTGGTACTTACAATTAAGTCTAAAGATCAGACACGTCAGAACCTAGGTGGCGGTCCACGTGATTCCAAATCCCTGTTATTCACACCCTTTTATAATCACCTCCTCTTCATTATGGGCAGGACTGTGATTTGTTTCTAAAAGATAGAATATGAAAAATTATTTAATATTTGGCCCTTTAAGAAAAAAGTTTGCTGACCCTTGAATAGAACAAAAGCAAACAAATAACAACCCTACCTTATCTAATCATAAAATACATTATTTTATCTTAACACTTGTTTTTCCAAGAAATACATTATTTAAAAATACTTTTCTACAGAGTTTTGAGGGAAGAAAAGTTGGGATTTCAGATATATAATGTAAAAATAAAATTCTCTCATAAGTTTTGTCTATAACCCCAGTTTAAATTTATTGAATTTGATATGATGTGATAATAGAAAATAGAGATAGAAAAAACATACTGGAAACGTGTAAAATTTCATACAACAAAAAATATATATTTTTGTCTAAGTAAACAAGTATTTTTCCTAAAACAATACTCACTGTGGCAAAGGCATGTTGATAAAGATATAATTATATATTGATATGAGTAATTTGATGAAATTTTTCAGGAAAGCAATTAAGTAACATGAATAAAATAGCTTTTATTTTCATTTTGCAATACTTAATGAAATAATTGATGTAAGCAATGTCCATCAATGACTGCTAAAGCCTCTAGAGGAAAAGTAAACAGAGAACTTATTCCAGAAAATAAAATATTACTCCATGAATGACTTGCTGATCATATAAGGAAACATGCAACTTTACAATAGAGGAGCCAGGCTGACACTGGGAAATCATCATCTTACCATAAAAGCAGGATGCTGTGTGATCCTGATGAGATGTAATATGAAAGACAAAACAGAACCTAGAAAGTAGTCTTGCCGAGACTTTAGACTTTACAAGAAGAACAAAAGATATAGAGATAAGCCGAATTATACCATGAAAAAGTAATCAAATGAATCCTGAATGTGTAAGTTCTACTGAGAAACTGACCTGTTTCCTGAAACCAGTTAATGACACAGGAAAATAAGATGGAAATGTGGACACATAAATTAAAAGAGATTTAAGAAACACAATAGAGGAAAACCAAATGCAGTGAGTGAAACTTGGTGGATTCTGATTCCAACTGAGCAGCTGGATAGCAAGACTATTTTTTTTCTTAGTTTGAATATGGGCTGAGTACTTGATGACAGAAAGCAACTATTGTTAATTTTTAGAATTTAGGTGTTAATTTTTAGGTGCAATAATGATTTAGGCATTATGTAAAGTGTTCACATATTTTTTTAAAGAAATGCATACTGAAAAATTTAGTAGTGAAAAATAATATTTTGAATAAAATGCTCTGCAAAACTGATAAAAAATAACAAAAAAGAGTGAGGACAGAAATATATCAAATCTAAGGGGACAAATTATTGATAACTTTGGTGCATAAATGAGAGGTTGATGAAGGTTAATAGACTATTCTCTTTAATCTGATACATATCTGAAAATTTTCAGAATGAAAGGTTGATTTTTTTTTTTTTAATCTCATAGCCTTTTGTTTAACTAGCTCCCTTCTGGGATGAAATGTTATTGCAATCTAAGAAATGTGGACACGTAATTTTGCAAAAAGATATTGATTGAAGCATTAACTATTTTGCGCAGAAAAAGCACCTGACTTTTAGCGTGATTTAGAATTAAACATTAATGAACCCTGGATTATTATGCTTACAAAAAATTTATAGTAACATTGGAAAAATTCCTACAACATTTAAGGAAAATGAAATTTATAGAAGCGGTCAGATCATGATTACATTGAGAACAATACAGTGGAGCCAATCTTGGTGTAATCAGTAGAAAATGCCCAGTCTTTTTTGAGATTAGAATTCTAAGACTAAAAAACAAAACAAAACCAAAAAACAGCAAACAAACAACAGAGTCTCTAAACTTTACTGACTCTTATTTTTATCTTTAACTCTGCCTGCTTCCAGTGATGGAGCTGATAGGACAGACAAGAAGATATGATGTCCTAGTAAGAGATCTCTTGGAAAAAGATCCTGCAAACTCCAGCTTATTATTATTTTATTTTTATATCTTCCTATCTGAAATCTAAAATATATTATTTATCTTGGCACTTAATCTTGTATTGTCTCAATTTATTTTTAGAGATGCAACATCATGTAAGGAATAGAACATGGATCCTTGATTGAAATCTAGATTTGAATTTGAGGCCTGAAATTTTCTCCCTGTATAAGCCTCAACTTCCTCATTTAAAAAGTGATGATAATATTACTTACTTCAAATTCCTCCTGATGATTAAAAAATATGTCACACAAAACACTATGATAGTATCTGATAGATGTCTGGTCAATATTCATATTTCAATTTTCCTTTCCACATATATTTGTATTTTCTGGTGATCTGAAGAAATTATTTTTTAATTACCATGCCAATGACTAGTTAACTTCATAACTAGTTAGGATCTCTTTGAGAACGGTTGGGGTAGTATTTATCCAGCCGAGTAATTGGAATATAGGGTTTGGAGGAGTTCAAATTAGCTGACTACACACTCTCTTCTTAGTCTTTACCAAATGTCTTAGGTTTTTCAAATTATTATTTTTTAAATCAAGTTATTTCAAAAAATGTCTAACACCTCTGTTCTCCCATCTGGAATCCAGAGACACTCAAAAGTTAAGATGTAATGGTATTTCAACAAAAGATACCTTTGCCATTCTGTTCCCTCAGTCTTTCTGGACAGTGAGAACATAAGATATTAATAGATATCAGCCAGGTATTTTTTTCTCCTTTGCTACTTCAAGTTTCATATCAGAAAAGACCAGCTTTGGACCTGACATAATTTCGGTTGTTTTTCTAATTCCGTAAACACTTTGATGCCTTTGATTTAATTTTTTGTACAAGATACTGCACTCCATACTATAACGATTATTATTATTATTTCCTTAATTCTAATTGCAGTGTGTGTGTGTGGGTGAACATTTAATATAAGGGAATCCCTGCCTGTAGAAATAAGCATTGCAAGCTTTATGTCTGGGCTGAGAATTGGAAGTATTGGGAAACATATTCCAGACATACTTTCATGGACTCTTCAACCTCCACACTATGCAGCTACTGCATTTATATTTTATTCATAAAGATATATATTGTTTAATAATTTATAGAGCTGGATACACTTGCTACAAGGTGATGTGATGTCCTCCTTTGATCTACTTTGGTAGAATCACTTTCCGTCAGAGAATTTACTGCAGTGATGTGCACAGTAAATATTTAATAACATTAGAGGCATCAGAGTCTATTTTTCTTTGAAGGGTGCTTAATTATGTCAATTTCCCATGGTGAGTTGCTAGAGCCAGTGTTATTTGAATTTGTAGTAACTGGGTGGAGTTGGAGAAGTCCTTGCACGAGGTTCCCCTCCCACAAGAAGTCAATGTGTGTGAATTTAACAAGGCAGTAGAAGCAGAACCTCAACCTCATTAAGTTGGGCCACACAAATTAAATATTTGTGATACTTTCAACTGTGCTCGAGCTAAAGTTTACCTAACCCTACCAGAAAAGATTGGCTAAGCTACATGGCATACAAACAACAAAGGGGAAAAAAATTTAAACTATTTTTACTGTGTCCTCACTATTCATATACTTGGTATTTGCCTATGTATTAGATAGAATCATGTTAATATTTGACGGTTGATATAAAAAAGGACAGTTTCATATGGGTCAACTTATAAGCTTTAATCTTTTCAGTACAAAAGCTCTGATGAGAGAAGAAACATCATTTCTGTCAATTCTTTCCAGTTGGTGACGAACCATGCTACATTCTTGATACATTTTTCATGAATTATTGCTAAAACATCCTAAGCCAAGACCTTAGCTGATGGAAAAGTTGATAGGATAAGCAACCAAGTTCCACTTGGCTTTCCAAATAACTGCATGCATTTGGCCTCAAGAATGAGAGTTATAACTTGTAACTCTTAGTAAAGTCAGAACATATGGCTTCACCATGAAGAATAAACTATAACATGGTTCCCTGTGCATGATCACAGCTTTGACTCAAATATCTCATTGCAGTAATTTTTATATCCTCATAAGAGTAGACTTTTTAAAATGTGTATTTTCTTCTGGACACAAAAAACAATATTAGACTTTTAGGATAATTTCCTTTGGAGAAGTTTATTTATAGAAATGTAGTTATGATTAATCTAGAAAACATAAACTTTGTATAAAAAGCACTTTTGTATTATTGAGTACTAAATATTTTGTGTTTAATAATAATAATTGAACACAGTATTTTGAAAGAGAGTTATAGAGTTTCATTTGCAAATCATATGTGTACTAACTTGAAGGTTCTTGAAATCCCAGAAGTAAGGGAGTAGATAGTATCAAATTTAACAATCCATATTCGAATTGGTAATTTCTTTACCAGGTGGTGAATTCATTTAAGACAGAGAAGGTATTGTATATGTTTTCAGATCTTTCAAATACCTATCAGGCACAAAATCTGTGCTTTACCATACAAATTTGTTCCATCAAGTTGTATCCTTTTATGTCATATCTCAGGGACTCATACCTGGCCCAGCTGTGCATTTTATACCCTTGACCACAAAGTTGGTGCAACAAGAAACAAGTGACCCACACTGGGTCAATGGGGTTTAATTATGGGATTTTTGCTAGAACTGTTGGCAAAAAGAATCATCTTCCTTATTTCTTAGTAGGTTGTAGTTCACCATTACTCTTTCAAAGAATATTTGCAAAGCACCTATTATGTGCCAGGCCTTACATACCACAAAAGGAAAGTCTCCCTGAGAAGAAAAATGAGAGAAAGTCAAAGGCTGATAACATTAACATTACTTGAACATCAGAATTTAGCTGTCACTGAGTGCCATCTCTAAAGTTTGTATTTATAGTTTAAGATAATTTGTTGTCAATTGCAACAAAAAAAGTATCTGAAAAATATGTTTTCCAAACTTACGTTTATTGAGTTTAGTTGTTGTTCACACAACTTTACTGTATCTTACGCCCAACTCATCGTTCTGGGGAGATAAGTCTTAGTAATCCCATCACACATGCATCTATGCCTTTGACTTATGCAAATCTAATTACTGGTACATAGACACACAGACACACTCTCACATATACATATACATTTTACGTATACATGCATTCATCCATATATGTACACACATATATAAAATTTAAATTGTTCAGGTAATTCTGTCTGTCCCAGTATGAATGTGAGGTGGCAGTCATAAATCTGTATTCCCACAGATGATCCTAGTATGTGTAGTCCTTTCATACTATGTATTTAAGTTGATGATTGTAAATAAGTGTTTTCCATATAATATGCTTCATTTCTTGAGGAATTAGAATTTTAAAACTTTCCCTTGCATCACTGAAACTTTGTTTATCATAGTGAAAGAACTGGAGAGTTACATAAACTGCCACTACTTTTGTAAACTACAATACCCCTATAGCCTTTATATATCTGTATAGCCTTTAAAAATGAGAAATACACTAAAATAAATTGGTGAATGTTGAATGAAGCCCACATGTTAGTATAAGTATGTATAATCCAGTTTTTTAAAGAAAAATAGGATATGTGTATATTCAAACTCATAATATTCACATATAAATGCACCAGTACAAACACACACACACACACACACACACACACACACACAGGTCCAAAAGGTACTATGCAAATATGTTAATAGTCATTAGCCCTGGAACACTAATTGCTGGAAAATTTTTTAAAGTTTTAGCCCTGGAACACTAATTGTTTGAAAATTTTTTGGAGTTGTTGGCACTTGCTATAGTGCTCCCTATTATTACCTTTATTTATAAGAAGGACAAGATCCAGGAGACCTGACCCCATGATTCAAGATCAGAATGAATTGGCTTTTCATTTTGTATAGTATTATTTTTTCCTATTTACAATTCTTTCAAATTTTATTACATCAACATTAATCAAAATCCATGCCATAGCAGGCCATCGGCAAAATGTGGGCAGTAAAGAGAGGAACAGGACACTTGATTAAGTTCAAGGCTTATCCCTTTTCTCTCATTGTTTAGATACAACTCAAGTTTCTCCTCACCCTAAATCTTTATCATGACCCCAGTTCAATTCAGACCCTTCATAATTCTGTCCTATCCTTATCCCTTTGTTGCAGTCTTGCAATTACATTTGACCCTGTTTTGATCTCTGCAGCCGTCCTAATGGTTAAGCCAGTCTTGTTCATTCTGTTAAATGTGTGTACTCCAAGATTCTTACCTTTGGGACTGCAAATGTAGGCCTATGTAGCAAATAATTTGTTTCAGGAAGAATTTTCTAGCACTAAGAAACAATACCATGGAAACAACTATTTATTCCATCCATGAACAAGGTTTTAAGTGCTTCCAAGAAATCTTAAATTGGCCTTCTCACTTAAAAGATGAAAAAACTCTACTACCATCTATGCTTAAAAACACTCATTTACTGTCTGGTTCACTGTCTGGTTCCTCTTCAGAAAAAGATTTTAATATTCAACTGCTACCTGAACATCTCTACCTAGAAAGATGTCCTATACACATATCCAACTCAAATGATAAACTGAACTCATGCTTCCCCTTATTTCAAATCATCCCCAGTCCTTTCCTGTATTAAAGATCTCAGTTAATGATGTATCATTTATTCTATCACCAAACCTACAATCCGGGAGGTAGAATCTTCCTAGGTATCCTTTTCCCTCACGCCTCACATTATGTTACGTTGTATTTATTCGTCCTCCCTAATATACTTCAAATCAGTCTTCTACTCTTCATTTCCACGTCACTTACTTTAGTTCAGAAATGCATCATCTTTCGCTTACATCTTTGTCAGTTTTCACTCCCTTTCATTTACCCTCCACATTGTCACCAAGTAATCTTACTAAAATCTAAACCAGGCTATATCCTTGCCATCTTAAAGTCATCTGGTAGCTTGACAATGCTAAAATAAGTAGCCTACGGTTTTTATACTGTGTACACTGTAAGCCAAAAATAAAAGGAACAAGCACTCTCAGAATATGTTTATTATTTACTTATAAGTTATATATCTCTGTATTACATATAATGCATACATTAGAAACCACACACACAAAATAAATAAGACAAGATAAAAAAATAAACATAAATAGGTGGTCTCAATATTCCCCCAGTATGCCAGTGGCTTGTCTTGAGCATCTGTGAGGCTCACTCACTCCACTTTGGAGTCCATTGTTTTAGTGGATAAAATAGAAACTCTTTCCTATTCATTCTTTTGTGTCATTTTGTACTTGTTCTTCATTCCAGCTTATCATGGTGACTTGTGATTTATAGTTTATGTGTGATAAGATGTGTGTAGAAGAAGGATTAGGTTTAAGGTTGGAGTTAGACTGAGCCTCTGTGCAGGATAGAGGGCTTTTTTTCTTTTGTCAAGAGCATCCATTGCTTAGAGTAAATAAATTAATAAGTTAATATAATTAAATACATAAGTTAATATATGAACTTAGATTAAGCTATAAATGTTAAATGTATTTGATTGAATTGGTTGTGGTCTGTTTTTCTACTTTAAGTACAATGTACTCTATAATAATATTGTTTTTAAAAATGGGGAGGGGAACTATGCTCACAAGGATAAACAATTGCCTAGTGTTTTCAAGATATTTTCTATATAAAAAAATTCCTAATTATAAATGAAACCTCTCTATTTAGTTGTCAAGCACTGTTTAATCTGTAATCCAAAACATTTTGTATACAGGCAATTCATACAATCATGTGTACTCAGAAAAAAATAAAACTGAGTTTCTTAATAATTCTTCTATGGTCTGGATTCTGCTTGTCCCCAGAATATTGTGTTTTCACTTGTTTATGCTCTTAAGTTTCTACAAAATAGAGGCTGACAGGAATTATCATATCTTGAGAAAGATTATTGTTATGTTTTCAACTGTCTAAATCTCTTGAGTTAGAGAGACTGAAGGAACTGAAAGCACGTTTTCATGGTTTACTTCAGTCACATTTCCGTCATCTCAATGCCTACTGTTTAACTGTCTTTGTGGAGGATGCATAAGAGCCTTCAACCCTGTTTCAGCCCTGACTCCCTAGGAAGGATGTGAGAAGCTATGCGGTTTGCAAACTGACACTTGCTCCACAGTTTCAGAAAGTGGCCTCCTGAGGCGAGTTACAAAAAGTTCTCAAAATGGAGGTAGACTTTAGCATCCTGCATTTATCACCACGCATTTTAAAAAACTGGCTTTAGAAAGAAAAAACGTGTTCATCGAGCACCAAAAGGGGGTAAACTTAGAAAAAGAAAACCCACTTACATAAAACTTAATGAATTGCTTTAATTTTTGTGAAAGCAAGCAAAAATTGAGGCCAGATACGAACTAGTAATACAATTTTTCTTCTTGCTCAAAGCAGCTACCACTGTCTTTTTGGCCAGATTTCTGCAACAAAAACTCATTAGCCTTAGGTTTAGTCTCAGAATCCAAGGAGACTTTGCCATTGAAAATCACATCACCAGTTTCCACCAGCTAACTTTCTGAGTGTGCCATCCAGACTCTCTTGTCAGTGTTAGTTAATACTCTGAGACTTCCTACATGAATGGAAATCACTACTCACTATAGCAGGGAGATTTTTTTTCCTACCACAGTGCTTTAAAAGCACTCTCTGATCCTTGCAGCTAATAACAAACTTTATTCCCCTGAAGTTTGTAGTAGAGTTTGACATTTGTTTAAACATCATCTTTCTCATTGGACCTAGAGTGGATTTGATAGTCAGCATATGAAAGAGACAAAAAAGACAGAAAGGGGGTTTAGGGTCACAAAAAGAGAGAAGAAATAGAGCATATCCAATGAAATGGGAAGTGTATTATTGAGAAGCTACTGTGCATAACGCATTGATCCAGACATAGATATCCGATTCAACTGTGAATGTGACCAGGACCAAGATGGAAGACTTTTTGAACCACCATTTATATACTTATAGCTAGATATTGGAAGTAAAGGATATTATGAGAATTTGTATGTTGTAGGTAGTCTTGTTCATATTCAAGTATGGAAGGACATAATGGAGGAGGTGGTATTTGAAAAGGGTCTGAAGGCTGGGTAAACAGAATTGGAAGCACAGAAGGCAGTCTTGACAGAAAGGCAGACTTGAGCCCAGGCATGGAGGAGGAATTGGGAAAGCATGTCCTGGCAATCAGTGCATGCAGCCGGTTGCCTGGAGGTGTAAAAGTGCTTGGGGTGTGAAGTGGAGGTGAGGCAGCAAAGGAGTGTCTGACTAAATTAGAGGAGACTCTGTATTCTAGCAAGAGGAGGGAGGACACAATTCAGTAGGTGGTGAGAGTTCCTGAAAGTGTTTTAGCAGAGTGGCATGATCAGATGTCTGCATTGCTAACAGCATTCTGCTAAAAGCGGAATTTTACAGCTGTGTTGAGAAATGTTGAGGTTTCATGTTAATGTAAAATATATCCTTCCTAAGAGTTGTTAAAAAAATTCTGACTGAGTTGTAATACAAATGAATCCCACTCTGCCCCAGAGCCATGAAGAAGATCCATTAAGGGGCTTCATTCAAGACCCTCTGTTTATGATGAGGGAGATGGTATGGCTTGCTCTACCTGAAAGTTTTTTGCAATGGCTGATATTGCTGAGCCATCTAATTTAAACTTACTTGGATTAATCTGGCCTAAAGGAGTTGCTGAAATATTTTAACTGACAAGGTGGGGATTAAAGAGTGATAGAAAAATCAGTCAGGTGTCTTGCCTGAGAGGCAGCCAAGGCTTCAAGCTGGTGAAGAAAGAAGCATCAGTGATGGCTCTCAGAGTACCTTCCCGAGGGCTTCTTTTCCTTCCCATGGCCTCAAGAGGAGGGTCACAGACTATCTAGCCTAGAGGATCTGATAGATTCACCACAGTAGGCAATGCATTGGTGCTCTGTGCTCTGACCATTTTGACCTCAAGTCAGCTTCCTAATGCCCTCCTCTTAGGATGTAGGCACCAGATTATTGGAATAAAATTTCCAAGCCTCTGCAACGCCTGCTCCACCTTGAGATCAGGGTAGATCTCAGATACGGCTATTGTGATATTTTTGAACTGCCCCCCTCTTATTTACTTCCTGTGGCTTACATCCTTGACTGATCGAAATCGCCTCTTCAGGCAACTCATTTCTGTGTTTACTCTTACGTTCTTGGCTTTTCTGGCCAAGAATTCTATAATTATTGATAAATGGAATATCGCCTGTCATATCAGTAAACAAAGGATGCCACAGTCATCAGCAATTTCAGCCCTCCAACGTGAGCCAGTGAGCCCTGAGGAAACTCAAGAAGGAAAGATTACCTGCCATCTAGCAACCATCAGACTGCAGCCACTCCGTACGCTGTAGGGATACTGAAAAAACTCAGAATGGGGATACTGGCCCCCGATAGCTGAGGTGCATCCCAAAAGAATGATTTCAGTGAGCCCGGACTCCTGCATCTTCCCATACACAGAAAAGGGCTGAATTCCTTAACTTGGGATATCTAGTTTTCTTTAACAATAACTTTTTGACTTTCAGACTACCTGCCCTTTGTTGCAAAACTTCTGTATAACTTGGTTCCCCACTTCGCCTCCACAGAGCAGTTCTCTCAGGATTACTTGAAATGCTGCCTCCCAGGCATGAAGTCCTAAAAATTTCCGCTGAATAAAACATAACTCTCAACTTTTAGGTTGTGAATATTTTTTAAGTCGACACTATTCTAATTCTAGTACTTTCCAATTAACCTTCTCTCTTCAGTAAGGGAATCCAACTTCCCAAATCATGTCCTTCCCCAGTCAGAGAGATTTTGATTCAGTAAGTCAGGTGTGAGTCCAAGATTCTATATTTTTGAGAAATGTTTTACCTGGTCCTGATGCAGCCATTCACAGAATCACCACCTTAGATTCTAAATTGCATAAAGGAAGTATCAAGTATAGTTTATTTATCATGATGTTCCAGTGCCTAACAAAGTGCTTCTTACAAAGAAGGGGCTTAATATATGTTTACTGATAGGATGAATGGATGGATGAATGGGTGAATGAATGAGTGGATGAATATTTGAATGAACACATGGGCTGCAGAGCTCTCTGCCTACCCCTGCTGCCTGATCTTATATATTAGGGATCTTGACCTGAGATTAATTAGAATTTCAGCCATATATGTGTATATCTAGTAAAAAGAATGGATAAACATTTAGCACGTGGTTTGCTTAGGATACTTTTTTCAATGTGAGAAGAAAGTGACTGTCAGCTCTTTCCTAGAAAGAAGAAACAGTGAAGAGCAGGGCATGACGATGCCAGGGCCTGTAGTCAGGAGGGTCTCAAAGAGAAGCTGAAGATGTTGTTTGCATGATGGGCATAAGCAGAAACTGAGGATGAGGAAAAAAATCCTGTTTTTTCTGCAGAAGTTAGAACAACCTAACCGAGGAAGACTGCAGTGAATGTAGGGCTATTTCAGCATCATACGACTAAGGGTTGGAAATATCAGAGTTAAAAGCCTTGAAATATATGTGAATGAAGTAAGACAGAAATAGCAGTGGCAGTAATAAGATATTAAATGGCCAAGGAAAGCCATGAAAGAATACCAGAGAAGAATAAAATCATGTAAAATAACCCCCAAGAATCCTTAAGTCACTTCACTGGGAATTTTGTAGACTTGAGTTAATCAAAAGTGGGCCATGTTAGTGTAATGTGATTTACACATGTTGTTATGTGACTTCATTAAGCACCCATAACTGATGTGGCCTGGGAACATTTGAGTTGCGTATACAGTCACTGGAGATGCAAAGCTCTCTCCCACCTCTCCAAACTTCTCTGGCTATTATCATTTCAATCTCCATTCTGTTTAGTTTAGGTAGTGGATGTGCAAAAATCTTTAGGTAGGTTATATAGACTTACCAAGATCTTCATACATATTCCCTAAGTCCTCAAGATTTAGGGAGGGGCGGCTGTGCTATGTCAGGCTCCCCCCAGCCAGTCTTTGGGGATGACTAACAAATCCTGCAATGAATCTGCTAATTTGTTCCTATGCTATCGACAGTTCTATGTAAACCACATGTTCTGTTCAGCTCTTGGGTGGAAATCAGAATCCTGGCATCGTGAAGTTCTGAAGCATAAGTCCTGGGAACTTATGCTAACAAGTCTCATGCTGCAGTCTGTGTGGTTACTTCTCTGTCTCCATTCAGGATTTAGAGTATTCACATTGAGGGTGGTAGTAGTATTACCTAGTACTGCTAGCGTTACATTAGTAATTAGCAACAGCTTATTTGATTGCCTCTTCTTCACCCTCTTCTAGGGAAGAACACACCCAATACCTGAAGCTGAAAAGATGAAATGAGATGGACAGCAGTGTCATAGTCATGTATACTCACAGCCCAGGGCACAAGGCCACGCAGGACCACACACAGGGAGCTGCATCTGGGGACAGAGTGAACCAGCAGAAGCAGAGGAGGCAGGCTTTTTAGCAACAAGAGGGTGACGTGGTCCCTGGTTCTCACAAGAGGATGGGATCGGTTAGCTTAGATAATTCTACAGGGTAGCAGAGAGCTAAAGCCTGCTACTCAGGGGTAAGCAGCACCCTGCCTGGTCCTCTTGATAGGGAGAGTTGTTTGCTGGGGGATCTTTCTGTGGGAGCAGTATGGGGGTTGGGGAGAGCAGGTGGTGAGGTCATTTGAAGCCCTGCTGGTTCCAGATGGCAAGGCAGAATATAATATTGAATCTTTATTGCAGTTGCCACCAATTGAATGCTTACAGTGTACTTAATGCTGGTCTAAGTGCTTAAAATGGATTTCTAGTTTTCTCTCTACATTTTATTTCTATAGTATCCCTATAGCTATAAGAAAGTCCTGTGAATTTCCTGTTTCTTTAGCACCCGTGGAAATGGTGCTAAAGTTCCCATTGTGAGGGGTAGGGTTAGAATTTGAATACTATGTGTATGGCCTTCCAATAACATCAATAATGACAGCAAGCTGGCTTGGTCTTTTAAATATAAATTTAACTGTAGAATCCTTGCATTTTAGAGTTGTAATGGGCCTTAGAGATTTCAGTGTATCCTGGGAAAATGAATGACATAGTTCTTTTGAAGTGGAAAAATAGGACAAGATATAAGATAAAATAACTGTGGGCCACAACTGAACTAATGCTAATTATAGCCAAGCATTTTTTAAGGATTGGGGAGCTTATTGATATTGAAATTGAATAGTAATGATATCACCAATATGAAGATGACAGGAGTCATTAGGAAGATGTCCTACAATTGAGACGCTCCTACCTAATGTGCTTTAAGTCTAGATAACTCAAGCTTTGCTGACCTCACCAACCTGTGGATATGAATGCAGTAAAGTTAATATGAAGAGCCCATATTTAACCACCTCTTCTTACTTAGTCATGTGTGAAAACAACCCCTATCCCCAAATATTCATGCTGTTACTCAGGAGATGTCTCAAATATTCTAAGGAACAGAACTGCATTACCAGCGTAGCTCACTGAACATTCCTCCCAAATAGTTATTCAGCGGTTCTACCATATCCACCTGCCAGGGTCCACCACCTCTGTCAGATACCACAGTCATACCTTGTCAGCACTCGCCTTCTGCCTTCCACCAAGCAGTGCAATGATCATTCTGCAGTACCTAGTGTCCCCGAGCTGCCATACGGTGTGTGGCAATAGGGGAAGGAAACTCTTCTCTCTGAAGGAGATTTTACTCCTTTAGAATGATTTCAGAGTGGTGTTGATTCTTTTACTTTGTCACAAAGGGGCTCTAATGTTTTGTTTTGCTTGGTTTTTTGTTTCTTCCTGAGATGGTGTCTGCTCCTTTTATCAGATTTCTGACATTCTTGTTATAGGACCTCTTAACCACACTATTTTTTAAAGAAAATTAATCTACAATTTACATAGAGTAAAGCTGAAGTTTTTGGTGCACAGTTCTGTGAGTTCTGACAAATGCACAGAGTTATGTAGCCACCACCATAATCAAGATATAGAACTATGCCATAATCTTCAAAAATTCCCTTTTGCTCCTTTATTGTCAACCTTCACCTCACCTGCAGCCTCTGGCAGCTACTAATCTGTGTCTGGCCCCATATCTTGCCTTTTTGGGTGTGTCATATAAATATGTGTCCTGGTCCACTTGTTTTTATTTATGACTAGGGTGAACATGGAACCATTTTCCTGGGACTGTTTCAGTTTATGCATAACTATAAATGGCATCCTGTCTCATCCTCAAAAGTGTCTCAGTTTAGATAATAAATTAGAGGATTATGCTACTTGTAGTAACACACACACACACACACACACACACACACACACACTAGGTAGGACTAGTGTGGACTAGGTAGGACTTGATTGAGGCCACAGGTAGGACTTAATTGAGGTGAGAAAAAAATCTCCATGTTCTGCTCAAGTGTCTCCCTAATCCCTCTATTTGGATAATGAAAAGAAAAACAAGGGCTTCCCTGGTGGTGCAGTGGTTGAGAGTCCGCCTGCTGATGCAGGGGACGCGGGTTCATGCCCCAGTCTGGGAAGATCCCACGTGCTGCGGAGCGGCTGGGCTCATGAACCATGGCCACTGAGCCTGCGCGTCTGGAGCCTGTGCTCCGCAACAGGAGAGGCCACAACAGTGAGAGGCCCGCGTACCACAAAAAAGTTAAAAAAAAGAAAAAAGAAAAACAAAATAAAGACAACTCAACTAATTGGGGTCTCTAAATATTAATTAAAGTTATTTTTCCCAAAGTAAGATTTATGTGCATGACACACTAACATTGGAATATTCAAGTTTTTAGTGTATAATACAAATAAGATGGACAGTGATTCCTAAACAAGTCCTAGTCCCTTGGCTGCAATGTCCCCATTTTTTCCTTACTCTAAAAATGCATAAATACAGCACAATTCATCAGTCTAAAATTGCTGCCTAAGTATGCTAATGTTCTTAGCTTATTAATACATAAAGGAGCTTGTCACTGGAGAGTGCCTGTATGCAGACAGATCAACTACCTGGCTGGTCTGTGAAAGAGATTGTTCAGGAATGAAAAGGGGGAAAAGGTACTCAACTTTCTGATATCTAAGATCCATTCCAGTCTAAGACAGTGGTGTACCATTACTGGAAAGAATGCATAAAGTTAAACTTTGATAAAGTTAAACTTGCATTTGAATTCTCAATCTGCTACTTCCTACCTCAGCTTGTTTCCTGACTGTCACAAGGATAAAACTTAATTAACACATTTGTTAGAATTAAATGGGATAATGCATGTAATTTGTTAGCATGGTGTCCAGCACATATAAGGGTTGTTTTTTTTAAGTAGCTATTATTAAATGGAACCAGAATATTTATTAGTTGCTTTTTAGAGTTTATTAGTGCTTAGAGTAATAGAAGCAGAAATGGTCCATTGAATAATGCTTGGTGAAATGCAACAATTCGATTTTGATTTTTGTCTAAGAGAAGTGAGGTATTTTAAGTTTTCCTTTCCTTTTAGAAGCATATAAGGTAGAGCATAAAATTCCACTGGTTGTGCTTTGTGTCAGAGACTGCAGGAGCTCACACAAGTAACATCCTTAATATTTTCAGGGCCCCAGGTAGGAGTATGGGTGGAGGCCCATGTACAACCCATCTCTATGTTTAACAATTATAAACTAAGCTGACAACCTGCTAAATAAAATAAATCCTAGCTTCCTACATTATCAAATACATCCATAACCATATAAACTGCTAGGTTTGAATTTAGGATCCTTGAGCTCCTCGGAGTTCCATGCTAGAACATAGCAGCATGAGAAAACCTGTGCCCAGGCCCCCATTCCTCTACCATGGCCTCCCTGTTTCCGGCCCACCTGAACTCCATCCTGTACCGTGTGGGGCATCATGCACACCTGGTTTGACTATGTAAGTTTTGTCACAAAGGGCCAGCCCTTGGCTACCCCTGAGACCTAAGGATATGCACATAGGAGGCACCATCGACCTTTGAGAAGATGAACCAAAGGAAGAGCACCAAGTTGCCCCTGGAAATATATAATTACAAGGACATTTTATTTCAGAGAATTCCAGCATCCCAGGTGCCCTTGGACCTTGGCCTTGTAGTCTCATTTCCTGTAGGGAGTGGTGCAGCCGGAAGAAATACTGAGAGTATGTCTAAAAAGCCCAGCCCAGAGCAGTTGCCTCTCTTGCTCAGGGTCTAAGAGCAATGCTAGTCTTTAATCTTCCTGAGTGCATGGGTAGATCACATATCCTAGCCACCTAGTCCTTAGGTACAGCTATATAAGGGCGTTCTGAGCAAAGGAATGTGGGAGAAGGTGAAGCAGGCCATTTCTAGGTCTGGTCTTTAAAACTTTTCATGAGATCTTCCTATTCTCTCTCTTCATTCACCAGCTGGCCAGAGGCAGAGGATCCAGCAGAACATTCTGGGGGTGTAGGGAATTGCAGAGTTATTAAAGAGCCTGAGTCTCTAAATCTCAGCATAAAGCAGAATTCCTTCCCATCTCAGATAAAGAGTTTTTGTGTTAAGCCATTGTAATTGTGTGTGTGTGTGTGTGTGTTAGTAGTTATCATACCCTGCCCAACACATCCACTATCCTTGAGATTTCTTCTGGATGCATCTCTTGCTTAAATGCTCCTATCTGCTTCTAATCCTGCATCTCTTCAATAAACAAACAAAGGGACTTTCATTGTGAATGAATGGATGGATGAATGAATGAACAGGGAGGATTGTGGAATGAATTAATTAACAATTGAATAAGTATCCAGATGCTTCCCGTGATAGGCTAATGCCAGATTCAAGCATATATTGCTCAAAATTTTTAAAAATGGAACCATTTAGCCGTATGCCTAAAATGTACCTTCCTGTGGTTTTCTTATTTTCAGATTAATAATTGCCAATCATAACAAAAGTAGTAATATGGATACTTACAGTTTTGTCTCTGCCTCCCTTCTTTCCCAGCCCCTAGTTTACAGGTAACCATCTTGATTATTTTTCTTCACATTTCCCCTTCTCCTTATCCATATAATTAAAAAGGGAACAGCCATGATTTTTCTGGCTGGACTCTGATTCCTGGATAAAATTTATAGACAACAGACACAGTAGACACTCCATCCTGGATACAATTTATAGACAACAGACAGAAAATAGACACTCCAGACTGGACTAATTGAAAGTCATCCCTGGAAATTTTAAATTGAGGGAATATTAGAGTCTCAGTCTGGCTGAGTGGTGAAGTCATAAACTGAGCTATGTGTGATGGTGGTCATATCCCACCAAGTGCACTGGGAAACCTGGAAGGAGAGAGGAAACCTAAAACAATAACAACAGATATGCAGAGAGAAGCAGAGATGAAAGATGAAAAGGTGAATTTCCTCAGGTCCCTCTCATTTTACAGTCAATGGCTTCAGTCTATTCCTGATGTCCATTTTCATCCCTATCCTTGAGGTCTGTGAAAACAACTTCTATAAAAAAAGAGCTCTCTTTTGAATAACCTAGATGCATACAGCTTGTGTTACCACCAATCAAATTAGATCTAAAGACAGAGGCAAAAAGTATGAGACATCTGAAGGGGCAATACCCCAATTTCCATATTCCAGCCCTTTTCCATACCCATCTTAACCATAAACATTTATGTCACCTTGAAATTATTCAAAGCACTCAGCCCCTTTTGTCAAAGACAAAAAAAGGCAGAGCATCTTTGAAGTTATATTGCCTTTACCATTAGAAAAAAAAGAATACATCTACTAAAACATTTTTTCAACAGAGCAACACAATAAAAGAGTAAGTGTCTGTCAGGAAAAATAATGCAGAGAGATAATTAAATCTCAGGGGCATTTCTTTTGGTCTAATGCAGTTTTTCTCAGAAAGAAAAACAAGCATCAGGCTGCCCCCAAAGACACTTTCCAACCTACCATTGCCACTAACATGAAGTTGAGAGATGAGAATTCTGTGCTTAATTTGTTCCTTCTTTTCAAGAAAAAGAGGCTTAATACTCATTGGGGAGAGAGAGCAGAAGAAAAACACCTCTGCTGTTACTTTCATGGGGTTGAAATGCTTGTTCTCACCACCTAAGGTGTTCGTCTTTACCAAGATGGTTGCTAGGGAGCTAGCCAATTTGAGTGAATATTTTTTTTTTTTTTTTTTTTTTTTTTTTTTTTTTTTGTGGTACGCGGGCCTCTCACTGTTGTGGCCTCTCCCGTTGCGGAGCACAGGCTCCGGATGCGCAGGCCCAGCGGCCATGGCTCACGGGCCCAGCCGCTCCGCGGCATATGGGATCCTCCCAGACCGGGGCACGAACCCGTATCCCCTGCATCGGCAGGCGGACTCTCAACCACTGCGCCACCAGGGAGGCCCTGAGTGAATATTTTTGAATGTTTATAAAACTAAAGAGTTGTACCATCAGCAAATGAACTTATTGGCGGAACTGAGCCAATGAGTTGGTGATGCAAAAGTGACTGCACACAGTCGATTTCACTGAAGGGACAAATGTATAATGATGTTTGCTTCTGGAGTGTCTAAAACTCCAGATATTTAAGTCTCAGATAAATGTGATGATGTACTCTTCCTATTTCAGGACTTTTTTTTTTTTTTTTTTGCGGTACGTGGGCCTCTCACTGTTGTGGCCTCTCCCGTTGCGGAGCACAGGCTCCGGATGCGCAGGCTCAGCGGCCATGGCTCACGGGCCCAGCCGCTCCGCAGTATGTGGGATCTTCCCGGACCGGGGCACGAACCTGCGTCCCCTGCATCGGCAGGCGGACTCTCAACCACTGTGCCACCAGGGAAACCCTATTTCAGGACATTTTGAATGTTTACTTTTGGGGTTATAAAAACACATAAGAGAGCATCTTTAGGTGATTCTGATATGTTCCCTAATTTTTCTTGTTTAAAATAAATGACAGGATCTGCTTTCTTAGAGGCTGGAGCTGGGTTTTATAATAAGAAAAGGCCTGGTGATGTGCCCCTACTTCTTTCACTGAGATTGTGCAATTCATCTGTAATTCTCATTTTAATTTTCTTCCACACACATATCCCTAACTATCATTTTTAAAGACAATTCTGGGGCTGCCCTGGCGGTCCAGTGGTTAAGACTCCGTGCTCCTAATGCAGGGGGTGAGGGTTTGATCCCTGGTCAGGGACCTAAGATCCCCCATGCCATGTGATGCAGACAAAATAAATAAACAAACAACCATTAAATAAATGATGACCACTGTCTACATATAGGGATAATAATAACTTTTTTAAAAAGCAGAGCAAAATTGTCTATGTCTAGACAATACTTCAACAAATAAGCAAAGCAAAACAAGCAAACATTTCCCATGATATGCAAAGATATGGTTCACTGATTCCCCGATTGTCCCTTTTCTTATCACATGTCCTCCATATCCTGTTTCCCTCATGATTAGGAAAAAAAGTATGTGATCATGAAATGTATGATTAGTGAGTGCCACCAGTTGGGTTCTCTGGGACGTAGACTCTCATGAATTTAGAGTCTTTAGGGAGATTGTTTAGGGACCAGGTTTAGGGATAATCTGCAGAGAAGGGAAGGAAGCTGGACTCTGTGGAGGACAGCTAGGGCTGCCATGCAATCTCAGTGGAGGCTGCAGGTAACTCTGTGGGGAGTGTCGACTGTAAAAAATGCACAACCTAAAAGTTGAGAGTTACATTTTATTTGGCAGACTTTCTGAGGATGTCACTCCTGGGAGACAGCCTCTCAGATTGCTCTGAGGGACTGCTTCTAAGAGGTAAGGGAGGAGCCAGGATATATAGGAGTTGTGTAACAAAGCTTTTCCAAAAGTTTTCCAACAGGTAGTTGGAACATCAGAAGATTACTGTTAATTAAAGAAGAGCAGACATCTCAAGTTAATAAATTGAGAGCCTTTCTATGTATGGAAAGATACAAAAGTCTGGGCTCATTGAAATTATCCCTTTCATATGTACCTCAGCTATCAGGGGCCAATATCTTGTGTTTTCCCATCCTGTGTCCCCTCAAGATGCACAGCTGGGGGGTGACTGAAGTGGCTGAGGACTTGATGTCGGGCATCCTGTTTCCATCCTGAGTTCCCTCAGGGCTCCTGGTCAGGGCAGCTGTAATATGATGGTTTGATGGCTGCAACATCCTTTGCTTACTGATGTGGCAGGCAACATTTTTCATTCACAGGAGATCTGAAGCGTGGATGACCCTTCAGAGTTGTTCTGAGTGGATCAATGTTATTGGGCTTTTAAACCCCCATGTAAACCAGTCATGGATGCTGGTACCCCAGGGAGGGAGGGGCATGTTGTCTTGGCCGAAGTGGCTCTCTTCAGTAGAGGCAATGTCTGAAATGGGCCAATAGTCCCACCTCTCTGCCCCTGCACTTTCAGCAGCTGGGAGAATAATTGCACGAAGCAGTATAGGTAGCTAGCCATCTTTTATTTACTCATAACATACTCTGTGTCCAACCCTGCAAGATGTACAGCAGAAAGAAAATCCAACCAGTACAGGACATTTTGTTTGAAGCACAAATTTACTCACGGGGCAATACCAAAGTACAGGGCAGAACACTACAAAGTTATAGCTGAGGGAAAGAAACTTGGAGAAGATGGTGACAAATATTACTGAAATCAGCAAGAATGAAGGCCAGGATATGGGTTGCATCTTTAAAAACAGAGTTAGGGTAAAAGTGACAGGTGGGAATAGGACTTTGTGCAGAAAAAAGATGGCTGTGCACCCCGTGGACAATGCAAGTAGGCAATAATCTGTAAGAGAAATAGTTACGACACTTGTCTTGAGGCAGAGGAAGACAAATTTGAATAGATAAAAGGGGTATCAGATGACAGAATGACTTGAATGCCAGGTTAAAGAGACTGGATCCTATTCAATATAAAACGCAAAATAAAATAAAATTCAAAATAAATTTAGTCAAAATAAAATAAGTAACTCAGTATGCATGTCATATAATAAAAGTGGGGCTTTAAAAAAATTAACCTGGTGGAAGGATAGACAATAAATTGTAGACGATGAGAATGTAAATCATTATCTTCTTGGCTAAGTTGGCAAGATAGGAAAGGTGGAGTTTCTGAAATTTCAGGCCACATAAAAAGACACTAGGACTTAACAAAGTAACATAATGTAACTTTTCCAAAGTTACAGAACAAAGAAGTAATGGAGCTGGGAATCAAACCCACATCTGCCTCTAAAGTGTCTTTTTTAACACCAGGCCATGTTGTCAGGATGTTAGAAAATCTATGTGTGAGGTGATTTTCCCCCGAGTGCTCAGAAAGTAAGAAAACTAAAATGTTGGCACTGACTTGGAGCACAAAGTAGTTTTCATATTTTGACACTATTTGGGGAATTCAATTTTGTGTCTGTGTCACTCTTTTATATTTAGGAGAAGATAGAGCACTTATCTTGCCTCTAAGAACACTCTCTGAAACTTTTATGTCATCAATTAATGGACTTAATAAATATTTACTGACTGCCTAATCTTTTTCAGAAAGTTTTCCTGGTGTTATGGAGAAAGCAGAAAATAAGACAAATTCGTATTGTCTTGAAACGTACATTCTACTGGACAGAGACAAATAATAAACATTAATATAAAACAAATAAAAATCATAAATACAAAAATATAATAATTTCAAAAATTGTGTATTTTAGGAAGAAAATGTACAGGGTAATTTTACGAATAGATACTGGGTCAGAGAGGTGACATAGGATAATTTGGGGCCAGAACATACAGTATGTTGGTAAATTATAGGACGTATATGCAGCGTTTTATTTTTTTAATGTGCCATCACTTACTAGCTGTGTCCTCTTGGTTAATCTATCTGTGACTCAGTTTTCTCATCTACATTATATGTCTGTTGCCATAATTGGGTGAGTAAATGCAAAGAAAATTTCTTTAACGCGTGAACAGAGTAAGAGCTCAATAAACACTAGTTCCTTACTAAATATTATTCTTTTTCCTGAGAATGAGGGTTTCATTTTCCCATCTCCTCTCTCCTAAACAGAAGAAGCATTAAGTCCTATCTGCTCAGAACCGTTCCTAATGGTAAAATTTTCCTCCTGCGATTATGTTCTGTAAACTTGATGTGAGTTGCCCTCCCCTTGACTCAGTAGTTACTTATTAAATGGCCACTATCTGCTAGGTATTGGCTTCCGTAAGGTGAATTTAATTCAGAAATTACTAAATGAAATTCCCTGAGTTTGTTTTGTTTCTCTGTAACCCCCACCCCCCACCCCGCGCTGGTTTATCAGCCTGCAGGAGAAGCAAAAAGATGGCCTCGGGGGATCTGTCAGTTGGGTCCAGTCCAGACATCAAAGAATATTATGAATGTGTGAAATTGCCTTTGGCAAATACTATTTACAGACCCTCTGGCACAGTTATGCTGAAATGATAAGAAATGTCACTGCAGCATACTGCACTGAATAATAAATATTTCCAGCCTTCAATATCCACTATCCACTTACCCAGAACTAGAATGGTTTGCAATCACAATAAAGGGAAGAAGGCAATGGTTTCTATTTTCTTCTCATTAATATGCTGCAACCCTTCCTATTAATTAAATCAGGAGGCTAGCCAGGAGTAGAACTTAGTGAGATTATCTATATTGTGCACTTGAAATATAGTTTATCAATTTTAATCAAGTTCTAAATATAATCACCTTTAATTCTTCTACACCCTAAAACTAATTAAAAATGAAATTAGTTAACATTTCTCTGTGACATCATTAAAAAATTTTTCATATAAAAATGCAAATACCCCTATAGTATGCTGCATGTTTACTTGGATCTCTCTGGGATGTTGATGACCAGAGAATTAAAATTTTGCATGAATACAAACCTCTGGGCAATCTTTTTTTTTTCTCAAATTTCTCTCCATGTCTAGTCATCTCTTTCCTCTTTGTCTCAACTTGGCGTGTTCTGGACACTGGCTATAGCTTTGGAAGCCTATTAAATGTCATCTTCCCGGTTATACTGTTTCAGAGACTTCATGTTAGGTTGATATGAATATGCCAATCTATATTCTTTACTTCCTTATATAGCATATATTTAAGACCCTCTCTGTGTGCTGAAGTGGCTAGAGAATATACTACCTCAAGAGATGTCTAGAGCAACATTTAGGTCAATATATGCCCTTTAGTGGAGGAAACAGAAGCTGAAAGAGAAAGGTAAACACAAAAAATAATAGTAGTTGACATCTATCAAGCTCTCCATAGAGATTATCTTACTTTTTCCTCAAGATAACACTATTTTATCATCCATACATAACAGGAGAAGAAACTTGAGATTTAGATCTTATGCTTTGGACACCATGCTCTGCAGATCAGCTGGATGATCCCTTCTATGTCGAATTGATCACAACATGGTCGGGTCTAGAGATAGAGCCTTCTAAACCCCACTTCTGAGATCTTTGGTGTTCTTTTCCAAGTCTCTGTTTTTAACCCAGTAGAATTCTGCACAATGACAAAAAAGTCATCATTTCAAACTATGAAGTTATTATTCTAATCAAGAGGAGCTTCATAAAAACATGAAGATGATGACCAATCAAGTATACTATAAATAAGTGCCCACTATTTGTCAGGTCATGTGCTAGATGCTAGGGCATGGACAAAAGAACTGGGCAAAGCTTATCTGTTCAAGGAATTTATAGCTCAGGAGGAGAAACAAAGCATATATACATGAAAGATGGTATAATTTTTAAAAAATTCAGTTAAGAACAATATTTTTTTGCCCCAATGCCTTTTATGACCTAGCCTCAGTAGATATGTCCTGTCATTTCTACTTTATTCTATTCATTAAGAGCAAGTCACCAGATCCAGGAGAGGGGAATTAGGCTCTGTTTCTTAAAGTGGGAAGTATAGCAGAAATTGTGTACATATTTTAAAGCCACCACACTCTTATATGATAAATTATAGGTAAGTAGATTTGAGAGACTATCCTCAGATGATTTTTGAAGATCTATACCTGTCTCATTATGGTGTGTTATGACATCACTTTTAATGAATCCTTAAAAGCTAAGATTTGCCCTACCTTCTCACACCTCTTCTTCTCTACTCTATCATATTTTAAGTTTCTTGAGTGTTGATAATATTTCTTAGCCTTTTGTGTCTCTGCTGCTTACCTCCTCACATATACACATATTCATTCACTCATTATATATATATATATATATATATATATATATATATATATGTTATATATATATAGAGAGAGAACCATATTCTAGGGATAAAATAACGAGCAAGAAATAGTTATAGTCCTTGTTTTCCTGGAGCTTGTAGTCTACTGAAAGAAAAAAAGATAAAATTTGTAATAGTTAACCTGTTGAGCACATATTGTGAGCCAGGTGCTTTTTCTAAACCCTTTATATATGTTAACTACTTTAATCCTTTGCAATGACTCTATGAGGTAGGTACTGATATTATCCCTATTTACAGAAGAGGAACCTACAGTTTGCTAACTTATCCAAGTTTAGAGTTAAGAAAATGGAGGTGCCAAGATTTGGATTCAGTGTAATTAACTTCATTTGAGTTCTGAGCTCAAGTTCTCAAATTCATACTATTTACTTGTGCATGACACACACAGAAATAGAAAAAAAAATGGCCATAAGTCATTACAGTATTGTTTTTTAAGTGTATTCACAGAAAGTGTTGTGGGATTTCAAAGAGTAAATACATCACTGTATGCCCAATTCCTTTTCCTTTGAAATTCATTGTCATTTATCTATCATGGTACAAAACTTTAAAAAAAAAATCCTTCTCTGCTGCCTTCCCACTGCCATCCAAAAAACTAAACTATCTTAATAACATACCTCTGTTTATAGTAATACTTCAGCCTTCCATCCAATCCCTTGAAATGTTCAGTTGAACATATTCCATAGTGATCTTTACTTTCTTTGATTTTTCTATCAAAAGTATTCATTTTTGAATCACTCATTCATTCAACAAATATTTTTTGAGCATTTACTATACCACTACTAGATACTGTCTTAGATACTGAGAATAAACCAATGAACAAAACAAACAAATATTCCTGTCCTCATGTAGTTTATGTTCCAGGGGGTGGGGAAGACATATAAAAAAACAAAACACAAAAATTACACATAGATATTGTATATTAAGGAGAATCCCAAGCCCAGAAGGCATTCAGGTAAAGTGAGGTATATGTATGTGCAATTTTAAATAGAATGATCAGAAAAGCCTCATTGAGAAGGTGATGTTTGAGCAAAGAGTTGAAGATGAGGGAGCAAGTTAAGTGGATGTCTAGGGAAGATCATTCCAAGCAGAGGGAACAGCCAGTGCAAAGATCCCAAAAGCGGAGTGTGCCTGATATGATAAAAGAATAGTAAAGGGACCAGAAGAGCTGAAGTTGTTTGTCAGGGTCAATGAAGTGATTGGTAGTCAACCCCAAGGGCATATATTGGTACTTGGTGACGTATAAAAGAGAAAAAATATGGAATTGTTTGCTTATTGTTCTATGGATAAAAACAGAAATAGAGGGCCTCCCTGGTGGCGCAGTGGTTGAGAGTCCGCCTGCCGATGCAGGGGATACGGGTTCGTGCCCCGGTCTGGGAGGATCCCATATGCCGCAGAGCGGCTGGGCCCGTGAGCCATGGCCGCTGGGCCTGCGCATCCGGAGCCTGTGCTCCGCAACAGGAGAGGCCACAACAGTGGGAGGCCCGCATACCGCAAAAAGAAAAAGAAAAAAAAAAAAAAAAAAAAAAAAAAAAACAGAAATAGATAATAGGGGAGAATAATATTGATTAAGCAAATATATGACACACTGTGTGAGGCATCATCTATGTATGACTGCATTTGGTGCTTACTGTCTATCTATCTATGTATCTATCATCTATCTATCTATTTATCTAGTTTATTATTATTATTATTTCCACCTATAGAGGTAGGAAATGAAATTCAAAGAGTTTAAGTAGATGCCCAGTATCATCAAATTTATAAAAACACAGCATTCAAAATCAGAACCCTGTGATTCCAAAGTTATGTTCTTTTGAACATAACATCTTCCAAGTTTCTCCTTAGCCTTGAACATTGCAACATTTTCTATTCTTAAATGTTTAATCCCTAAAAAACAAAATCATTTTTTAAAAAATCCCTGGTACTTATAAGCAAGTAAAAGATTGGAATAATAGTTGTGTTTCTCTTTTCCTACTTTTATGATGGATTAAGGTTTCCTTTAACTTGACAGAAAGCATAGCAGAGTGGTTAAAAACATGGGCTGTGGAGTAAGAAGAGTCCTCCTTTCTTATCATTTCTTGACTATGCATGTCTTTGGATGCAATACTGAGATTCTCTGGCATTCTGTTTCCATGTATGTCCAATAGGCACATTAATAACATATGCTTCAGAGTGTTGTTGTGAGGATTAAATGAAAGAATGAACATAAAGCACCTAACCAAGTCTCTGCATGCAGTAGGTGTCCAATACATGTTAGCTACCATCATTTTTACTTGCTAACTTGCTACAGTTGGCCATCAACTCCTACATCAAAGAAATGTAATTTTTCTAGTATCAATAAGGCCCTATTCACCTGCCCCTGCCAAAGTGTAAATGGTAGGAATTTTACACGAATGCAATTTTAAGAATTATTTTCACCTCTAATATACTGCAGTGAAAACTTCAGCCCATTCCCAGAAGTGCTGCTTAGAATGAGACATAATTAAAATAAGAAAACAATCAACAGCAGGAATGTTAGCATAGAACCCAGGAAATTATTAAGAAACTAAACTGAACAACATCACTAAGAAACACCAGAGGTGAGAGGGCAGACAGCAGAAGCAAGAAGAACTACAATCCTTCAGCCTGTGGAACAAAAACCACATTCACAGAAAAAGAGACAACATGAAAAGGCAGACGGCTATGTAAGAGATGAAGGAACAAGATAAAACCCCAGAAAAACAACTAAATGAAGTGGAGATAGGAAACCTTCAAGAAAAAGGATTCAGAATAATGATAGTGAAGATGATCCAGGACCTCGGAAAAAGAATGGAGGCAAAGATAAAGAAGACGCAAGAAACATTTAACAAAGATCTAGAAGAATTAAAGAACAAAAAAACAGAGATGAACAATACAATAGCCGAAATAAAAACTACACTAGAAGGAATCAATAACAGAATAACTGAGGCAGAAGAATGGAAAAGTGACCTGGAAGACAGAATAGTGGAATTCACTGCCATGTAACAGAATAAAGAAAAAAGAATGAAAAGAAATGAAGACAGACTAAGATAACTCTGGGACAACATTAAACACAACACATTTGCATTATAGGGGTCCCAGAAGGAGAAGAGAGAGAGAAAGGACCCGAGAAAATATTTGAAGAGATTATAGTCAAAAACTTCCCTAACATGGGAAAGGAAATAGCCACCCGAGTCCACGAAGTGCAGAGACTCCCATAGAGGATAACCCCAAGGAGAAACACAACAAGACACATAGTAATCTAATTCACAAAAATTAAAGACAAAGAAAAATTATTAAAAGCAGCAAAGGAAATATGACAAATAACATACAAGGGAACTCCCATAAGGTTAACAGCTGATTTCTCAGCAGAAACTCTACAAGCCAGAAGGGAGTGACATGAAATACTTAAAGTGATTAAAGGGCAGAACCTATAACCAAGATTATTCTACCCAGCAAGGACCTCATTCAGATTCAATGGAGAAATCAAAAGATTTAGAGAAAAGCAAGAGCTAAGAGAATTCAACACCACCAAAATAGCTCTACAACAAATACTAAAGGAACTTCTCTAAGTGGGAAACAGAAGAAAAGGACCTACAAAAACAAACCCAAAACAATTAAGAAAATGGTCATAGGAACATACATACCAATAACTACCTTAAACGTGAATGGATTAAATGCTCCAAACAAAAGACACAGACTTGCTAAATGGATACGAAAACAAGACCCATATATATACTGTCTAGACTCACTTCAGACCTAGGGACACATTCAGACTGAAAGTGAGGGGATGGATAAAGATATTCCATGCAAATGGAAATCAAAAGAAAGCTGCAGTAGCAATACTCATATCAGATAAAATAGACCTTAAAAGAAAGAATGTTACAAGAGACAAGGAAGGACACTACATAATGATCAAGGGATCAATCCAAGAAGATATAACAATTATAAATATATATGCACCCAACATAGGAGCACCTCAATACATAAGGCAATGGCTAACAGCTATAAAAGAGGAAATTGAGAGTAACACAATAATAGTGGGGGGCTTTAACACCTCATTTACACCAATGGACAGATCATCCAAAATGAAAATAAATAAGGAAACAGAAGCTTTAAATGACACAATAGACCAGATACATTTAATTGATATTTATAGGACATTCCATCCAAAAACAGCAGATTACACTTTCTTCTCAAGTGCACACAGAACATTCTCCAGGATAGATCACATCTTGGGTCACAAATTAAGCCTCAGTAAATTTAACAAAATTGAAATCATATCAAGCGTCATTTCTGACCACAATGCTATGAGATTAGAAATGAATTACAGGGAAAAAAAACATAAAAAACACAAACGCATAGAGGCTAAACAATATGTTACTAAATAACCAAGAGATCACTGAAGAAATCAAAGAGGAAATCAAAAAATACCTAGAGTCAAATGACAATGAAAACACGATGATCCAAAACCTATGGGATGCCACAAAAGCAGTTCTAAGAGGGAAATTTATAGCTATACAATCCTACCTCAAGAAACAGGAAAAATCTCAAATAAACAATATAACCTTACATCAAAAGTAACTAAAGAAAGAAAAACAAACAAAACCTAAAGTTAGCAGAAGGAAAGAAATCATAAAGATCAGAGCAGAAATAAATGAAATGGAAACAAAGAAAACAATAGCAAAGATCAATAAAACTAAAACCTGGTTCTTTGAGAAGATAAACAAAATTGATAAACCATTAGGCAGACTCACCAAGAAAAAAGAGGGAGAGGACTCAAATCAATAAAATTATAAATGAAAATGGAGAAGTTACAACAGACACAGCAGAAATATAAAGCATCCTAAGAGAATACTACAAGAAACTCTATGCCAATAAAATGGACAACCTTGAAGAAATGGACAAATTCTTAGAAAGTTGTAACCTTCCAAGACTGAACCAGGAAGAAATAGAAAATATGAACAGACCAATCACAAGTAATGAAACTGAAACTGTAATTAAAAATCTTCCAACAAAACAAAAGTCCAGGACCAGATGGCTTCACAGGTGAATTCTATCAAACATTTAGAGAAGAGCTAACACCCATGCTTCTCAAACTCTTCCAAAAAGTTGTGGAGAAAGGAACACTCCCAAACTCTTTCTATGAGGCCACCATCACCCTGATACCAAAACCAGGCAAAGATACTACAAAAAAAGAAAACTGCAGACCAATATCACTGATGAATATAGATGCAAATATCCTCAACAAAATACTAGCAAACAGAATCCAACAACACATTAAAAGGATCATACACCATGATCAAGTGGGATTTTTCCCAGGGATGCAAGGATTCCTCAATATATGCAAATCAATGTGATACACCATACTAACAAGTTGAAGAATAAATCCATATGATCATCTCAATAGATGCAGAAAAAGCTTTTGACAAAATTCAACACCCATTTATGATAAAAACTCTCCAGAAAGTGGGCATAGTGGGAACCTACCTCAATATAATAAAGGCCATATATGACAAACCCACAGCAAACATCATTCTCAATGGTGAAAAACTGAAAGCATTTCCTCTAAGATCAGGAACAAGACAAGGATGTCCACTCTCACCACTATTATTCAGCATAGTTTTGGAAGTCCTAGCCATGGCAATCAGAGAAGAAAAAGAAATAAAAGGAATACAAATTGGAAAAGAAGAAGTAAAACAGTCACTGTTTGCAGCTGACATGATAGTATACATAGAGAATCCTAGAGATGCCACCAGAAAACTACGAGAGCTAATCAATGAACTTGGTAAAGTTGCAGGATACAAAATTAATGCACAGAAATCTCTTGCATTCCTATACACTAATGATGAAAAATCTGAAAGAGAAATTAAGGAAACACTCTCATTTACCATTGCAACAAAAAGAATAAACTACATAGGAATAAACCTACCTAGGGAGACAAATGACCTCTAGGCAGAAAACTATAAGACACTGATGAAAGAAATTAAAGATGATACCAACAGATGGAGAGCTATACCATGTTCTTGGATTGGAAGGATCAGTTGGAAGAATTATACCATGTTCTTGGATTGGAAGAATCAATATTGTGAAAATGACTCTACTACCCAAAGCAATCTACAGATATAATGCAATCCCTATCAAATTACCAATGGCATGTTTTAAGGAAAAATGAACAAAAAATCTTAAAATTTGTATAGAGACGAAAAAGACTGCAAATAGCCGAAGCAGCCTTGAGGGGAAAAAACGGAGCTGGAACAATCAGACTCCCTGACTTCAGACTATACTATAAAGCTATAGTAATCAAGATAATATGGTACTGGCACAAAAACAGCAATGTAGATCAATGGAACAAGATAGAAAGCCCAGAGGTAAACCCACTCACCTATGGTCAACTAATCTATGACAAGGGAGGCAATGATATACAGTGGAGAAAAGACAGCCTCTTCAATAAGTGGTGCCGGGAAAACTGGACAGCTACATACAAAAGAATGAAATTAGGACAATCCCTAAAACCATACACAAAAATAAACTCAAAATGGATTAGAGACCTAAATATAAGACCGGACACTATAAGACTCTTAGAGGAAAACATAGGAAGAACACTCTTTGACATAATTCACAGCAAGATCTTTTTTGATCCACCTCCTAGAGTAATGGAAATAAAAACAAAAATAAACAAATGGGACCTAATGAAACTTCAAATCTTTTGCACAGTGAAGGAAACCATCAACAAGATGAAAAGACAACTCTCAGAATGGGAGAAAATATTTGCAAACGAATCAACAGACAAAGGATTAATCTCCTAAATATATAAACAGCTCATACAGCTCACTATTAAAAAAACAAACAACCCAATCAAAAAATGCACAGAAGACCTAAATAGATATTTCTCCAAAGAAGATGTAGAGATGGCCAAGAAGCATATGAAAAGTTGCTCAACATCACTAATTATCAGAGAAATGCAAATCAAAACTACAATGAGGTATCACCTCACACCAGTTAGAATGGGCATCATCAGAAAATCTACAAACAACAAAGCTGGAGAGGGTGTGGAGAAAAGGGAACCCTCTTGCACTGTTGGTGGGAATGTAAATTGATACAGCCACTATGGAGAACAGTATGGAGGTTCCTTAGAAAACTAAAAATAGAATTATCATATGATCCAGCAATCCCACTACTGGGCATACACCCAGAGAAAACCATAATTCAAAAAGACACATGCACCCCAATGTTCTTTGCAGCACTATTTAACAATAGCCAGGTCATTGAAGCAACCTAAATGCCCATCGACAGACGAATGGATAAAGACGATGTGGTACATATATACAATGGAATATTACTCAGCCATAAAAAGGAACAAAATTGGGTCATTTGTTGAGACGTGGATGGATCTAGAGACTGTCATACAGAGTGAAGTAAGTCAGAAAGAGAAAAACAAATATTGTATATTAACGTATGTATGTGGAACTTAGAAAAATGGTACAGATGAACTGGTTTGCAGGGCAGAAATTGAGACACAGATGTAGAGAACAAATTTATGGACACCAAGCGAGGAAAGCGACGGTGGGTGGTGGGTGGTGGGGGTGGTATGAATTGGGAGATTGGGATTGACATGTATACACTGATGTGTATAAAATTGATGACTAATAAGAACCTGCTGTATAAAAAAATAAAATAAAATTCAAAAATTAAAAAAAAAGAAACACCAGTGGCTTCTATAAATATGTAAGTAGTGTAGGAGTTGAAATAATACAGAAGGGAAACACACTATAAATATTTGTGTCTATAGGCATTGCCTGCCTGAGTCTCTGCTGGTTGTATAACTCAAAGGAGCTTCTTGGATGAGGGTGACTTATGACAGTGAATCAAATATTAGATAACATCAAGCCTGGATTTCAGCAGGTGCTAAAGCACAATCTATATTCCTGTGCTTAAATGTAGTAGCTGAGCCATTAAAACAACACTCCCTAGCCATCCATTTTACATTTTGTAATATATATATATGTCAGTGCTACTCTCTTACTTCGTCTCAGCTTCCCTTCCCCCGCTGTGTCTTCGAGTCCGTTCTCTACATCTGCGTCTGTATTCCTGCCCTGGCACTGGGTTCATTGGTACTGTTCTTTTAGATTCCATATACGTGCTTTAGTATACGGTATTTGTTTTTCTCTTTCTGACTTACTTCACGCTGTATGACAGACTCTAGGCTAGTGGGAAGCTGCTGCATAGCAGAGGGAGATCAGCTTAATGCTTTGTGATGACCTAGAGGGGTGGGATAGGGAGGGTGGGAGGGAGGCTCAATAGGGAGGAGATATGGGGATATACGTACACATATAGCTGATTCAGTTTGTTGTACAGCAGAAACTAACACAACATTGTAAAGCAATTATACTCCAATAAAGATAGAAAAAAATTCACCCCACTTTTGAAAAAATAAGAACATTATAAAAATAACCGATGCTTTGTATCCAAAACTTATGCTTTTCTTAAGCCACCAAATTTGATTTATGGCATAAAAAGAATTACAAATTATTATGAACACCAAGGCGAGTCACATTTGAACTTCCCTGGTAGGATAATGAGTCCAAGAACTTATCAAAGCAATACCTATGGTATTGGAGTATTGGAAACTGGATTAGCTAATGCAGGAACTCCAGGCAGGCTTCGTGTCTGTTTCAGCTCCTGATTTTCCTCATGCAAATCTAAAAGGAACCTCTTCTACAGCTCCATGCTAAGTTTGCCCTCCAATCTGCAACTTGGAAAAGTATTTACTTAGTAGAGACTGTGTCTAGAAAGTAACATTTTGGCTGTGATGTCAAGAAAAGGAAAATGTTTAGCCAGGAAAAATTTAGTGGCATAAACTTACATGGAAAAGAGCTTTAATGATGGAAAAACATTGCTGTGTCTGAAGGTGATTGGAAAGTGGAATGTAGAGGGGAGAGTGGCAATGGGGAAATTTTAAAATGAAGTAAAGATCAAGACACAATGGGTCATGTAGTAAAGAATCTGGGTTTTAATCTACATGCAGTGAGGAGATGTTGTTGCCAAGGGAATTGTTGAATCTGTACCGTGATTTATAAGAAGCACTTTGGCTGCTGCATGGGAACAGTCAGAATGGAGAGAAAATGCATGTCCAACTATATAGAGGCTACTATGGTGGAATGAACCAAGAGGATGAAAGTGGAGATGGAGCAAAATAGAAAGCCATTAGATCTGTTTTGGAGATAGAATCAAAAAGCCTTGCTGATAAATGAGATGTAGGTGTTTACAAAAGGGAAGTTGTCAAGAATTTCAAAGTCTCTTGCTTGTGTGATAATAAAGAACTTTCAATGGGATGGGTAAAATACCAGAATAGCACATCAAGAGTTCACTGTGGGGGGCTTCCCTAATGGCACAGTGGTTAAGAATGCACCTGCCGGGGGCTTCCCTGGTGGCGCAGTGGTTGAGAGTCCGCCTGCCGATGCAGGGGACATGGGTTCGTGCCCCGGTCCGGGAGGATCCCACATGCCGCGGAGTGGCTAGGCACGTGAGCCATGGCTGCTGGGCCTGTGTGTCCAGAGCCTGTGCTCCGCAACGGGAGAGGCCACAGCAGTGAGAAGCCCACGTAATGCAAAAAAAAAAAAAAAAAAAAAAGAATGCACCTGCCAATGCAGGGGACACGGGTTCAAGCCCTGGTACAGGAACATCCCACATGCCGTGGAGCAAGTAAGCTCGTGCACCACAATTACTGAGCCTGTGCTCTAGACCCCGCAAGCCACAACTACTCAGCCCACGTGCCAGAACTACTGAAGCCCGAGCACCTAGAGCCCATGCTCCACAACAAGAGAAGCCACCACAATGAGAAGCTCGCGCACCGCAACGAAGAGTAGCCCCCACTCACCGCAACTAGAGAAAGCCCGCACAGCAACAAAGACCCAATGCAGCCAAAAATAAATAAATAAAACAGATAAATTTATTTTAAAAAAAACAGTCACTGGGGAATTGCTAATCAATGGGCATAAAGGTTCGGTTATATAACATGAGTAAGTTCTAGAGATCTGTACAGCACTGTGCCTGAAATTAACAATACTGTATTGTGTGCTTAAAATTTTGTGAAGAGAGTAGATCTCATGTGAAGCATTCTTACCACAATAAAATGAAAACAAAAAAAGGAAAAAGAAAAAAAAAAGATTTCAGTGTTTAGCATGTTAATTTAACTTGTGTATGAAGCATGCAAGTGGAGATTTCTAGCAGGCCATAAGGCGTAAGAGTTTGTCTACACGGCTGTCTTAGTCACCTATGTAGGCTGGGTCATTATAAGCAGTTTTTTGTAGGCTTTATATGCTTAACTGTTTCCCTAGGCCCAAAGAAAGACAGTTACGATTAGAAGGGACATTTCTCAAGATTCAAATAAACAGATGACTTCTGCAGTGAATGGATTTTGATAAGACTTGATGACAAGCTGTGTATGCTGCTTTGCAATAGCAATGCAAATAAAGTTTAGCAAAAGTAAAACACCAGATATGGTCTGTCTGTGGATCCTGAACATTAGAAAGTTGTGCTAATGACTTGACTCCTTGGGAGATATCATTATCTTGGTCAAATTCCTACCCACTGAGCTTTCTGAGTCAAAAATAAATTCCCGTTAGTAACAGGGTATATAGCACAGGACTAGAGAAACTAACAGAATGCTGACAGTAGAGAAAAACACGCCTTCCTTTCCTATAGACCCAATGAGGACTGAGCTGAGCTGAGTTTTTTGAGAGCCACGCTAATTAGACCGCAGGGTCTCAAGAGACAGCTAAATCATGACAGTGCCTAAACTGCTTATCTTCAAGCACAGGGTAATAGCATAATGATGCGTGAAATGAAGTCATTTCTGATCAAATGGGTCTTTTTTTCTGAGCCCCTCTGCCCAGTGCAAGTGACTTGTTCCCAAGCTCCAACTCCAGAAGTTGAGACTCTCCCGACATTACAATATGAAAGTCTACAGTAATTGATTCCAACCCTTGCAGCAGCAAAAGTTGCTTTGCTAAGCAAAGGGATTTATGGATTTGGCTACATTTCATTGTTTTCTGCCTTCATTTATTACAGATGCATTTTCCTCCCTGTTTTCCAAGATAGAGTGGATGGAACTGATATGTAAATGCTTTTAGCAATGCATTAGATAAAGAAACAGAAAAATTTCTCTATAGGACCCTTTTAAAACTAGCATTCATTTTTTTCTCCCTTACTTAACAGTAAAGTCATTTCACTGCAGAAAAAGTTTGGAAATACAGAAAAAAAGAAAAAGTGAAAATTATTCATAATCATACAAATAACCATAAAGTTACTATTTTGGAGTTTTAATAAAAGTTCTCTTCCTAAAAATATAAATATTTATTTCTAATAAAATTCTAATCAGATAATTTTTATGCTGCTTTTTCCCATGTTCTTTAAAATACTTCAAAATACATGATTTTTTAATGTCTGCAAAATAATCAATTAAATGTATAACGGCTTACTAAACATTCCATTATAGTCTAACTAATATTTGTTTATGGAGGGCTTTTCAAAAATAGGTTTCTGCACTTATATACTCACAATTCAATAATCCATAATTTATTCTAGAATGCTTGATTTCAAAATTTCTATTAAGGGGCTTCCCTGGTGGCGCAGTGGTTGAGAGTCCGCCTGCCGATGCAGGGGTCACGGGTTCATGCCCCGGTCTGGGAGGATCCCACATGCCGCGGAGTGGCCGTGAGCCATGGCCGCTGAGCCTGCGCATCCGGAGCCTGTGCTCCGCAATGGGAGAGGCCACAACAGTGAGAGGCCCGTGTAACGCAAAAAAAAAAAAAAAAAAAAAAAAAAAAATTTCTATTAAGAATAATAAGAGAAAAAAAGAGAAGCCCTGACATCTAGAATTATAATCAGCATATTATAAATGTATATTTGGAATCTTTGATATATCAAAAGGTTAGCAAGTTTAAAGGCAGTGAACTCATTCATATCCTTCTCCCTGGTTCATTTTACTGAATGAACCAAGCTTTCTATGGTACATTTTCCATGGAATATTAAAATAGCCAGATTTAATGCTCAACTTTTGGTAGGCCCATATGATTCATAAATACTTTCAGATCTTTGTTTCATAGGTTTTTGTATTGCAGCTGATAACAGCAAAAAACCCATGCCTATCTTCTTGAAATAAAGTCTAACTTCTCCCTCAATTATCCATTTGTATCAATTTATAAAATTTCCTTCTTTATCTATTTTTATGTTACATGATAATATAGGATCAAGGAGTTTATAATTCCTAATGATGATAACTTGTGATCCTAATCCACGTGGGGCTGGGAGTGGAGCTAGCTCAGTGAAAGGTTACCTTAGGAACCAATGAAATGTCCCCACTGTTCAGTCTTGGACATCTCATCCTTACATCTAGTCTAAAATGCCTGTGTAGATCCTGCCTGCACTCACTTGCTTTCTTTTCACATTCTGGTTTCTGTGACATATACAAGGAAAACTCCTTTCTTCTATAAACTGGGACATTCTGGGATAAGTGTGCAATTTCCTTGCTATATTCAGGAGTTGAGATATGAAAACATGGAGATTTCTCATTTTAGTCTGGTCTTTTAAGATGTGTATGATGTGTGTAAACTTGCAGACATAATAAAGTGATAAATGTTATGAATGTGTAAATATCCAAAACTTTCTCGCCCCTCCCTTTTGCCTTCTGAAGATAATTTTATCTTTGTCCTTCTAAGAGGATTTTGGTTTTGGTACTATTGTTTAGGGAATTTTATAATGTGCAGGGAAGAAAAAACAGAAATGGAATATGAAGATTCAAATCAAAATACATAGAAAGTTGAAAGAAAGAGGAATAAGAGAAAAGAGTCCTTTTTAGCATTAAGAGAATCAGTGATGGGAACTGAAAGTAAAGGGAAGAAAAGTTGTGGAAGCCCAAGGGTGGATATGCAGAGGAATGGGGAGAGAGGGTTTTTAAAAATATACTTAGGAACAGGGTTTCTCAAATTTGGCATTATTAACATTTCGGACTAGATCATCCTTTGTTGTGGGAAGGGGGCTGTTATGTGCATTGTAAGGATGCTCAGAAGCATCCCGGGCCTCTCCCTACCAGATGCCAGTAGCAGTTCTCCGGTCGTAACAATAAAAGTGTCTACAGTCATTGCCAAATATTTGCTGAGGGGACAAATTTTCCACAACTGAGAACCACTGCTTAAAAATGTCTTCTCTCCTTCTCTTTGCCCATAACCACCAACAACCTACATCTCCCCAGCCAACCACCTTTTGCCATTCTCCAAAGACCAGGTAAACATTAGAATCATTCAGCTATAATTATCTACAGGATTGTTCTTCCTTCAAATTAACTCTACACAAAGACTAGACTTTATTGAGTGCCAGTTATATTTGGTTAGGATTTCCAAATTGATAAGCTATTATATAACATGTATCATTACATTGACTATTAACATGTTATGTATCAACTGAACGAGAAAGAGGCAAAAAGAGGGTGGTGGGGTTGAGATCAGGAGATGTTGGTTTTAGTCCTGAGTTTATCAAAGATTGGGAGAAATACTTGTATTTATAGGTTTTGACGTCTCTAAAATGGGGTAAACACCAAACTTCCTTTCAGATTTGATATTCAGTGGTTTGATTATGCTCTAGCTCTATTACAAATATCTTGATGCAATGAAACTGTTTTCCCAGTGCTGCATATGTGAGGTCAGGAAATTTCTAGATAGTAAAGAAATGTCTATGGTAAGCAATTCAAGAGTTGAGAGGAACTTTGGTGGACAGGAAATCACAAAGCAGAGAGAGTGCTTACAAACTCTTCAGGTTTGAAAGTTGTACTCTACTGACCCTAACCTCATTCTTACTTCCATCTTACCAAAGTTGTCGACTCAGTCTGTTGTACGTTCCTTTTCTTACATCAATATATCTCAAATTTGACCACAAATCTCAAAGTAAATCTCGAAAACCACAAGTCTCAAAAACCACAAATCTGTTGGTTTTCTGGTGGAGCAGAAAAGACATGTATTATGTACATTGGTATCGGGGAATTGCACTGGTGTCAAAGAAAAAGCAGAGGGGATTTTTCAGCCCCTTTATAAATATAATTAGAATTTGAGCTTTAAGAGCTATGAATGCCTTTGTTCTCTTCTTCACTTGTCACCAAATGATGGCAGCAGATTTAACAACTAGGCCAACAACTTCAAGAGAATTTTAAAAGCTACTTTGTTATTCAAGGATTTGGGGCAAGAATCCCTGTGGACTTGCAATAATGGGAAGGAGAAAAATGGACTGAAGTCATGGAGGATGGGTGTTGTGGAGTGTCACTGTAAAATCCAAGACCCATACTTCACTTAGACATCTTGTTTGAAATCCTTCTTATATCATGAAAAAAACATGTTTTCTATCTATTAGTTGCCTGTCAATGTAAAGTGTTAAGTTTGGATGACATTCTGACCCTTGTGTGGTCTTCCTAGTACTACTGCAGTTAGAAGAAGGAGGTTGGAAACAACTCAGAACTTCTCTTTATAATTTCAGAAACAGAAAAGACAGAAAACTTCAAAATTGTCTCATAATTTAGTAAATAATCCAATTAAAACCATTTTAAAATTTTAAAATAATTTTAGTTTTATAGTCTGTCCTCCATTTTTTAAATGCAGAGGAATATTTTATAATTTTCCAAAAGTACTCTTGTTGAAAGGAATAATAATAATTATTTTTTTGTATTGGAGCATTAGTGAGTTAGAGCTTTGTAATCATTCACAGAACAGCACAGGATTAGCAAGATATGAATTCAGCAGGAGATTAAGCAGAAAGGCTAATAATTTGCCAGAGTCGAATGAATCCTGAATGTTTCTGGAGGTTGAAAAATATTTGATTAACTGATTTTTGGAAAATTATTTTTAGCTCTTGCTGATGTTTCCCAAGTAGAAGCATTAAGATTCAGTTATAAGCTGGAATCTTCCGCTTTAGAAATTCTATTTTGTTATCCTGTTAACTAGGTACCTAGGATTCTACATATAAAATCTTTCCTGTTGGTAAGGTTTGGATACAAATAGCAAATGCTCTAAATCCCAATGACTAGAGTATCTGATAAAATGACTTATCAAGGTAGACAGAATGAGTTGAAAAAATGATGGACAGAACACTTATTTCTTTTCCAAAATGGAAATAAATGATTTACTCTTATTATTAAGAAAGTATTTCATGCTTATGGTAAATAATTACTTCATTACAGAAAAATAAAATCAGGAATGTAAAAATGCCCTGTACTCATTACATAAAGATAGTAATGCTTAACAATTTAGAGTATATAAATTCATAAAAATAAACATTAATTAAAAAGGAAAATGAGGGTCTGAATATGCATTCTCACTTAGTATCTTCATTTTTAACCTAATTTTCACAAATACCTTTTAGTGTTTATATAAATCTATATTTTTTTCTTTTTTTTAACCACAGAATATTCTTCCATTGAATAGATACATAAGAACACTGCATAGTGGTTAAGAGCGTGAGTTTTGGAGTCAGATCAACCTGGATATGAGTCTAGGCTCTGCTAATGAGGAGCTGCAAATCATATTTTGCTGGTTCTTCTTTTTTTTTTTTTTTTTTTTTTTTTTGCTCAACAGGAAGATAATGATAATATCTAATTTGTAGGTTGTTGATTATGAAATGAGATTAAAAAGTGCCTTGAATAGTATGCACAATATTTAGCACACTGCTTGGGTTCAACAAATGTTAGGTATTATCATTGTCATAATTTATTGAGCCAGTCCTCCAAAATTTAATGTTTGGAACATTTTCTACACCCTCTACTATCTCTAACACTTTGAAGAACCCTTGTGGAACCAAATTTATGTACCTGTCTGCTTATAAAATATTTTTTAGGATTTTGATTCCTCTGGCCAACTTTCTCCATGCTGAAAAGGTGGACCATTCTGAAATCCTATTAGCATTGTATAGGAAGGAAAGATTTGTCTTATCCCATCTGAACAGTTAAGATAGTAATTTTTTGATGATGAGCTATGTAGGTGAGAAAAATCTTCAAACTATGTGAAAAACCATTTTAAGCCACTAAAATACTCCTCTAATGGCCTTAAAAGATTACAATGTCCCTTGTAAAATATTTTGAAATACAATGAAAGCCATGCTCCTTGCTAAACAATTTCCAGAGAAGCAGACATTTTATATTCCCCAAATAATCATCTCTACAACTCCATAGTGCAACTTTTAGTTCTGTTATGAAATTAAGTATACTAATTCTAATGTTTAAGAAAAGCTATCCCTTTCAAGGGTCTATGAATACTGTAGTGGCCCAGGTCCTACACTAGAAAGAGTACGGGTTTTAGACTCATCTAAAACTGGGCTCTGATTCTCATCTATCACATATGTATTAGTTGTGCAAGCTATAAAAGCATAATTAAACCTTTCAGATACTTCATTTACTCATTTCTACATGGGGAAAATTACACTCTAATAATCATTTCTTCACATTGGCTAGATCAGTAGTCCTCTTCTCTCTTCTGTTTAACAGAATTCCTCTTTCTTTGGGGAACTGCTCCTCCCCCACTTAACACGACCTCCATGGGCCTGTCCATTCCAGTCCTCTTCCAGCCCTTTGTTATAAGATTGCTCATGTGATGTAGATTTCATCAATCTTATGAAAGTATCCATCTCCCTGGCCACAAAGATTGGTTCAAGGATGCTCACGTGACCTAAGCCAGGGTAACCAGCATCCTCTGAGCTTCCCCAATGATTTAAGCCCAGAAGCCCAAGTTGCCAATTCTACCCCCACTGCAGTACAACATGGGGTAATGCTACCACATTAAGAGAAAGAGAGGGGAAGGAGAGGTAGAGAGAGGCAGAAAGGAAAGCATTTAAGATACATTTCCTAAGGCCTGTTAACACTCCCAGAATTCTCAGCTGCATGAGACCCTCAATTCCTGTATATGCTTAACATGGTTTGCATTATGTTTCTGTCACTTGCAACAGAAAGAATCTAATACAAAAATCTATGCCTTAGGGTGTTGTGTGTGTTGACCGAGATGTAAAGTACACAGCACAAGACCTTCCGAATGTCAATCTCTTTCTTTTTCTTACTTGAAGCACTCATTCCTTTTGAGTACTGATCAAGTTCACTGAGAAAATGGATGACCTATCTTGTAGGATGGAGATCAAAGAGTCCAGATTCCCTTACTCAAGGAGAAGACTGTTGGCATATCTGGGAAAGTTCAAGATGAAAAGCCTGCTTAGTGTGTGGAAGTTGCTTCCTCCACTGTGGCTCCTCCTACGTAAAGAAGTAGCCGTCTCAATTTTTATCTCCAGCCACAACTATACCCAAGTAAGTACTTTGATCAGACACACAGCATATATGACATCTCTCTCCTGGAATCCTGAATAGTATAGCTCTTACTTCCTTAGGGAGTGAACTAAACTTGGTGCTGTTTCTATTCAGAGAAATGGCTGTACTAAGTCCAAGCAGCTTTTGGACTAGACTGGTTTTTTCTGAAATCGTCAGATGTCTTTGAGGACTCTTGCAGATTGACTTGATTTGGTAAGTAAATTTAGCCCTTACTTTTTCCCTTTTATAAGTTCTTAATTATGTAGCAATTAAAGCTTTACTACTTGAATATTGTATCCTGTCAATATTTATTACAGTTATTGTCCAAAGAAAAGGTTGGACTTGAATAGTCATACAAGAACAAAAACAACAACTGGCACCAAAGGGAAGGACTGTGGTATAATGGAATTCCCTTGGAATTCCAGGATTGATGTTGCCATTAATTAGTTGAGTGACCTCAGAAAATCTCACTTAACCTCCATGGATTCTAATTATAAAATGAGAGTTGGAAAATGATCCCCTTTGGTTCTAACATTTAATGATATTATGATTTCATAAAATAATAAACATTGTGGAACTTCCAACCTTCTGGATCATTAGGTGGTTGGTATCTCTTTTACTATTCAGGCCTCAGACAAGATAGTCTTTCCACGTATTCCTAAGGCAATTCTAGGTGTGCATAGAAAGGAAACTGGGTCTGGCCAGGAGCCTTAGGTTGTAATTTGCTGTGTGACTTTGGGCAAATCTTTTCTCTCTCTGGTACTTTGTTTCCTCATTTGTAACAATGGGTTTGGATAAAAACAGTGGTCTCTATTATATTTCAAGCAAAGAAGCCTTTTGCAAATGTGAAATAAGCACTGTAGATTGCTCTTGTCCAAGTGGGAGTGGAGGGTGAAGACCTCACTCAGCCCCGTCCTGCCTCTGAATACGGCCTCAGGCATCTCACAAGCACTAAGTCCTCTCAGAAACACATTTTGACAAATCTAGAGTCCTTTCAATTATATAATTCTATGGCTTCATGATTTAAAAAAGCTGATTTGCTCATTTCTTTCTTGTGTCCTCTGTTAGATTAAGGCAATCCACAAAAATTTTAAAAGTGACATTATTTCACAAGATGGAGCTTATGTAGCTTCTGTCTTTATGGGAAAGCCTAAGAGTATCACATTATATGCTTTAATATCATGAACCAAAGTTTTCAAACTTTAATAATTGAATACTTTTTTTGTTCTTTTCTACTTTTTTTTATTCCTTTTTATGCTAAACATTCTTACTTAAAGCTCTTTTTTGGAGTAAATGAAATATGATGCCATATGTAACATGAGCAAAGATTCCAGTTTCCCTGTGACTGTCCTGATTTTAGACCTGAAAATCCCTCACCCAAGGGAACCCCTTAGTCCTGAGCAGACAACGAGAGTTGGTCACCATTATAGCCAGTTATCTCACTGAGAAAAGAAATAGTAGTTTTTTTAAAAATTGACAGTTTTTTAATGCTAAAATGATGAAGGAGTAGGCAAGGAAAAGATGCGTCTACCCTCTGACTGGTGAACCTGGCCCATTGACCCCGTCTGTGTGCGCCTTCTTGCTGTGGCCTACAGCTCTGTCACCTGCTGGGCTCCAGGTTCCCCTGAGGGCATCCAGGGCAGTCACAAGTCCACTACTCAACACAGGCTGGTTCCTTTTCCTAGGACTACTGCACTTCTGCTCCCCTGTACTCCAGTTCAGGCAGAATTGTAAGTTTGTACCAATTTTCTATTGCTGCTGTAACAAATTATGACAAAGTTTGTGGCTTAAAACAGAACTAATGTATTATCTTTCAATTCCAGAGGTCAGAAGTTTACTGTAGATATCACTGGGCTAAAAGCAAAGTGTTGGCAGAGTTGCATTTCCTCCAGAGGCTCCAGGGAGAATCTATTCCCTTGCCTTCTCCACTTCTAGAGGCCACCTATATTCCTTGGCTCTTGGAGCCCTTCTTTCATCTTTAAAGCCAGTGATGTTGCGTCTCTCTGTGTCTCTCTTCCATAGTCATATGTCCCTCTTATTCTTTTCTACCTCTCTTTCCCATTGAAGGACCCTTGTGATTACATCGAACACACCCAGATCATCCACCATAATCCTCTTATTCTAAGATCAACTGACTAGCAACCTAATCCCATCTGCAACATTAATTCCTCTATGCTATGTAGTGTAACATATTCACAGGTTCACCGGATTAAGATGTGGGCATTGTGGGGGTGGGGAACCATTATTCTGCCTGCCACACTGTCTCAAACTTTCTAGTGCTCCTTTGGTGAGATTAGGAGCCATGGTTTACTGTTATTACCAAGACTAACCCATGACACTTGGTACGTATTTAGGGCAACTACATAATTTATCATTCAGATCAGGATACTTGTGTGAGTGAAAGAAGCACTCTTAGTAATTCCCACAGAAAGACAGACATAAATTTTTCTAGTCCAAGCAAAGAAAGACACCTGGTGACACTGTATAGTACACATTCCATGAAATTTGTTGAACTTGATGTAATTTATAGACCTTTTGTTGAATGTTCAGTTATATGCTAAGTGGTTTGGGAATCCAAAACATACATTCAAGTTGGGTAGAAATGATTCCTGCATGCAATACTGTAGGTGAGCTAAATTTTCGGATATACTTTATAAAGCATAATTTAGAAAAGACAGAATATCGGTGGAAGCTGATGTTTAGTGGAAGTCATATGGAGGAGATGGGAACCGGAAAATAAGATAACAATACTGCAGAAAGTTAAATAAAAGTGAACATAATTTCCTGTAGATTAAATTCACATTCCTATATTTTCTTCTAGACTTATTCAAATGCATAAATATTACAAGGCTGGTGCTATTTTCTATTCTTCTTCTTTTACTTAAAATGTAAGCAAATCTTCATCTTCCATCATTACTTTCATATATTTCAAGAACTCCATAGTCTCTAATTAAATGATATTGATGTGGCTTCCAAAATTTGTCAAGCATAAACAACGCTGTCATGAAAAACATCTGAACTATGGTTCTTTTTCTTTTATAGACTATGAGTAAATTATTAATCCAATCCCAGGAATGGGAAGATGGGTGTGCTTTAGGTAAATTGAAGGGAAAGAACCAGGGAAGAGCAAAGACATTCCAGATGAGACCATACACAACTCTGTAGTAGCTGAATAATGGCTCCCCAAAGATGTCTATGTTCAAATCCCCAGATCCTATAATGTCACACCGTACATGGCAAAAGAGACTTTGCAGATGTGATTAAATTAAGGATCTTGCGATGGGAAGATTACCCTGGATTATATGGGTGAGCTCAATGTAATCACAAGCCTCCTTATAAAAGGAGGCAGGAGAGTCAGAGTCAGAGGAGGTGAAGTGAAGACAGAAGCAGTGAGTGAAGAAGATGTGACAACATGATGCTGCTGCCTTTGAAGATGGAGTAAATGGCCACAAGCCAAGGAATGCACATGGTCTCTAGAAGCTGACCAAGTGAGGGAAATAGATTCTCTTGCAACCCTGTTGACATCTTTGTGTTAGATGAATGAGACTGATCTTGAACTTAAAACCTCTAGAACGGTAAGATGATAAATTTGTGTTGTTTCAAGTCACTAAGTTTGTGCTATTTTGTCACAGTAGTGATAGGAATCTAACACAAGTCCATATATCAGCCACAGAGTTAGGAATGAGGGTGGCCTCATGCAAAGCTGGAAAATTTCAGCCCCTGTGAGCAGTGTTCACTTTGGGGAAGTGAATACGTAGAGAGTAAAGATGGGGTGAAGGAAAGGGCTTCGGTAACAGACTGATGGGTTCAAGTCCAAATTCTGCTATAAACTCTGGTAACTTTGTTGTTTTGTAAATACAGAAAATACCATTAGCCTTCTGGATTTTTTTCTGAAAATCAAGCAGAATATCATAATAGTCAAAGCATGAGCTTTGGAGCTTAGCATAAGCCATTTGTTCAACTGTCAATGATTAAATATATGGATTTAAATCTATAACTTACATTTATTTCTAATGTGAAGTTTCCACATTTCTAAATAAGTGTTAGTAATAGTGCCTCCCTCACAGGGCTGTTAGGAGGGTTAAATCTATATAATGCAATATAATGTTAAGCCATGCAACATATAAATGTGTATATTGAGTCAATTTTTAATACATGCCAAGTCTCAATGCTTGGGGGTGTGTACAAGTGTTCATTCATTCATTCTTTCATTCATTTGTTATTTATTGGATCTCCACCCTGGTGTAGGTACTTTAAAAGTACTCAGTCTGAAGCAGAGCATAAAAGACAGGTACTCTGCCCCTGTGGTGCATATGTTATGGTTTTTTCCTTATTCACTGAAAATGAGTCTGGTTTTCAGTATCTTCGGATAAACTCACCTTCCTGAAATCACTGCTTTACCCTGAAGTATGAGGCTCTTCGAAGAAGAGTTCTATTTGTGTTTGGGGAGCCCTCATGGGAACAAGTCACCCAGTTAGGCCACAGAAGTGCCACTGCTCCCTGTTACTATGGCTGTGCACCTCCATCTGACACCAGGTTAATGACATATTAGAGAAAATGACTTTGAAGGCTTTCTCATTTACGATGTAGACCCAGGAATATTTCCTCTGCTTATGACCTTGGGTTCATGGTACTCACCTAAGAACTAAACAATGAACCATTTTGTATGTGACACTTGGAAAAACACAGAGATATTTATTTTCACTGTCCATAGAACTGAAAAAAGTAATGATTGGGCTGGGCTACAGAGATCATACTGTTATAATGAAAGGCGGCTCAACTAGTAGGGGGTGTAATGGATGTATGCCTGAAGTAAATGAATCATTATAAAATGTACACTCCATCTCCACAATGAGTCTGTTTTATTAAAATAATCTCTGACATGATGTTGTCCTCTCTTGGCTTTCCCCTACTGTGAATCTATCCATGATTCCACCATCACAAATCCTGTCCCCTGAGGACAGATCCATAATGAGAGTGAAAGGTTTGATTATTTGCTTTTAATGACTCTGCTTCCCAAATGCTACTTAATGCAGCTGAGATTCTATATTGAAGAACATGCCAGAATTATTGGAAGATCAATCAAAATTGGCAATTAATCATAATCACAGCCAGTAATCATAGCTGCAATTACCAATTGATTAATTAGGACGGCTCTTGAAATGCCAGTAGAGATTGAATATCATATTAGATTCAGCCCAATAACCATAAACTTCTACAATTACTTTCCAGCTTACCATTATGTATGTCATATTTCTTCCTATTATTAGTAGCTGTATTTATTTATCATTTTATTTGAGCAGGCCAAACTCTTTCACTGTCTTTTTTATGTTGGGAATCTATTAAAAATATGTTTAAGTCATGGCATTAAATAAATCTAGTGTTAGTACCAAGCAAGTATTTGCAAATTTAAGATATCTATTTGCATTGCTTTTTAGGCCAAGAATGATTTTTTCCAAAAAATGGGATGTAAGGAACATATTCTGCATATTGAAAATTGCATAATTCTGGTATGTTGGATTTATGTGTACAAAGCTTCATGTGTTTTATTAACTAACTTTTGCATGCTTGGCACAGGAAATTTTATGCAACCTTCTTTGAATGATAAGCATAAGGTGAAGAGTAACCAGACCACTTAATATGGGCAATAATCCTAACACTGGTGAAAATACACCTTAAGAAAATTAGGAGAGGCCTAATATAAATAGAGTAGGGGATCTGTTTAAGAAATTCAGCATATATTCATTTCTTTGTTTTAAGGCTATGAAATATATTGAATCAATACAAATCACCACTGTTTAAATCATATTTCCATTCAATAAAGAGTTTTTAAACACTTACTCTGTGCAAATAGCATGTTAGTTACTGGGGGAGTATAGAGGTGAATGACACAACTTTCTTACCTCAGATTCATAGTCCAATAAGGGAGGTAAGACGTGGACTCCTACATAAGAAGAACAAATGTTAACTGTGCAGATGAATTTGAAGAATGAGATTTGAACAAGTAAAAAATGGGAAAAAGCCATTTGCCCAGATTTACTGCCTTTTTCATGGGTCTCAGCTTTTTCAAATCTATTTGCAAAATCAAAGATAAAATTTCAATTATCTGCATTTTGAAATTGTTTTTATTCCAAGATTAAATCTTCTCTTCCAAACCCCTATGTTAATATCCTTAAATCTGTTTACATTAATTTGTCATTAACTTGATCTTGCATCTCAAGCACAGAAAATTTCTTAAATCCTGATTATAACTGATGGGACAAAATGACTCTACTTTTATCAGAGGCATAAAAACCAGGAACATCTAACCAGATTTACTTAGCATATTAGTGACAGCAGTAAATTGAAGTAAACAATGAGCAAGTTTTTAGAGGCATATGTGTTTTGTTTTTGTTTTTTTAGCCTGAATAGTGTTTTTATTTTTTAAATTTATTTTATTTAAGTACAGTTGTTTTACAATGTTGTGTTAATTTCTGTTAAGTCAGAAAGAGAAAGACAAATACCATATGATTTTAGGTGGAATCTAAAATATGACACAGAAGCATTTGTTTTATTCTGCCATTGAGTTTCTGATAATTAAGAGACATACTTTGTGAGTCTCATACTGTCTGGGCATGGACCATAGGTCCATGTGACGAAGGCATGGTCTATGTGAGTAACTAATGTTCCCTCAGCTCCCTCTCCATTTGCAGCTATACACTGCTAAGTTGTGCAGAATAATGTTCTCTCATCTTCAAAGAGGTTAATTCAAACTATGGAATCAGGAGCTGTTGAAAAGGTTAATAGACATTTATGATGGCTACATTACAGTGGAAATTTTGATAGCATTGTGTATTACATCCATATTTATGGCAAATTACTTTAGCATGGGTATTAGCATTTCACAATGAACACCCAAGGAATTAGGGACTATTAGCCTCATCCTCAAAAGCACTATCTGCCTCTTAAGAGGTGAATTCTGAAAAATGGAGACTATGAGCATAGTACATCCTTAGACATTCCAGTGCTGTCAACCCATACTGAGTTCTATCATCACAGCCTTCAGTCTGCTAAGCCATGCAAATTCCAGTGCTCCTGGGAGCAGAGTAATAGGAGTTACGCATTGTACCGGTGCTGCTGATTCAACTTTCATTTCCCTCGATACAACTCAAGGCAATGTCTGTTCAGTGAAACAATCTTTCAAAAAGAAAAGGAGAGAGGTGATTTTTAAACATCATTCCTTTAACGGATGAGATGTCACGGTCTCCTGGCAAGTGAATACTTCAGTGGCATAGTACTTTGATTTGCAACAGTTATAAAACAGCTATTCCTAGAGCAGAGTTAATTACAGAGAGTAAGCGGTTTGGAGGAATTAATTTATATTGCAATGATTTGGTTGGCAGGAAAGAGAAGAAGGTTGTTGTAAGTAACCATTTTCCCCAACTCCCCCAATGGGTTGTTGCAAATTCCACAGCAAGGGTTCCATTAGGATACTAACTTAAAGTCAAGAAATGATCTGAACAGGTCCACGCTTTTGACCATGACTTAGGTATCTAAGATGGCTAGATGGCAGCTGGGGTAAGTTGAGATTTGAGTTGCCATGCAGTGTTATATATATCCAAAGAGTCATGGATAACCACTGTGAATATCACCTATATGTTGAGCCTTCAGATTTACAAATTTTCATGGTTCAATAAACTCAAACAATTGACAACATCATTTTATATAGCACAACACTTATCAAGGGCATTGATGATGATAGTGATGGTGAGAGTACAGCAAGGATGTAGGGGACAATCTTGCCCAAAGGGACTGGGAACAGAGATTTTATCATCTAAGCCCTCATAAAATACTTGCTTAGATGTCTTTCATTTCCAGTAAAGAATGCATAATCCCTAAAGAGCAAAGGCAGAAGAATCCTTACCTATTTATTCCAATAGTTATTTACCTATTTGGCTGAAGGAGGAGGTTGGATTATAGCTACTCTTTTAGAGGCAGTCACCTTCATATACAGAAAAGTACTATGCCCACTTGTTATGATGCCTTTAGTATTAAAAAAATTCCTTGACAAAGATCAAACTTCTTTCCATAATCATGTGACCTCCCTCTCTTTCTGCCCTGCTAGTTATTGTCCCTCTTCAGCCAAACCCAACTATAAATCAGAGACCATGGAGTCCAGGTCTTTAATGATCAGCTTCACTCACCCTATTCACGACACAAAACAGGACATAGAAAGGGGAAGAAATGGTGGTGTAGGAGAACAAAATGAGAATAACCAGTAACCCTATCACATGCGTTGATTTGAGACAAAATTGAAGTATACCAAGAATGTTTATAAATAGTAAGATACTACATCAGTGTTAGTTACTTTATTGTTGTTAATAGTATTATTATCATCATAGCATTAAGACAAAGTAAAAAGTCTTGGTAACACATAATGTACTAGATGCCAACTGTAAATTGAAAAAAGCTCGTATCAACTGCTGGAGCTGAGTGAAAGTCCTTCATGATTCAAGGACTTGACAGGGCTGATATAGCCACCAGGAAAGATCATGCTGGACTCCTTTCATTTCTGTACCTTTTCAATAACCATTCACCCCCCTTAGTTCTCACCTCTCTGTTTCCTTTGTTGGCTTTATTCATTCACAAATAATTTACAAATGTACCAATATGCTGCTACTCAGTCTGCTGTCATTCCAACTTCTAATAGGTTCCTGGAGAGCAAAGGAGTAGGGGTTCATAACTGACAGGTAGATATCATTAAACTGAGGACAGAGCCTACTTTTCAATAAAAGTTGAATCAAGAGTCGCTTTTTCTTCCCACCCTTTCTTTGTAAGAGATGACTCTGGGCTTGAAGAATTTTTCCCTGCTGCCATGAGATTTATTGGACCTCCACTTGGAGGAATATACATTCTCCCACCCTACTGATGTTGGCTTTGATCTATGTGAATTACTTTGGCAATGGGATGTGATTGGATGTGACAGAGGCATGACTGAGCACAGGCTTTAAGATCCATTGAAGATTTAAAGGCCAGCCATCCTGCTCTTTCCCTCTGCCACAAGAATTCATGTCTCAAATAGGGGTTGCTTCTTCAGCCTGGATCTTAGAAAAAAGATAGCGCATTCAATAGAGAAGAGCAACAGCTGACCTGGAGCCACCAAAATGTAACAAGAATGAGAAATAGACTTCTGTTTTTGTAAATCAATGAGATTTAAAAATTGTTACTGCTGCATACTTTAGAAAAACCTAATATAATCACACTTAAAATATTTAATATTTTTAAAAATAAATTTTCTGAAAGATATTTCAACCTGTTTCATTGGAAGCATTACCAAATCCTTATATCATTTCTTTCCCTCCTATAAGTCAACGACTTTTAATCTACCGTTTGCAATACTAGTTTTCCTTCTCACCCATGACTTACATATCTAGAACCAAGAAAATGTTACCTTCTGAGTATTTTATAAATCGTATCTATGTCTCTGAATTATTTCACCTACCTGCTTTTTCTGTTCCTGTCATGGGGCTGTAGAGTTGTAACGGAGAAAGTCACAAAATCATATATATATCTAACTAATTACACATTCTTTATGTTCAAATAAACTATAGTGTTGGATTCATTTATCATCTTTCTATTCTAAAAACCCCAGTTCTTCCCTGCGTACCAAAATTTACTCTCAGAAGCAAATCTAAGGCAAAACTTCAACTTCAAATAATGTGTACTTTCCCAAATATCTGCCTTTTTACCTCCTTAATTCATTATTCCTTTACCTAATCTTCAAATTTTTCATTTGTCTCAGAAAGCAAATTTAACTCTTCTAAAATTAATTTTTAGCCTAAATTTTATTTTTTGAAATTCTTAGACCTAAGGTTTAGCTGAATTAATTATGTTGATCTGTTTGTGGCAAACCATCATCATTGCTCCTTGTAAAGTTGCCTTCCTTGTTTTCTTCTCTTCTATTTTTTCTTTTCTTTTTTTAAAAAATATTTTATTCCTCTCCCTACCCACAAGCATTCATTATAATGTGTTTAACAAGTGTCTTTAAAAAAATTTAAGTTATTGTTTCATTTATATACAAATTTTTGATTTATATAAAATAGTGTTATATAACTCATCTTTTAAAGATATATCCAGTTTGGTCAATGCACATCTAATCTGTTGCTTGTGACTATGATATAGTACCTTATGGCTTGTATCCATATCATTTAACTTATCTATTCCTTTTATGAAGGGATACCTAAAGTTCCTAATGTGCTGCCACTAAGAAAACAAAACAAAACACACCAAGATGCACTAGCTTCTACATTTTATTTGAAATCTGTAAGACAGGAGTGGCTATATATTCAAAGGTGGCAATTTCTATGTCATTGGGTATTAAGTTTCACCCATCTGATCTACAGAATTTTTGCACCAATTTATACTCTTTCATTTACCTATATTCTTGCTAACACAATTTTGTTTGACTTGTTATATAAGCATAAAGTTATAACACTGTTGTGTTTTTATATTTCTCTGTTTACTAATTAAGTTGAATATTGTTGATTACTATTTTAAATTACTTTCTGTTCTAAATATTTCATATTTTCTTTATGATTACTTCCTTAATCCACAAGTTTCTTAATCTTAGATTTTTAGCATTTCAAGATATATAGATTTTTATCTATTTCATTTTCTCTTAATTTCAAATTTTATTTCATTGTAGTCATGGATTGTAGTGTTATTGTATTGATTCTGTTCAATGTTTTAAGAGAGCACTTTTGCACTATTTGGTAAAAAGAAAGGGAAATTTTATTAATCACATTATGCAAATAGTCTGGCCTTTATTTTCTCTCTGCTTTATCAGTTTCTGAAAGAACTGTGCTAAAACAGCTTAATAAAAATTTGATTTTTCCATTTCTTACCTCTATCCTGGTTTTATTGGTTATTGTCATATACATTAGAAGGCTATATTGTTATTACAATATATGGTAATGATTATCTTCTTGAACTTTTTTTATCACAAATGTATAACATCATGGCACTTTTTCATCTTATTTCATATTTTTACTGCATTTTCTTTTTTATCTTTTCGTAGTTTTTTTTTTTTTTTCGGTATGTGGGCCTCTCACTGTTGTGGCCTCTCCCGTTGTGGAGCACAGGCTCCAGACGCGCAGGCTCAGCAGCCATGGCTCACGGGCCTAGCCACTCTGCGGCATGGGGGATCTTCCCAGACCGGGGCACGAAACCATGTCCCCTGCATCAGCAGGCAGACTCTCAACCACTGTGCCACCAGGGAAGCCCCGTACTTGTCTTTATAAAGATGTACCTTTTAACTTAATGATTCAAAAGTTATATATTCAATTTTTTATTGTTCTGGTGATTTGGGATAGCCTATTAACCTCATTTATCTATGTGTGTCTTTTCATTATTATAATTTTTAACATGTGCCATAATGTGAACAAGTTTGGGTCACTTTAATTCTGGTTCTAAATTTTTATGGCAAATTTCTATTAAGCTATCTGATCTTCTTTAATTTTCATATTTCCTAGATTTTTTTTCTCTTTTTGTTCAATACCTTCAAGGATCTTCAGACTATGCCCTCTGTTCTATGGGCCAAACTTGTTTGCAGGCTGTTTCGGTATACATCCAAACTAAGAATTTTTTATTTTTTAAGTGCTGTAAAAAGTAAACAAATGAAGAAGCATGTGCAACAGAAACTTTATGTGACCTGAAAAGCCTAAAATATCTAATATCTTGGACTTCACAGAAAATATTTTCAAGTGCCTGGATTACTTCATCTAAGAATAATTTCAAAGAACATTTCTGTGTGGTGAAATTTTGAAGGTCTTATATTTTTGACAATATATTTTACTTTCACATTCAAATGATAATTTAGGTTGATATATAATTCTATGATCAAATTTCTTAGTTCTTTTCCTTTAACAGTTTAAAAATTATACTTCGTTGTCTTCTTGCAACTGTGTAGTTGATGGTAAATGCTGACATTAACCTGATTCTTGTTTCTGGGTATGTCATCTACTTCTTTTTTCTTGAGTTTTTTCAAATCTTCACTTATTTTTCATGTTTTTAGTTTTCATTTTATCTCTTTGTATTCTTATTTGATGGTGTATTTATTTATTTATTTATTTATTTATTTGTTTATTTATTTATTTATTTATTTTGGTGGTACTCTGGCCTCTCACTGTTGTGGCCTCTCCCGTTATGGAGCACAGGTTCCAGATGTTCAGGCTCAGTGGCCATGGCTCACAGGCCCAGCCGCTCCATGGCATGTGGGATCTTCCCGGACCAGGGCAAGAACCCGTATCCCCTGCATCGGCAGGCGGACTCTCAACCACTGCGCCACCAGGGAAGCCCTGATGGTGTATTTTTAATCTACTCTGAATGGCATTCTTTGAGACTGTTCAGATTTGAGGTTTTACTTTTTAAAAAAATTCAGGGATATTCTCAGACATTATTCAAAAAGTACCTCCCTCTGATTTTCATTTTTATTTCTCTATTTTTGGAGAAACAAAAATTTGACATGTTTACTATTCTCTATACCTTTGAAAGTTTTTGTACAGTTTCTGTCTCTTTAGCTCTCTCTTATTTCTTTTGGGTTTATTTGCTTAAAAGTAGTGTTATGGACTGAATGTTTGTGGCCCCCACAAAACTCATATTTTAAAGCTCTAAATCACAGAGTGGCTATATTTGGAGGTGAGACCTCTAAGAAAGTAATTAAGGTTCAATGAGGTCATAAGGGTGAAGACCTGATCTGTTATGATTAGTGTCCTTATAAGAAGAGACACCAAAGCTCTCCCTCTCTACCCATGCACAAAGAAGTGAGCACACAGCATGATGGTGGCAGTCTACAACCAAACTGGAGGGTCCTCACCCAAACCAACTCTGCTGACACTTTGGTCTTGGACTTCCAGTCTCCAGATCTGTGAGAAAATAAATTTCTCTTCTTTAAGCCACCCAGTCTCTGGTACTTTGTTGTGCTAGCAGACTAAAACAAGTAGATAATTGTTTTTAGTCAAGATTTTGTCGTGAATGAAAATATTCAGGTAAGCAAGTTACATGTTATTAAAAAAACTACCTTATAATCTAAGGTATATTAGATAGGATGCAAATGTGACAGCAGGAGCCAGGGGTGTAGACATGGTAGTTTTGAAGGATTAACACATTTAATTAATACTCTTATCTGTTTCAGTGAGATATTGCTACAATCCAGACTAGAAAATGCTTGCTTCTTCTCTCTACCATCGAAATTTAATCTATACCAAAAACTCTATCTGTGAGTTTCCTTTTGAAAAAGATTTTTTTAACTACTGTACAATATGATATACATAATTATTCCCTAATTGGTTCATGTGTTGATTTCATCTTAATTGTAATACAAAGAACAGAGAGTAGCTCACCACCCAGTTCTACAAGAATTAAGTCATAACCTGCTGCAGTTGCTGACCTACAGTGCACCCTGAGAGGAATTCAGGATGAAAAACAGTATGGAACACGCTATGCATTATAAAAACAGGATCCATAGATAGTTAGATGTACACCTCAGGAGGAATTTTAATGAACCCAGATTCTTGCATCTTTTCATATATAGAAAAGCGTTAAAATAATTAACTTGAGATATCTGTTCTTTGTGACTAGCAGTAATCTTTTACAAAGATGTATGCTTATTGCATGTATTACATAGCCAACTATCCTACATAAAGTAGCTCCCTCTCCTCCCTCTCTGGAGCAGTTTCCTCAGAACTACTGAGAGGCTGTCTACTGAACTATAGTCCTCAGTAAGACCCTGAATAAAACTCAAACTCACAACTCTTATGTGAATTTTCTCTTCGACATCCATAAATCCTTAGCTCATGTCAAATACATATTTACTTTCCCAGTTATTGAATTAGTCTTTGGCATAAAATAGAATTTGATGTATGGCAGTATAAAATCATCTGGTTACCATGAATGCCATATTATAAAGCATATCTACCTATGGATCACAATTTACCAGAATATAAAAACCTAAGTGGGAAGTTATAAACTTTTATTCTGAAGTGCATATTGAAGGTATTAAGTTTTTCATATAATTATTTTTACAGTAAATATCCTTGATTACACTAGACTTTATGATCTGCAACTAGGGCTTTTTTTTGAGGTGGGGGGGCACACTGAGTGGCTTGTGTGACCAGGGATTGAACTCAGGCCCTCAGAAGTGAAAGCGTGGCATCCTAACCACTGAACCACCAGGGAATTCTCTAGGGCTTTTATATCAATGATTTAAAATGAAAATACTTTGTACTAGACTAAAACATAGATTAGTTTGTCTATTCTTATGAGTAAGTATAATAACTTTTTAACAAAAACTAAGCAGAAATGTTGTTCTCCCAGAGTTACAAAAACTAAGCCTAAGAAGTCATTCCAGAAAATTCTTAGGTCCAAATTCATTTATTATGATGCATTTAAAAAAAAAAAAACTTGAGATCAGAGAAAGAGAATCAGACAATCATAACTTTGAACTTGTATGCAAAAGTATGCATGTTAGTCCCCACATGCATTTGCCTAGAGAGGAATTTCATAGCTTTTTAGGATTCTCCAAATTGTTTCTCACTCAATTAAGAGTGAGAAATTCCAATTTCAGTGTGTTTTGAGAATTGCACTGTATCACAATTCAAGAAGTTAATGGAAGACACACTCTTGAAACATAACTGTGGAAGGACATCAGACACAAATTAGGGGCCAAATAGTTTAGAGTTTAAGCTGTACTCAAACTTGGTAACATTAGGACACCTCTGATGAAGTGAAAAGATTTTTAAAAAATCTTCTTTGAATTTCATCAAAATCTATTAATAAAACTCTGATAAGTTCTCTATAAATCTACTACTATTACATACCTAGAGGGACCCAGATGGCATCTAAATATGGTCAGCAGCTATCATAAAAGGCTGTCACAAGTTAATTGACTGTAACTGAAAAAGAAGGTAACCTGTGTACAATGGTATGGATAACTTCCCTCCCTCTCTTTCTCTCTCTCTTATGATTGCTGATAGTTCTCCTAATTATTATGGGGAATTTAGAAAAGGAATTTCAAGTACAACTCTCACAAAGATCTTATTCACTGGGATGAAAAATATGTTTGAACATTTCAGAAGTGAACAAGTCTTTGATTTTCATTTGCTAAAATCTCAAATCACCAGTAGTTGAACTTCTGTCACTGAGATCCTTATAAAATTGTAAGGGAGGAAAAAAATATTTTTCCTCTACTCATCTTAGGTCTCCAGCTGGAGTACTGTGAATTAGATTGGCAGAAGACAGATTAACGAGAGAAAAACAAACATAAGTTTATTAACATGTGTATTGAGTATGTACACCCAGAAATGAGTAACTCAAAAGGGTGGTTTGATTTGGGCTTATAAACCTACTGCCTTAAGTTAAACAAAGGAAAAAAGGTTTCCAGCTTCTGGGAAGGGGAGACAAATTGTGGGAAAATGACCAGGAAAAGTATGGTAAAAAAGGGTTGTTTAGTAAAATTTGTTTTGCAGATTTAAGCTGGTGACTTCTCCACTGATAAGAGTTGTTAAGAGCCTTCTTCTTCCAGGTATGAGAGAGGGACACATCTTTACAAATGTAAATTTCCTTTTTAAATGTAAATTTCCTTTACAAAAGTAAAACAAACATGTGTCCTGTTTTTAGAGCTTTTCCTGCATCTGCTGGTTCTCAATGGCCTTTAGCTCGAAATAAGCCATATGCCAAAGAGGCATATTTTGGGGTGGCATATTCTGGTAGCTTTCAAAATGTTAGTTAATACTTTCACTGGTAACTGACCAGGACCCTATGGGACTTTCCTGGGATAGACCCCTCCCCGCATGTCCTCTGCCTGCCTCTTCTTTGTAGAAAAGCTACAATCTCCCAAGCCTCTCCAGAGTCACAAAAGCCTGACTCAAGAATTAATGATGGGAAAGATGTGAATGTGTAGCAACAAAAGGAGCAGTAGGACCAGGAGAACTGGTAACAATTTAAGCAGTAAATCAGCCATATGGCAGTCACAGAATCTTTAGTTCCTCTCTGAAGTACCTAGATAACGGTATTTCTTGCACATTTCCTGAGTTCTTTCACAGATGCTAAAACCCCCAGCAAATGGAAGAAGTTAACTACTTGATGACCATGAGCTCACAGCCCCCAGACCTACTGGAGCCTGACGATTGATAATGTTAACCCCTATGACACAACCCTGTTACTTCACCATCAACTAATCAGAGAATTGAGCCAGTCACATACCTCGCGAATCACCTCCCTCACGTGAAGTAAGTCAGAAAGAGAAAGACAAATACCGTATGCTAACACATATATATGGAATTTAAGAAAAAAAAATGTCGTGAAGAACCTAGGGGTAAAACAGGAATAAAGACACAGACCTACTTGAGAATGGACTTGAGGATATGGGGAGGGGGAAGGGTAAGCTGTGACAAAGCAAGAGAGAGGCATGGACATATATACACTACCAAACTTAAGGTACATAGCTAGCGGGAAGCAGCAGCCGCATAGCACAGGGAGATCAGCTCGGTGCTTTGTGACCGCCTGGAGGGTTGGGATAGGGAGGGTGGGAGGGAGGGAAACGGAGACGCAAGAGGGAAGGGATATGGGAACAGATGTATATGTATAACTGATTCACTTTGTTATAAAGCAGAAACTAATACACCATTGTGAAGCAATTATATTCCAATAAAGTAGTAAAAAAAAAAAATGCTTCCCTGAAACCCATTGGGTTTTTTTGAGCATTAGCTGCCCCGGACTCCTTTTCTATTGCCTTATGATAAATGCTGCACTTCCTTTCACCACAACCCAGTGTCAGTAGATTGGCTTTACTACATACAGGCTAGCAGACCTGAGTTTTGTTCGGTAACACACTTATTAAAAACTCCATAAAATAATGTGTCTATACTAATATTGTGTGTCTCTCTAAAAATAAAATTGTATAGTATCATTATTAATTCTAACTAGTTCTTTGCCATATACTTTTAACAAATTTCTGTGTGAGCAGAGCTCCAAACACAAAGATAAAGCAGCTCCTTATATAAAAAAGTTCAGCTTCTAATCAAATTTAGCTTTCAAACCCATAAATCTCTAGGTCACCAGTATATGTATTACATCAAAAGAAACTGACCACAGATAAGTGGTTATTCTTTCATTTCTCTGGTCTTCACTGATGAAACATGGTAATTTTCTGTGGTGATTCAGGGAGTTGTGTGAAATGCAATTCCAAAGAAGAGACATAAAGGTCTGTCAGCCAGAAACACAGTCCACACTCAAGGTGAAATAAATAAATAAAAATAAAGGGGATTAAAGGTACCCAAACTTCAACTGTTAGGGGAACCACTGACCAAAACCGCCTGCCCTGGCCAGGCCCGATAGTAAACACTTGCATGAGTTATCTCACAACAGGGGATCCTGGTAAGGAACGCGGAACTAACAAGCTACCACCAACCGGAAGAATTCGGGTAAGGTCAAAGGGAGAGAGGAAATGTCACTTCATATGTCCTACCAACCTCCCAGAATCCTCCTCCCTGGAATCCATCCTGGCTGAGCAATGAGCATACCACCAGAATGATTGGCCAGAGACAACCCAGAAACTAACCCCATTACCATAAAACCCAAGACTGCGAGCCAGGTGGCAGAGCAGTTCTCATGGGTTCCCTTACCCCGCTGCTCTCCAGCTGGGTGCCCCTTCCCAATGAAGTCTCTTGCTTTGTCAGCACGTGTGTCTCCTCGGACAATTCATTTCCAAGTGTTAGACAAGAGACCACTCTCAGGCCCTGGAAAGGATCCCCCTTCCTGCAACACAACTACCAGTTGAGACTTTTCTCCTTGGAGAAAAGCAGAATTTCTTGACATAAATTTCAACTGTCAAATGCATAACATCCTGAAGTTTTTAAATATCCCCTATAGAATACTGTTTTTATAGTACCTTCAGTGCAAATTCCCTTCCTAAGTCATGTATGTAGCTTGTCAGAAGTCTGAAGGAATACACTAGTGACTTGATGCAAGCACAACAGTCTTATATATTTTCCTCACTTTTCCATTTGGAATATCACATGTCCTTGGGTGCTTAGGTGTCTGTTTGAAACATGCTCATCCACACAGACACACAAATAAGAACAGTCAGCAAGTTATTCTTTCAAGTCTCTACAGTTATTTAACAAGTTTATTCAGGACAGAGGGAAAGGGCAGTGTTCTGAGTTGATGTGTGGCCCCCGCCCCATTCACATGTTCAATTCCTAACCTTCACTACCTTAGACTGTAACTATATTAGGAGAAAAAGTCTTTTTAAAAGTGATTAAGTTAAAACAAGGCTGTTAGATTGGTCCCTAATCTAATCTGAGGAAACTTTTGACATGCAGAGAGACACCATGGTCTCAGGCACAGAGGAAAGACCACTTGAGGACACAGGGAGAAAGCAGCCATCTGCAAGATGAAGACAGGCTTCAGAAGAAACCAAATCTGCCTTGATCTTAGACTTCTAGCCTCCAGAACTGTGAGAAAATACATTTCAGTTGTTTAGGCCACCCAGTCTATGATACTATATGAAGATAGCCCTAGAAAACTAATATAAGCAAAAAAAAAAAAAAAATTAAAGAAAAATACTGAGGTTTTTGTATCAAGCATTCAAATTATTCTCCAAGGCACCGTGCTGTGTTTATGTGATAAGTAATTACCTTTGAAAGTGACATTATTGTGTAGCTCAGAAAAACTTAGTATTTGGTGTAAATTTAAGGTGTTAATTATCTGTTTATTCAGTCATAATGATTGTACATGAATCATTTGCATATTTTTTTCCTAAGCCATACTATCTTCTCTGAAGGAGTTTATAGTGTAATTATAGGGATAAACTAACCAAATACAGTATATATAAAGTGAGGATATATGAGCAATATAAGACAAGTAAAGTAAAAGAGCTGAGTGATTTCAGAAGAATACACATACAGATAATTTATTTAATAATATCATTTGTTAATCACTTACACTATAACAGGTACTGAGCTAATCCTTATAAATTCATGGACTCATTTAATAGTCACAAAAATTCTGTGACCTGGGCATTAATACCTCCATTTCTCAAATAATTTAAACTGAAACTCAGCATTTAAAGAAATTGCTCAAGACCACACAGATAGTAAATGGCAAAGAGAACGTTAACTGAGGTTAAGTTGGCAACAGAGCTTGTGTTTAGATACCACGCTGTCTAGAGATTCAGCTTTCCAATACTTCAACTACCCATAGGAATATTTTAATATTTTTTCAGATGCTTCTCAGTGCCTTAATGTGAAAAATGAAGGCCTTTGCTATTATACTTACTTCATCCTGTCACTGTTTTCTATGTCTATTTCTAAATAATTTATCATCATTAAATGATGCTAAGAGCAGGAAAAGATGTTCAAATTATTTTTGTTCAGATCTCTTTGTTTTTGACGTCCAGAAAAATTACACAAGTCATTCATGTTATGAAAACAGCGGGTGTAAGACAGTGCTACTCTAAGTGCCGATCTCTCTGTTAATAATTTATGATGAAATAAGCAGCTTGCAATAGAATGTTAAAGAAAATGCAACTCACTGCTTCTCTCATCGAAAAAGTTTTGCTATGAAAATAGTCAGTAGAATTTTAACACTCTGCTTAGTGTCTCAACTACATTTGAAGCAGTATTCTTATCTCATTGTGGACAATTAGTCTCAAACAAGAAGTACTTTGCAGCCCACACTTCTAGTATGTATCGCTAGAAGACATGTGACTATAACCTTTTGTTTCTAACTTGGCTTCTCTTCTTTTTCCTGTACTTAATAAAGAGGCAGAAAGACTTGAGTTCAAATTATAGCCCTTTACCTTATTAGCTATGTAAGTTAATTAAATGTTTGAAATAAAAAATGTTCATCTCTACAGTGAAAAAATAATAACTACTTCATATACAGTCTATCAGGTAAATTAGAGATCATTTACATAAAATATGACACATAGTAGGCACTCGATAAAGTAACTAAAATTAATATGTAAAACCTATGGATGGAAGTTTATTTACAGCACATATATCTCTGATTTAGTCTATGACAAAATTAGTTTACTAAGGGACTATTTTTGCCCAGAAAAGATAATGGCATTACTAAAATACTTAAGTCTTCCAAGAGCAGTAGCAGCAGCAGGAGAATATCAGAAACAATATTGATGGGGTTAACTAGTAAACTTATGGGAACAAAATGCATTCCCACTCTTGTCATTTGTAAAAGCAGCAATAATAATGATGGAAATTCCATCCCCAGCAGTGATGGAATAAGTTGGATCGACTTACCCTTCTTCTCTTAAGACATGTTTAAAACAAAAAATAGTATATATTTTTCAAAAGCTATTTTCAGACAGTGGATGACAGCACAAGATTGTGAGACTTGAGAATAGGAAAGCAAATAAGATGATCTTTAAATCTGCCACAGATTTTTGGCTGGAAGCAACTTCTAAACAGTGATACATTGAGAGAGATCATAAGGAGAAAAAATGGCAGTCCCACTGAGTTGAGGAAACAGAGATAAGAGTTCAGAGAATATAAGGTAGCTGGAATTTATAAAAAGGATTTCAGGAAAGGAGGAGCTATGCAGAAAACAACCCATGAGCTTTGACTATGAAGCTCCATGAGGCTGGGCAAAGAACAGAGAATAGTAAACCAAACAATTCTGAGAGCTCACACAGAGCCTGAAAATATTTGACTTCCAACATCTCAAAATTGCCGGTCCTTGTTGAATACCAAGAGCATCCAGGAGAGAGCCTAGAAGTGTCATGCCTCAGGGCTATGGCTGAACTATCTTTAAAGTAAAGACTTCACTAGAATGACTTTAAAAACTTAAAAACAAGTCTGGGAAGGATTAATCTGATAGTGAGTAATTTAACTACCTGATAGAACAAAACTCAACATTCTCTAGAACGATACAACGATATGTTGTTGGACCTCCAACAACATAATATATGATGATTTCAGCATTTAATAAAAAATTCACTAATCATTCCAAGAAGGAGGAAAACGTGACCCAATCCAGAAGAAAAATTAGTAAATAAAAGCAGATCCAGAAATGTTAAAGATGATGAAATTAGTAGACTAGGATATCAAAACAATTCCAACAATATGTTCAATAATTTACAGGACATCATGAATATAAAGGTGAAAAAATCAAAGGGAAATTCTAGAAAGAAAAATGCAATATGTGAAATGAAAAATTTATTGAATGAGGTTAACCTCAAATTAGAGACTGCAGAATAAAAGATTAATGAACCTGAAAGTATAGAAATAGAAAATGTCAAAACTAAACATAAAGAGAAAAAAAAATTGAAAAATATAAAAATAACTTCAGTATCTGTGGGAAAATATCAAGTAGTTTAGCATACCTGTAATGAACATCTCAGAAAAAAAAGTGTAGAGTGAGTAGATGGTATATTTGAAGTTATAATGGCTCAAATTTCCCAAATTCTTTGAAAATTTTAAACTCATGGAATGAAATACCTCAATAAACCCTAAGACAGATAATACCTAAGCATGCACTCATATGTGTATGTATACAAACACACATACACACACACACACACACATAGAAAAACAGCAAGCTATATAATAATACAATTGCCTAAAAGCATTGATAAAAGTAAAATTTTAGTATCTTCCAGAGCATAAAACAAAAGCTATTCCAGAGTTTTCTATATACATAAGTAATACACATACTGAACATTTATGCCTGGTATCTATCTAAGTACTTTACATGTATCAATTCATTTAATCCTCAGTATAATTTTATGATACAGGTACTAACCTCAACACTTCTCCTTTACAGAACCCAAAAGTGTAAGGCCATCTGAAACTTAGCTCCTCCTGGGACATCTGCTCCCATCTCCTCTGTCTCTGTAGACTTCACTTTCCTTGTTTTTTTTTTCATTCATAGAGAAGATCATGCTCCTGCTTATCTCCTAAGTGTGTATGCTACATTTCTAATATATTCAGAAGCAGCTTCTTAACTCCAATCACAATTTCCAAGGAAATATAAACTGGCCTAAAGATTTCAGAGAATTGGTGGGTGTGTTATGGACTCATATTCTAAAAGGTGTCTGCTAAGTATAGTTATAAAGTTATGTGATTAAAATGCACCAATTCTTGAAGACACCAGGTTCTTCATGTGGATGTAAGAGTAAGGTAGATGAGGTACTCTTCTGGAGCTGAGGTCTATATACTCAGCCTTTTGGTCACTAATCTCATATGTACCTATAAAAATTTCTTCCATGATTTCTCCAGAAAACAATGATAAAGAATAGTTTGTCCCTATGGGGTAAATTATGTCCCCATGAATTCACTAATAGTGGTCAGAACACACATCTCTGTTAAGTGTTTTGAATTATTAACACAACATTTATTTGGGTTACAGGGAGCTGGACTTCCACGCTCCATGATGGAAGACATTCAGAAGCCACAAGCTACTTATAGAACAGAGTTTTCCAAGATAAGTTCTACAAATCATTAATCTCTAGAGATGGATTCTGTCATAAAAACAAATCAGGGGATAACTATGTATGATATACCTCCCTCCAAAGAAACACAGGACATATTAGTAGATAAAAAAGCTCTGACAAGACCTGTAGCAAAGGAACACACTTAACATTTTCTAATCTACAACGTGTGTTGCATCAACTCACAGTTACAATTTAACCATAGGAGATAACTAAGCACTGGCACCATAAAACTGTTAAGATTTAGTTCTTAAAATTCAAGGAGATAGTTCTAAAGCACTGAAAATTCTGTTTTAATACCAACCTGCAGCAGCAATAGTTTTAAAAGCTATAACCCAGTGATTGGTTCTCATAGTAGCCAATGATTGTATTCCTGGCAACTGTAAGACTTCCATTACTAAAATGGGATTAAATATTTATTGCCTTGAAACCAACTCTTCAAATTAGAATTTGGGAAGAGAATGTTAATTAGCCTGATTTAACTTATGAGCCTATTCCTGAACAATTCACAATATCTCAGGGGGATGGGATAATTAATTAGTATATCCTGGGCTTCCTAATCTATCAATATTAGTTCAGCTAGGCTAGGTTTGGAGGTAACAAACAACTCCAAAATTTCAGTGGCTTAAAATAATGATAATTGTTTCTCACTCATACCATAGTCTGTCATTAGATCAACTGCAGCACTACTTTATGTCATCTTTAATCCAGGATCCAAACTGACTGAACAGTATATCTATATGGAATATTTACAATGTCGTGAATAGGGAACACCATACTTTGGCTCACTAGACAGGATACACATTATTTCTGCTCACATGTCACTGGCCAAATGAGTCCCGTGAACAAGCCTGATATTGGAACAGAAAAGTGTAATCCTTCTACAGGGAAAAGTAGAAGATACTTTTAGGCAATAATACTGTCTACCACAGTTGACTTCCTGATCACAAATATTCACACTTCTTCTCCCATGTTCAGAACACTTCTATCACTAATATGGCTGATAGAGCAGCTTCTACATAGAACAATTCTCTTCTCATGGAAGAGGGAAGAGTACCACACACTGGCTCCTAAAAGTTCTCAGGAAATTCCATTCACATTTTACTGGCCAAAGAAAGTCACATGAGCAAGCCTGACATCCATAGAGTAAGGAAGAGAAATCCTCATTCAGGGAGGAATATAAACTTTTTTTTTTATCAAAAATATAATTTATCCCCCCTGGCCTCCCATTTGGTGAGAAAGCAGATACTATCTGTGGCAGTTTCAACAAGACTGAAGTCTGGGATAAATATTTGTCTTACTGATGATGTGCGTAAATAAATTCTACAGTAAGTTGAGTTTGGAAACTGCTGAGGACAGGATCTTTTTCTTGGTAATTTACTATGTGCACTAATGTATTAAATAATGTCAGTGGTACTGTAATAAAGATGCCTATATAATCTAACTCCAAATTACCCAAATTATTGATTTTGAGGCCTCTTCTCATGCTGGAAGATACCATTATGGAGATTTTAGTGCAATTCTGGAAATTTTTGTGGCACAGTGTAACCACAGCATTCACCAGAAATATCTCCTGAGAAGTCTGCAAATTTTTAAATTTGGTCATAAGACATTTCTCACCAAGCTTTCTCTTTTATCATACTACTGTGGATAGTCATGTTTTTCCTTTACCACAGTTCAACACTCCTTCAAGTTCATCCAGAGTTCCATTTTTCAAGAAATACCCTTTTCTTTTTTACCAAAAAACCCTTATATTGCATTATGAGAGTTAACTACATTTGGCATGAGAAGACAATGAGAAGTCACACTACTATATACTTTTAAAAAATTGTAGTAATGGTATATATATATATATATATATATATATATATATATATATATATATATATATATATACACATATATATATATATAATTTGCCATTTCAACCATTTTTAAATGAAAAATTCAGTGACATTAATTACATTCACAGTATTGTGCAACATCATCATTACTCCCAAAATTCTTTCATCACCCCAAACAGAAACTCAGTAACCATTAACCAATGACTCCCCATCCCTCTCTTCCCCCAGCCACTGGTAAACTCTGATCAACTTTGTCTCCCTGATTCTGCTAATTCTATATATTTCATATAAGTGGAATTATATAATATTTGTTCTTTTGTGCCTGGTTTATTTCATTTAGCATAATTTTTTTAAGGTTCCTCATTGTTGTAGCATGTGTCAGAACTTTATTCCTCTTTATGGATACATAATATTCCATTGTATGTATACATTGTTTATCACTTCATCTGCTGATGAATATTTGGTTTATTTCCAGCTTTTGGCGGCTATGAATAACTCTTCAGTGAACGTTGGCATACAATTATCTGTTTGAGTCTCTGTTTTCAATTATTTTGGTTATATATCTAGGAGTGGAATTGTTGTGTCACATGGTAATTTTGTGTTTAGCTTTTTGAGGCAGTTTCCAAAGCAGCTTCCTTATTTTATAGTCCTACCAGCAAAGTACAGAAGTTCCAATTTTTCCATATCCTCAAGTTGCTCACATTTTAATATCTATAAGTCTTACCATGAATACCAGTCTCCTGTCATGCAAGGTTCAAATTCACACTTTGGAAATGTTACAAATTATACATTGTTACTCATTTGTGCATCTTTGAAGGTGCTAATATTATTTTTATTAATAATAATCATAACAATAACAATTACTGTGATTATAACAATAGTGACTGTATATCAAAAGTCTACTCTAATCAGGAACATTAAAAAGTAGCTTAGACTGTTGAAAAAGACTGAGTCTGAAGAAGTAATTTCTTTATGGATATTTCCTGGATCAGGTCCCATAAATGCATCAAGTAACTGACCTTAATTTGTATTCTTTAAGTAGATTTCCTGCCAAGGAAAGAGATATTCATCCATTGTAAATCATTAAATGAGTTCTCCAGTATGAATGAGTCCCTTGAGAGTTGGGCAAGGTAACATTTCTTTATTTTCTAGTATATGATTCCCCAGTAATCCAAGAGCCACAGATCTGAGAGGAAGAAAGGGGAGTGAATACATATCCATTGAGCTCATATTTAGGAAGTTTCTCATTTAATTTTCACAGTGGCACTACAAGCTAAGGAGACAATATAAAGAAGTAGTGAAGCACTGTGGGTTCAGATTACTGGGGTTCAACTCCTAATTCAAATCCTGAATAGATGTATCACTTTTAGAAACTTCCTTTCTTTCTTCCTTCCTTTCATTTTTTTCTTTCTTCCTTTCTTTCACATGTATTTATTGAGCATCAATTTCTGTGTCTGCAGTGATAAAAAATGGCACAATTTCTGTCCCTTGGAAAGTACACACTAGTTGGAAATATAAATATGTAAATGAAAATGCCATAAACAAAAAATAAAGCATGGATAGAGGTTGGAGAGTAACCAGTTTTATCATCTGAAAATGGGGTATTAAAAATACCTACCTCAAAGTGTTGTTGTGGCAGTTAAAACGGGATGATTCATGTAAAGTGCTTTTCAGAATGCTTGATTCATAGGGAGTGTTATGAGGTAATGAAGAAACTAAGGTCCAGGTAGGTTAAGCATCTAACCCAGAATCACTCAGCTAGGAAGTGCAGAGCTAGGACTGAAATATCTTTTGCCTACCCACAAGGATCTGTCCATTACTCTATGCTTCTTTCCTGAGATTCTAAGTGCTAAGAGAGATAGCAACACTGATGCACCTCCTGGAAAATATCTTTCCTCTACATTATTAAAGACATGTTTCTCATAAATCATGTAGCTACCATGAAAAGGGAGTTGAAATGAGTCAATTCTATATTTAGAGTCAAAATCAACATACTTCTTCAATGAAGTATTCAAGATAGGGAATTTATAAAATTCCTTTTTTCTTTCCTTACAGTCTTTCATTATCTGGAACAATATCATATGACCCTTGAGTTTGAGTTCCAAGGAAAAGTTATCTATCCATGAAATTCAAACATCTCCCTAGGCCAGTGTAAGAAATGACCAGAATGAGAATTTGGGGAGCTCACAAACTCCCCTGCCATCAACAAGCCCTACGAAGCATCTTTTGTCAGAGTGTAGGAAATCAGTAGATGTTAGAAGCAGCACCCACTGCTAAAGTTGACAATGGGTAAGGAATATATTCTAGATCTCCTAGCGTCTTTGAAATTCCAATAAATCAGGTGACAGTGTATCTCAGTTAGACTGGGACAGTTCACATAGATGCTGATTGTCCTGCTATAATTGTTAATATCTCCTTCTTTTCCTGTCAAAACCATTCATCTTTGGATAATAAGTTGCATGTTCCTCCTGCATATAAGCACTCAGGCACAGAGTGGGTAACAGTCTGTGGTGTTAGAACTTCTCAATAAAGGAAATTTACTTTGGGTTATTTAACTGAAGTCCTGGAAGGCAGTCAAAAATCCATCTAGTTTGATATGATGAGAGGCAGTTTGAGATTTTACATTTACTGGCTTACAATGAAATTGTTAATAAGTACTTGTCCATTATTTTCTGTGCTCAATTCCACATACCTACGCTGTAAGTGAATAATTGATTGTCTAAATAAACACAGGAAAAAACCATCATCTTTGTGGTGGTATTTCAGGTCACTAATGAAAGCTTCATAAATAAGGTTTTTATCCCTCTTCTTGAATAGAGACAAAAACAAATAATCAGGCTCAATAGAAGCAATGCTGATCTGAGAGGGAGGTGAGGATTACTGTGCTTCCAGACTTACTGCAGCTTTAGCTACTTTGTTTTCTAACTGCAAACTGGTAAGCGGATTAAAAAGACATCAAAAAGAAACACAATCTCATTGCAGGTGTTCATTGGTCATAAAAAAATATTGTAGAGGAACTTCAACTAATATTCTCTTCTCTGGTGTCTACGGAAACAGCAAAATAAACAAACTCTTAAAATATCCCTTTGGTTTTGCATCAAGAGGTAGACAATTACCCTGAGTAAAAATACACGTTTAAAGTTGTCCAAAATCTGATAGTTTTCTCATCCAACTGGGACTTAGAAATTAGAACTTTGAACTTTGAGTGAAAATTAAAGCCTAAACTTCTTAACTTGGCATTTAGAGTAGACAATCTGGCACCGACCTACATACCGCTCCCCTAATCTTTTCTTTGCCACAGCAAAATTGAAGTATTTGCCTGGATACCAGAAAAGCTGCTCCTTCTTACCTTCATAAATGTGTTCCTACTGTTCCCTCCACCGATGATGGTTTATCCTTGCATCACAATAAATATGAATCCAATTATCCTTCAAACTCTATTTTAACTGTCAATATTTTCAAATACAGTTGACCCTTGAACAATGCTTGGGGATTGGTTCCAGGACCTGCCCCATCTACTCAAATCCTCAGATGCTCAAGTCCCATAGTTGTCCCTCTGAATCCACAGTTCTGTGTTGGTGGATTCAACCAACTGTGGATCATGTAGTACTACAGTGTTTACCAGGAAAAAATCCACTCATAAGCAGACCTGTGCAGTTCAAACCCATGTTGTTCAATTGTCAACTGTAAATTCAATTTCTTCCTTCTTTGAGTATCTATGAAGTAGTCTCTCTGGGCCCCCCTTTTCAGCTTATGCTGTAAGCATTTATGCATTCATCTAATTTTTTGTAAGGTCCTGAGGGCAGGATTCATATTTAATTGCTCTTTTGTAACTCATTAATATCACCATGATTTTTGCTGAAATGTGGTGTCCAATGCAAGTTAGTTAAAGATTAAATCAAGATACAAAGGAAAAAAGAGAAAGGAAGGAAAGGAGAATGGGAGGGAGATAAAGAAATTATGAGCACAATGTTTCCAGGATATTAAACATCTCTCATTATTATGCATTGGCTGACCATAGTAAATAACACACCTCACTCAAAAAAATGATAAAGACATGTACTCTTTTGAAGTGTTAAGTCAGTTATATAAAGTGCTTAGAAGACCCTGGCACATAGTAAACACTTTTTATGGTTATTATCTGAAATAATTTGCCGACATCATACCTTAAACCTACTGAAAATGGTAGTGGCTTAATGAAGTGCATGGACACACAATTTGACTCAGATAATTCAAATCTCAGCTCACCCACTTAGAGGGTACATTCACTTGGCCAAGTTATTTTATCTCTTGTAACCAAAATTTCCTGATGTGTAAAATGAGGATTGTAGTAGAACTAATGTCATAAGGTTGTGCTACTTATTAAATGAAATGGTATCTGGGACATAATAGTCATTTAATGAAAGGCAGTTATAGTAGTATTAAAAGGCACATTTTCTTAGTCAATTTACTGTTTTTTAAATTTTAGAAGCAGGACTCCAGAGTTATTAAGCTGTTAATTGTAATCTTTTCAATGGTACATAATTGTAATAGATATTACTGATACATCACCCAGATTCACTTGAATCCTTTTACAAATTTCTGGTATATTATCATATTCCCCTTGTATTTTTCTTTTCTTTAATAGACTTTACTTTAATAGCAGTTTTAGGCTCATAAAAAATTAAGAGGAAGGTACAGAGATTTCCCATATATACCTGCCCCCACACATTCTATAGATCTGGATAAATGTATTGTATGACATATATCTACCCTCATGGTATCAGACAGTATTTTCACTGCACTACAAATCCTCTGTGCTCAGCCTATTCAGCCCTCCCTCCTCCCTAACTCCTGGTAAGCACTGAATTTTTTAGTGTCTCCATAGTTTTGCCGTTTCCAGAATGTTATGCAATTGGAGTCATATAGTATGTACCTTTTTTTAGATTGGCTTATTTCACTTAGTTATATGCATTTGAGTTTTCTCCATGTCTTTTCATGATTTGATAGCCCATTTCTTTTTAGTGCTGAATAATATTCCATTGTCTGGATATGCCAAAGTTTCCTTATCCATTCACCAACTGAAGGATATCTTGGTTACTTCCAAGTTTTGATGATTATGAATAAAGCTGCTATAAACATTCATGTGCAGGTTTTTGTGTGGCCATAAGTGTTCAGCACTTTGGGATAAATAATCCTCTTCCAAATTGGCTGTACCATTTTGCATTTCCACCAGCAATGAATGAGAGTTTCTGTTGCTTCACAACCTCACCAACCTTTGGTATTATTAGTGTCCTGGATTTTGGCCATTCTAATAAAGTGTGTAGTTAGGAAGTGATTTAATTTGCCTTTCTCTAATGACATATGATGTGGAAAATCTTTTTATATGCTTATTTGCCATCTGCATATCTTCTTTGTTGAGGTATCTGTTAAGGTCTTTGGCATATTTTTTAATTGGCTTGTTTGTTTTTTTATTGTTGAGCTTTAAGCATTCTTTGTCTATTTGGATAACAGTCTTTTATCCAATATTCTTTTTGCAAAATTTTCTCCCAGTCTGTGGCTTATCTTTTCATTCTCTTGACATTGTCTATTCAGATTGTCTACTTCTCCTTATGTGAGTTTTGCCATACTGCCTTTCAAGGTGTAATTTGTTGGTGTGTATCTTACAGGATATTCTCTAAGCTTCCTGGATCTGTGGTTTTGTGTTTGACATTAATTTGGAGAAAGTCCCATTCGTTATGTTTTTAAATATATCTTCTGTTCCTTTCCTCTTTCTTATCCATCTGTTATTTCCATCACAAATATGTTATGCCTTTTATCATTGTCCCAGAGATATTCTGCTATCTGTTTTCAGTTTGCAAGTATGTCTTGATATATCCCCAAGCTCAGAGATTCTTTCCTCAGTCATGCCCAGTCTACTAAGAAGCCCAGTAAAAGCATTCTTCACTTCTGCTACAGTGCTTTGATCTCTAGCGTTTCTTTTTGGTTCTTACTTAGAATTTTTTCTCTGCTTACATAGCTCATTTGTCCTTGTATGCTGTCTAGTTTATCCATTAGATTATTTAGTATATTAATCATAGTAGTTTTAAATTCCTGCCCTGTTGATTCCAACATCATTGTCATATCTGAGTCTGATGCTGATGCTTTTTCTGTGTCTTCCAACTGTGTTTTTTGCCTTTTCATATGTATTGTAAGTTCTTCTGGAAAGTTATACATGATGTGCTAGGTAAATGGAACTGCCATAAATAGGCCTTTAGTAATGTGATAGTGAGGTTTGGGGGAAGAGGAAGCATTCTGTAGTTCTTTGATTAGGTTTCAGACTTTTAGTGAGCTTGTGCCTCTAGACTGTGAACTTCATACATGCTTCTTAGCTCTCCCCTGCATTTACGTGGGACAGTATGGTAGAGTGGCCTGGAGTTAGAAATTTTTCTTCCTCTTCCCCCAGGTCAGCTGGGTTCTGATAAAACCCCAATAGTTTAGGCTGTGGTAAAATAGATCCTTCTGAGGGTAGACCTTGTTAAGGAGAACAGAATGTTCTGGCATATTTCAAAATGGTCCCTTTTCTCCTTCCCCTGACAGAAGTATGAGGGAATTTTTTTCAGCATTCACTATGAGAACCTGATTAGAGCTCTGGAAGGTAAAACTCATAAAAGTGTGGGGCTTCCCAATGACTGAGTCCCTCTGTAGTTTTTAACTCTCAGACTTGTACACAATGAGTCTCCAGGAATTCATCAATTATAGTTCAGGGTTTCTTATCCTATATTAATTCCTCAGAGGTTTCTGCTCTAATATGTTGTTATTCTTTGTATTTGCCTGTCATTCTCTCCAATTTAGGGGGCATTGGCTTTTCCTGTGACCTCACTTCTCTAATGGATCTAAGAAGAGTTGTTGATTTTTTAGTTTGCTCAGATTTTCACTTCTTGTTAGAACAGAATGGTAATTTCCAAGCTTCTTTCATACTGGACTGGAAACCAGAAGTCCACCTCCTCCTGTTTTTTCTTTTAACTGTCTTCTCCTGTGTCTCCCTTCCAAGACCTGCCCCTGAATTACTGGAGCTGCTTTTGATTTTGCTCATATCTGTAGTGAGATGACAATGCCAGCACCAGGATATTATTCGCCAATGACTGACTGCTGCCAAATATGAAACCCCAAACTTCTGGTCCCAAGTAAGGATAAATTTTAGTGTACAATAATACTTTAGATTGCCAATGTGAGATTCAGCTACAGCTGGGGTTTTGCCTGAAATTGTCTCTTTGCTTGGCTTCTTCCCTTTCTCTGCTCAGCTCTCCCTGGGAATATTTTCATTAAGAATCTTGCACATGTGAATCCTTGTCTTAAGGTCTGCTTCTGGGGGAACCACCCAAAGAAAATGACATATTAAAAATGAGAGTAGAATGGAAAAGTTTGGTATAGAGCATCTATCCCCAGTGAGTTGAAGATTCTTCTTCTACAGCAATATTAACATCCCTCCCAATAAACCGATTTATTTTTACTTTATTGAGCTCATAGTATCTACCACCTATCACTCATTTGACAGTTAACTCAATGTACTGAATATTAGTTTTCTATTAGTGAGTAACAAATTATCTCAAACTTAGCAGCTTAAAAGGATGTCCATGGGCATGGCTTAACTGGGTCTTCTGCTCAGGGTCTCCTCAGGCTGAAATCAGGGTGTCAGCCAGGGCTGTGATCTCACCTAAGGCTCAAGGTCCTCTTCCAAGGTGAGTGGCTGTTGGCAGAATTGAGTTCCTTGCAGTTATTGGAATAAAGTCCTCATTTGCTTGTTGGCTATTTGCTTGTTGGCTCATTTGCTTGTTGGCTATTGGCCAGGGAATGCCCTCAGCCCCTACAGGCTGAGCTGGTATACTTGCCACATGGCTCTCTCTATGTTCAGTTCACAACATGGTTGTTTTCTCCTTTAATGCAAGCAGGAGTAAACTCTCTCACTTTAAATCTATCTGAATTCTTTTAAGGACTCATCTGATTAAATCAGGTCCACACAGGATAACCTCCCTTTTTATTAACTCAATGTCAATTGACTAAAGACTTTAGTTACATCTGAAATACCCTTTCTGTTGTATAATGTAACATAATCACAGGTGTGATGACTCATTATATTCACAGGTCCCACTTACATTCAAGGGGAGGGGTTTATAAAGGGAATATATAGTGGGGAAGGGGCAGGAATCTTGGAGATCAATGAAATTTGCCTGCCACACTTATTTTGAGCTCTGTGCTTTTTCACTGCATATAGAACTTTCCCCTTGAGAGTGATGCTCTGTAATCCACAAATTATTGTGGCTTTTAGGTGGTGGTTGTGATGGTGGATATGCTCATGGCTATTACTGTTGTTTTAAAACAGGGGGGTAATATGTCTTCATTATATGATTCCCACAATCCAAATATCAAATCAGAAAACACTGCCCCCAACACTTTATAGTAATACAAATACTTGGATTCAAATTTTATTTATATAGCCAATGATTTGATTTCCACAATTCTTCCTTTTCCTGATGTGTAAAATGTAATATTACCTATTTCACAGGGTTACTAAAAGGATTGGAGGAAATTATTAGAGGGGTGCCTGACAGATAGCAGGTGCCTAACACATGGAAGGGACTTCATTTTCTTATTCCCTGTATTACAGAATGTCTTCAGTGAATTTTCTGGAAAGAAAAGCCACTTTCACAAACACATGGAACATGTTTGCCTGACAAGCAACAGATGCTTTGGAAACTAATTCACCAGTGCATATAACCAAAGAGATTTAGCAGTCACAGGAAATGTTTTACACTAAAAGGTAGTCTGAAAGAGGTGAGGAGAATTAGAAAAAGGCAATTGCCATGTAACTTTTTCCTCCAGAGTAAACAGAGGGGGAGAGGGGTTTGTGCCATGGAAAGTTGTCAGAAAAGCCCCACATTTTGCAAGTGGTAAATTATAAAAGCCTCAAGGTGTGAAAACTTGAGGGATTTTATGGAATGGGGAAAATTAGATGTTTTCTAGTAAAGGATGTCTTATCTTCAGTGTCTAGGTATTCCAGGGCTTCTGTTATAGAAGGACAGAACTAGATGCACAGTAAGAATTTAACAATATTGGTTAATGAACTATTTAGCTATTTAGAATGTTGGTAAACATACTGCTTCTGCATTCAAACAAAAAGTATTTAAGTTTGATAGATTTCTTTTTTGGTTTTGAATTTCAGATAACATTTATTGAGTGCCAGGCAGCTGCGTGCTGTGCATTTGCATATATGGCCTAATTCAATCCATGATGAGATGAACACTTCCGTTATTATCACTCATTTACAAATGAGGAAACTGAGACTCAAAGAAATTATGTAACTTGCCCAAGCAGGCTAAGAACAGAAAGGGACAGAGGCAGGGTTGGAATCCAGCTCTGTAAAAGGCCCAAGCTGTGCTCTGAACCTCTCAGCCACACATATTTAAAGTCACCTGCCCTTAGCATTCTCTTGCATGAATACTTGGTTGTCAGTTAGGAAACACCCTGCTAAGATCTCTTCAGGGGACCTTTTCCACAGGGTTTTCTGATTTGCATTTATTGATGTATTTCTATTCTTTCTATTCCATGTGCCTTGTGGGTTGGTTGGGGAATGGAAGTCAGGTCCGGTATGAGAAATTCTAGAAGGAAGAAACCTCTGGTGAATGCTTGATTTACAGAGATGAAGCCATGCTCATGGGTCTCACCCATGCTCCCTAATGCCTTCACACATGCTAGTGTGTTAACAGCGAGACCCATCACAAATGACTATTTCTACTTTCAAATCATCTCTTATCATCTTTGCTCAGTGACTGTGAACAGGTTTAATCTATTCCTTGCCATTCAAACCATTTTATTCTAACTACCGAATAACATTTCCCATTTTCTATATTCAGGGAGAGGCTGAATCATTTAAATAGAGTTTTGCATGACTTACTTAAAGCTGAAAGTTTGCACGTGTGGAATGTAACCTCTCTAGAAACCCAATGAATTCCTCTAGATTTTATTAGTTTGCAATTTTTTGAAAGATGCAATAACACCCTAGCTTGAAGGGATGATGGTGGTATAAAAAAGCTTTCTTAATATCAAGACAAATCTCTCAGTCAGGGTCAGCACTGAATCTAAATGGTAATTCTCCCAAATCCAGATGTAGAATTATGAATTCTACGCTCCCTTCTTATTCTAAATCACTTTGCCATGAATTGGAATAGATTTCCCCTGGGGAATTTAGGCATCTTTGTATGGGCCATATTTGTATGACAGTAAACACATGTGATTGGAAAGAGTTTACCAGAATGTACAGATGCGAGCATTGTCACAGAAAACAGTTCAGTGTGCTAATAAAATTGTAAACTAAACTATATATTTTTAAGAAGGTCTTTGAAAAAGCCTTTACTCTGTCTTATTTAGGTAGATGAAAACATGCCATAGGGTTTTGCACAGAGAATAGACTCATTAAGTGAAAACAAGTAGAAAGTTAATTAGCAATAGTTGCCCATATAGAATAGCCAAACTATCTTACACATAGAAGGCACATACTGCTCCAGAAGGTCAGATGAGCTTGAAAGTCACAAAACCTACGAACAAATTAGAGCAATTCTAATTTTTGCACATTCCAGTTGGCTAACTATTGGAAAGATACTCAACCAACATAATGTTTTAAGTTTTCTTATCTATACAATGGGGATAAAGGCAGGTATTTCACAGAGTTAGTAAAGATGAAGTGATGTAGAAGTATGCACATAACCTTGTAGAAAATAACTATTTCCTTCTGGTTCCTTCCTAAATGTACTCCAACTTAATTAGCAACTTGCTCACAACAAAATCATGCATCTAAAACTTGAAAAAAGATCGTGAATATACTTAAGTGTCTCAAAATATTATCTATTAATTGAACCATGAACAAAACCAGTTTGAAATATAACTTCTCTTTGTGTTTGTATTTAATTGAACTAGGTCAGAGCTAGAGTATCAAAATATTATCCTATTGAGACCTTAAGAAAATCACATTTGATTCAGTTTAGTTCAATCACTGACTCACTGTTTCACCTTGTGGAGACTGCACATTCTTTCACATCTAAGAAATATCTTGAGGAACTTAAAGATGGTGGAAGAGTAAGACATGGAATCACCTTCCTCCTCACAAACACATCAGAAATACATCTACATGTGGAACAGCTCCTACAGAATACATACTGAATGCTGGCAGAAGACCTCAGACCTCCCAAAACGCAAGAAACTTCCCACGTACCTGGGTAGGGCAAAAGAAAAATGGAAAAACAGAGACAACGAATAGGTACGGGACCTGCACCAGTGGGAGGGAGCCGTGAAGGAGGAAAGGTTTCCACACACTAGAAGCCCCTTCGAGGGAGGAGACTGCGGGTGGCGGAGGGGGGAAGCTTCGGAGCCGCGGAGGAGAGCGCAGCAACAGGGGTGCGGAGGGCAAAGCGGAGAGATTTCCTCACAGAGGATCGGTGCCGACCGACACTCACCAGCCCGAGAGGCTTGTCTGCTCGGCCTCCGGGGCGGGCGGGGCTGGGAGCTGAGGCTCGGGTATCGGGTTTCAGTCTGAGCGCGGGGAGAGGACTGGAGCTGGCGGCGGGAAGAGCCTGAAGGGGTTAGTGCACCACGGCTAGTCCGGAGGGAGTCCAGGAAAAGGTCTGGAACCGCCGAAGAGGCAAGAGACTTTTTCTTACCTTTTTGTTTCCTGGTGCTCGAGGAGAGGGGATTAAGAGCGCTGCTTAAAGGAGCTCCAGAGACGGGCGCGAGCATGAGACGCTAAGGCTGCTGCTGCCGCCGCCAAGAAGCCTGTGTGTGAGCACAGGTCACTCTCCACACCTCCCCTCCCAGGAGCCTGTGCAGACCGCCACTGCCAGTGTCCAGTGATCCAGGGACAACTTCCCTGGGAGAACACATGGCGCGCCTCAGGCTGGTGCAGCGTCACGCCGAAAAGGGAATTCTCTCCCAGCAGCCTCAGGAGCAGCTGATTAAATCTCCACAATCAACTGGATGTACCCTGCATCTGTGGAATCCCTGAATAGACAACAAGTCATCCCAAATTGAGGAGGTGGACTTTAGCAGCAAGGATATATATATATTTTTTTCTCCTTTTCTCTTTTTGTGAGTGTGTATGCGTATGCTTCTGTGTGTGATTTTGTCTGTATAGCTTTGCTTTTACCATTTGTCCTAGGGTTCTGTCTGTCCGTTTCTTTTTTATTTTTTTTTAGTATAGTTTTCAGCACTTGATATCATTGGTGGATATTTTTTTTTTGCTTTGGTTGTTCTTTCTTTTTTTAATTACTTAAAATAATTTTTAATAATAATTTGTTTTTTATTTTAATAACTTTTATATTTTATTTTATTTTATTTCCTTCTTTCTTTCTCTCTTTCTTTCTTTCTTTCTTCCTTCCTTCCTCCCTCCCTTCCTCTCTCCCTCTCTCCCTCTCTCTCTTTCTGTCTTTCTCCCTTTTATTCTGAGCCCTGTGGATGACAGGCTCTTGGTGCTGCAGCCAGGCATCAGGACTGTGCCACTGAGGTGGGAGAGCCAAGTTCAGAACACTGGTCCACGAGAGACCTCCCAGCTCCACGTAATATCAAATGGCGAATTTCTCCCACAGGTCTCCATCTCAACCCCAAGACCTAGCTCCACTCAATGACCAGCAAGCTACAGTGCTGGACACCCTATGCCAAACAACTAGCAAGACAGGAACACAACCCCACCCATTAGCAGAGAGGCTGCCTAAAATCATAATAAGGTCACAGACGCCCCAAAACACACCACCAGACGTGGACCAGCCCACCAGAAAGACAAGATACAGCCACATCCACCAGAACACAGACACTAGTCCCCTCCAACAGGAAGCTTACACAACCCACTGAACCAACCTTAACCACTGAGGACAGACACCAATAACAATGGGAACTACGAACATGCAGCCTGGGAAAAGGAGACCCAAACACATTAAGTTAAACAAAATGAGAAGATAGAGAAACACACAGCAGTTGAAGGAGCAAGGCAGAAACCCACCAAGCCTAACAAATGAAGAGGAAATAGGCAGTCTACCTGAAAAAGAATTCGGAATAATGATAGTAAACATGATCCCAAATCTTGGAAATAGAATGGAGAAAATACAAGAAACATTAAACAAGGACCTAGAAAACTAAAGAGCAAGCAGTGATGAACAACAAAATAAATGAAATTTAAAATTCTCTACAAGGGATCAATAGCAGAATAACTGAGGCAGAAGAACGGGTAAGTGACGTGGATGATAAAATAGTGGAAATAACTACTGCAGAGCAGAATAAAGAAAAAAGAAAGAAAAGAATTGAGGACACTCTCGGAGACCACTGGGACAACATTTGACACAACAACATTCGAATTATAGGGGTCTCAGAAGAAGAGAAAAAGAAAGGGACTGAGAAAATATTTGAAGAGATTATGGTTGAAAATTTCCCTAATATGGGAAAGGAAATAGTTAATCAAGTCCAGGAGCACAGAGAGTCCCATACAGGATAAATCCAAAGAGAAACATGCCAAGACACATATTAATCAAACTATCAAAAATTAAATACAAAGAACAAATATTAAAAGCAGCAAGGGAAAAAAAAATAAACAACACATAAGGGAATCCCCATAAGGTTAAGAGCTGATCTTTCAGCAGAACTCTACAATCCATAATGCAGTGGCAGGACATATTTAAAGTGATGAAGGAGAACAAACTACAACCAAGATTACTCTACCTAGCAAGGATCTCATTCAGATTTGATGGAGAAATTAAAACCTTTACAAACAAGCAAAAGCTAAGAGAATTCAGCACCACCAAACCAGCTTTAAAACAAATGCTAAAGGAACTTCTCTAGGCAGGAAACACAAGACAAGGAAAAGACCTACAATAACAAACCCAAAACAATTAAGAAAATGGTAATATGAACAAATATATATATATAACTACCTTAAATGTAAATGGATTAAATGCTCCAGCCAAAAGACATAGATTGGCTGAATGGAATCAAAAACAACACCCATATGTATGCTGTTTAAAAGAGACCCACTTCAGACCTAGGGACACATACAGATTGAAAGTGAGGGAATGGAAAAAGGTATTCCATGCAAATGAAATCAAAAGAAAGCTGGAGTAGCAATTCTCATATCAGACAAAATAGACTTTAAAACAAAGACTATTACAAGAGAGAAAGAAGTACACTACATAATGATCAAGGGATTAATCCAAGAAGAAGATATAACAATTGTATATATTTATGCACCCAACATAGGAGCACCTCAATACATAAGGCACATAGTAACAGCCATAAAAGGGGAACACGACAGTAACAAAATCATAGTAGGGGACATTAACACCCCACTCTCACCAATGGAGAGATCATCCAAAATGAAAATAAATAAGGAAATACAAGCTTTAAATGATACATTAAATAAGATGGACTTAATTGATATTTATAGGACATTCCATCCAAAAACAACAGAATACCCATTCTTCTCAAGTGCTCATGGAATATTCTCCAGGATAGATGATATCTTGGGTCACAAATAAAACCTTCATAAATTTAACAAAATTGAAAGCATATCAAGTATCTTTTCTGACCACAATGCTATGAGACTAGATATCAATTACAGGAAAAATTCTGTAAGAAATACAAACACATGGAAGCTAAACAACACACTACTTAATAACCAAGAGATCTCTGAAGAAATCAAAGAGGAAATCAAAAAATACCTAGAAACAAATGACAATGAAAACACGACAACCCAAAATCTATGGGATGCAGCAGAAGCACTTCTAAGAGGGAAGTTTATAGCAATAAAATCCTACCTTAAGAAACAAGAAACATCTCAAGTAAACAACGTAACTTTACACCTAAAGCAATTAGAGAAAGGAGAACAAAAAAAACCCCAAAGTTAGGAGAAAGAAAGAAATCATAAAGATCAGATCAGAAATAAATGAAAAAGAAATGAAGGAAACGATAGCAAAGATCGATAAAACTAAAAGCTGGTTCTCTGAGAAGATAAACAATATTGATAAACCATTAACCAGACTCATCAAGAAAAAAAGGGAGAATACTCAAATCAATATAATTAGAAAGTAAAAAGCAGAAATAACAACTGACACTGAAGAAATACAAAGGATCCTGCGATTACTACAAGCAACTATATGGCAATAAAATGGACAACCTGAAAGAAAGGGACAAATTCTTAGAAATGCACAACCTTGGGGCTTCCCTGGTGGTGCAGTGGTTAAGAGTCCACCTGCTGATGCAGGGGACATGGGTTCGTGCCCCGGTCCAGGAAGATCCCACATGTCACGGAGCAGCTAGGCCCGTGAGCCATGGCCGCTGAGCCTGCGCGTCCAGAGCCTGTGCTAGACAGCGGAAGAGGCCACAACAGTGAGAGGCCCGTGTACCAAAAAAAAAAAAAAAAAAAAAAGCCAACCTTCCGAGCTGAACCAGGAAGAAATAGAATATATGAACAGACCAATCACAAGAACTGAAATTGAAACTGTGATGAAAAATCTTCCAACAAACAAAAGCACAGGACCAGATGGCTTCACAGGCGAATTCTATCAAACATTTAGAGAACAGCTAACACCTATCCTTCCAAACTCTTCCAAAATATATTACAGGAAGGAACACTCCCAAACTCGTTCTATGAGGCCACCATCACTGTGAAACCAAAACCAGACAAAGATGTCACAAAGAAAGAAAACTACAGGCCAATATCATTGATGAACATAGATGCAAAAATCCTAAACTAAATACTAGCAAACAGAATCCAACAGCACATTAAAAGGATCATACACCATGATCAAGTGGGGTTTATCCCAGGAATGCAAGGATTATTCAATATATGCACATCAATCAACATGATACTAGCATCAACATGATATTAACAAACTGAAGGAGAAAAACCATATGATAATCTCAATAGAGGCAGAGAAAGCTTTTGACAAAATTCAACACCGATTTATGATAAAAACCCTCCAGAAAGTAGGCATAGCAGAAACTTTCCTCAACATAATAAAGGCCATATATGCCAAACCCACAGCCAACATCATCCTCAATGGTGAAAAACTGAAACCATTTCCATTAAGATCAGGAACAAGACAAGGTTGCCCAATCTCACCACTATTATTCAACACAGTTTTGGAACTTTTAGCCATGGCAATCATAGCCAAAAAAGAAATAAAAGGAATCCAAATTGGAAAAGAAGATGTAAAGCTGTCACTGTTTTCAGATGACATGATAATATACATAGAGAATCCTATAGATGCTACCAGAGAACTACTAGGGCTAATCAATGAATTTGGTAAAGTAGCAGGATACAAAATTAATGCACAGAAATCTCTCCCATTCCTATACACTAATGATGAAAAATCTGAAAGAGAAATTAAGAAAACACTCCCATTTACCACTGCAACAAAAAGAATAAACTACCTAGGAATAAACCTACCTAAGGAGACAGAAGACCTGTATGCAGAAAATTATAAGACACTAATGAAAGAAATTAAAGATGATACAAATAGATGGACAGATATACCATGTTCTTGGATTGGAAGAATCAACACTGTGAAAATAACTATACTACCCAAAGCAATCCACAGATTCCGTGCAATCCCTATCAAACTACCAATGTCACTTTTCACAGAACTAGAACAAAATTTTCACAATTTGTATGGAAACACAAAAGACCCTGAATAGCCAAAGCAATCTGGAGAAAGGAAAACGGAGCTGGAAGAATCAGGCTCTCTGTCTTCAGACTATACTACAAAGCTACAGTAATCAAGACAGTATGGTACTGGCCCAGAAACAGAAATATAGATCAATGGAACAGGATAGAAAGCCCAGAAATAAACCCACGCACATATGGTCACCTTATCTTTGATAAAGGAGGCAAGAATATACAATGGAGAAAATACAGCCTCTTCAATAAGTGGTGCTGGGAAAACTGGACAGCTCCATGTAAAAGAATGAAATTAGAACACTTCCTAACACCATACACAAAAATGAACTCAAAATCTATTAAAGACCTAAATGTAAGGCTAGACACCATCAAACTCTTTGAGGAAAACATAGGCAGAACACTGTATGACATAAATCACAGCAAGATACTTTTTGACCCACCTCCTAGAGAAATGGAAAGAAAAACAAAAATAAACAAATGGGACCTAATGAAACTTAAAAGCTTTTGCACAGCAAAGGAAACTATAAACAAGACGAAAAGCCAACCCTCAGAGTGGGAGAAAATATTTGCAAATGAAGCAACTGACAAAGGATTAATCTCAAAAATTTGCAAGCAGCTCATGCAACTTGATATGAAAAAAACAAATAATCCAATCCAAAAATGGGCAGAAGACCTAAATAGACATTTCCCCAAAGAAGATATACAGATTGCCAACAAACACATGAAAGAATGCTCAACATCATTAATCATTAGAGAAATGCAAATCAAAAGTACAATTAGATATCATCTCACACCATTCAGAATGGCCATCATCAAAAAATCTACAAACAATAAATGCTGGAGAAAAGGGAACCGTCTTGCACTGTTGGTGGGAATGTAAATTGATACAGCCACTATGGAGAACAGTATGGAGGTTCCTTAAAAAACTAAATATAGAACTACCATATAACCCAGCAATCCCACTACTGGGCATATACCCTGAGAAAACCATAATTCAAAAAGAGTCAGGTACCAAAATGTTCATTGCAGCCCTATTTACAATAGCCAGGGCATGGAAGCAACCTAAATGTCCATTGACAGATGAATGGATAAAGAAGATGTGGCACATATATACAAGGAAATATTACTCAGCCATAAAGAGGAAGGAAACTGAGTTATTTGTAGTGAGGTGGATGGACCTAGAGACTGTCATACAGAGTGAAGTAAGTCAGAAAGAGAGAAACAAATACCGTATGCTAACACATATATAGGGTATCTAAAAAAAAAAAAAGAAAGAAAAAAGGTCATGAAGAACCTAGGGGCAAGACGGGAATAAAGATGCATACCTACTAGAGAATGGACTTGAAGATATGGGGAGGGGGAAGGGTAAGCTGGGACAAAGTGAGAGAGTGGCATGGACATATATACACTACCAAACGTAAAATAGATAGCTAGTGGGAAGCAGCCGCATAGCACAGGGAGATCAGCTTGGTGCTTTGTGACCACCTAGAGAGGTGGGATAGGGAGGGTGGGAGGGAAGAAGACGCAAGAGGGAAGAGATATGGGGATATATGTATATGTGTAACTGATTCACTTTGTTATAAAGCAGAAACTAACATACCTTTGTAAAGCAATTATACTCCAATAAAGATGTTAAAAGAAAAAGAAAAGGGCATTAAACCCTTAAAGGAAAATAAATAAATACATATAATCTTTACCCTTTAAAAAAAAGAGAAAAAAAGAAGAAATATCTTATTTCACTCTGTCACCCAACCTGGCTTCTAGAGCATATGGTTAATTTGTGTTAAAAATAAATAAAGGCATTTAACTTCTGCCACAATTCTCCATTTCAGTTATGGTGATAACAATATATGCTTTACCTCACTAAACCGATGTTTGAAATTCTAAGTAGATAATAGATATAAAATGGCTTTGAATATATATTATATGCTATGAGAAAAACCATTATTTAACATAGGGCCAATATATTACTATGTATTTTTGATATTAGTAAAATTTAAACATCATTGCCAATATAATTCATCAGTTTCTGAGTATTATCCCGGATATAATCATAACTGACCCAATTATGTTCTGAGAGAATGGTTTTAAAATATGGGTAGTGTCCTGTATACCCTGAAATAAGGCAAATATCAGTCAGATAATCAAGACCCTAAAGTGTCTCATCAGTCTTCATGATGCAAAATGGAGCAAAAAAGCTAGCTCAGATTGACTGCAAAGCCTTCAATTCCCTTCACTCTCAGAATTACCCTCATATTCTAGGTTTTGCTAAACTTAGATGTCTATACACTTGCAACCAGATCATACTTTAGCTCCATTTTTTTTTTTTAACAAGAAGACTGACCTGGTAGGGCTTTAAGAGATATTAACCACTTAGTAATACTGTCAAATGCATTCTTTAGAAATATGTGGATGTTACAAGGAGAGCAGTAGAGGTGGTGAAGGGTCAAAATGCCACTTGATCTCTCCTTAATTACCTACCCTCATTTTTAAAATAAAAATACTAATAAAACTTTACTTGGTTTTTGCAAGAATTAAATGAGATAATGTGTATGAACTATACTTAAAACTGTCTCTGAAATATTTATCCAAGTATTTCCAAGGCTAAGAATTGGCATTATTTGTTATCTCATAGAGAAATGTAAGGAGAGTTTCACACAATGCTTGCAGCTCATCCCCTTCAGAAACAACCAGATGGCCATTCTAGCTTTGGGGAAGGTGTTTTTTGGCTACATTTGTTTATTTTCCCTGTGCAGACATTAGGAACCAATAACAACCCAATCATAACTTTTTTTTCCTAATGGAATCCAAAGATAATTTTTTCCTCTTTTTTTTTTTTTTTTTTTTACAGATAATTAGAAAGCACTATGTTTCTTGAACATAAGAAAGATTACACACTCAGTTTCCTTTCCATTTGGCTGGGGTCATATGACTAATTCTGGCCAATGAACTGTGAGTAGAATTAGCATGTGTCACTTTCATGTTGAGGCAGTGAAAAGTCCCTGTGCAATAGTCCAATATCTCTTCCCATTCTGAGACAAACCTGGATGGCTAAGTTCACTGCATAAATGGTTCTTCCTCGGGCATTGCCAGCCAAATTTGTGTGAATGAGAAATAAACGTTATGTGTTATGCCACTAAAATTTTGAGGGTTATTTGTAGCCTCAGCATAAGCTTACTCCATCCTTACAAATACACGTTTTGTAAACAAAAAAGTTTTAGTAGAGTATTCACAGATATTACAGGTTCTCTAAGGAATCTGTCCCTAGTAAATGACACATGATTTTGACCTAATTTATTTAAGACTAGTAGAAAATAGTCACAATTTGTTAATGCAGTTATTTTCCCAATGAGAAAGAAAAGGTAAACTTGGTGATATCAGGATTAGTCATCCTCCACATTAGAGAGTGAATCTTTTAAGAGCAACTGTTAATTATCACTACAAATACATTAGCTATAACAAAATGCAATAAAATGCAAATAAAATAAGAAAATAAGAACATTTGTTACCATAATTACAAGACCCTGCCCACGTTCTTTTAAAAACTTTGGCGAGGTTGAGGCTTTACCTTGCTTGCAAGCTAAAAAGTTGGCCTGCCACAATTCCACGGAGGGTAGCAGAAGACATGAGTCTTCTGGATCAGAGAGAAAATACTTCATCAGTTGCAGCCACAGCAGTTTCTAGAGTATCAGCAGTATTGTGCTGGTTCTCAGAGTCCCACATCCCATAGAATAGCACAAAAAAGGCTATGTGACATCTACATATGCAGTATGTGTTTACAGGAGAGGAATCCCAGCTTAGAGAATCCGAATCTTTGATAATAGGCAATGAGGCTACTTGATCTTTGCCCAGGATGGAGACGCCATATTTATTATACTGTACAGCAAACAAATCTTCACTTTTCTCTAGAGGAAGCCATTACCACTGTCTTCCAAGGCTTTCACTCTACCAATATCCTTGAAAAGATAGTATAGGACAAAAGGATTCAGTGTTTCTGCTTGTAAGACATGCAGAAATGTGAAGGACACATGGAGAATTACCTCCCCAGAAGATCTACCCCTCATTACTACAAGGTCAGTAGAGTCTGACCTTGGTTTCTAGAACATGTTCTCATGAATATGATAGTCCATCAGCCACTCTGGTTAATCCAACAAGCTAGTCTAGAAATAAATCAGTTCATTTTTTTCCCATATATAATAGCATTGAATAAAGACTTCTAACAATAGAGCTCCAAGTAGCAGGATGAGGTCCACCTACAATGTTGACCACAACCATGCTTGGGGTCCTGGACTCAACAAATTGAACAAATCCCAAAATTATCAGGGTCTAACTTAGAAAGTCAGGTGGCTTTCTCCTTAAAAGTCTCTGTTGATTTTTCCGTTTGGTCCATGGGCATTAATCCAGGTACAGAAGAATATCTTAGTGATTATATTAAACTGGCTTGCAAGGAGGAAGTCTAGGATAGCTAGATCATCCATAACAATCCTGGCCAGTGAGTAGAGTCTGACCTGCATGCATTTCAGGGACAAATTGTGACAGCATGACTCCTATCATCAAGACAACTGCCTGCAAGGTATACAAAAATAAAAAGTTGGTTTTCCTTCTAAGAAGGTCCCGTAGTAAATAAGGAGGGTCTTACTTTAAAGAGATCTCTGCAGTCATCTGAGGATTCCATGACCTCCTAGTACTGTTTCCTTAAATACTTGGAGGCTTTTTGACCCCTAAAATGCAGTCGCCATGTTCTCAGGAAGACGGCAAGCTAATGTCTGACTTCCACGAAAATTGCATTCTCAAGGGTATACATGGTGTCTCTGGAAAGAAAGTGGTTTACACCACTGATTCCCTCTCCCCCATTGCTATCTATATGAGTTGGAAGGCAGAGCTTGACAGTGCCTCCAATGTACACTTCAAGCTGATTGGTGGTCACAGGGTACCTAGTTCAGCTTGAATAATTGAGTCTCATTTTTCTTTCTGAGGGAATTATTTGAAGCAGTTTAACCTGTTCTGTTTGTTCACACCAGCACCTAGTGGCATTCATCTGTGCTCCACATAAAGACTAGATGTCAATTACAGGAATGGGGATGGGTAGATAATTGGAAGTTTTGATAGATATTTTGTATGGGGGAGGTATACATCTTGTGTGAGGGGATTATTTGCACCCAAATATCCAGCTAAAGACATTGTGCCTATAATTTTTGTCCTTACAGATTCAAAGTTCATATTGGGTCATTTTAGAATAGAGACTACAATCAAATTTGCTAACTCAGGAACTATTTCATAAAACTACCTAATAGCCTTTAAAAATGATTTTGCTGGGGATGCTGCCACTGATAATGAGGATAATGATAACAGCGATGACAATAATAATAACAATAACTAAAATTTATTTAATGTTTTTATATGCCTGGCACTTTGTCAGATATTTTTGTAAAGTTTCAATAACCCTTATTACATGCACTTTGCCCTACTCTTTCATTTGTCTCCAGAGGGTGGGTTAAGATTAACAAGAGAATATACTGAGGCTAGAACTTTAACATGATGAAGAATTTTCTACCTTGTTATTTGCCTTTCTCCTGGCCTTCCTGATAGCTCAGGTTTCCCATGTTGCCCAAATCTCTATTATAAATGAGGTTCGAGCTTATCTCTCAATTAGGAATTGGCTTAGTCTGGGAAGTCTCAGGAGTAAGGGCTAATAATAAAATTTGTGGTTTAAGTTTTAGGTCAGAGACATAATATCCATGTTTTGGATTGTGCATGATTTAGCTACATTCAGCAGGGTGAGGGATTCCTAATAGATTTTAGAATTCTAGCCTAGATTTTTCTGACTGCCGAACAGTCCCTTTACCTTGGTTTTCTATCTCAAAACTATAGAGTTTAAATGATTTAGTATGAGCACACTGATAATTACTGGTAGCACCTAGAACTGTATCTTATCTCTATCCCCTATCTCGAGTCCATGGATTATCACATTCTGCCGTTCAGGCTTAAATAAACATCTCACATTATCGGACATAAATTCAGTTTGTTAGATGTAGAGTTCAGACTTCATCCCCCTTCCTTTTTTCCCAGATTGTTATAGGCTAAGGTCAAAGCTTTTAAATGTTCCCAATGGAGTATAAACTATGCATTAAATGTTTAAGACATTCCAAACATTTGCCTCTATGGTTTGTGACCAATATATGCATTAATTTGCTCTTCGGTCTTAGCTTTTGCCATGAAAGTCTTAGGTCAGGTAAACATTGATGTGTTCAATTTTTCTTCTATTCACTTAGCAAACAATCACTCCCGAAAGCCCGAGGAAATGAATACCAGGCGAATCCATAACAGACAAGGATGATGTCAATAAACAGGCAGAATTGTTCATTTTCAGATGGGATTTGCTTTGCTCAACTTCTTTTTATTGTTGCAGAGCAGCCTAGTGTGATGGTAATGGCAGAAGTGTATAGACCTTTAATTGGATTGGGCTATTATAGATCTTAGAGCTGCCAAAGCAGATTGAAAACGTTGTGTTCTTTGTCTTCACCAAAATAAAAATGTAGTTCAAAAGCAAAATGGAGTTGCTTGAAGTTGGCTATTAGCCCATGTAGATTCCCTTTCAACAGCAGAGCTCAGCTTCTTGCTTGTAACGCCATCACATGGTCTCTTCTCAAAGGTGGTCTTTCCTGGCCATTTAAAAAAGTGGCAAAGCTTCTTAAATGCAAGAAAAGTAACTCAGCCCGAACGCTTCTGATTAACCCTTGCCGTCTCAATTTTGTCATCTACAAATGCAAGAAACAGGTATCCGTTGGAACCATCACATCGTATTGTTGTGAGAATTAAATGAGATAATGTTTGTGAGGGTGCTCTGCAAATTGGAAATCTCTTTATGGAAGTACGATTATTATATTGTTCACTGTCATTCAATCAAACTCTCCAAATATCTTCAAAGTTTGAAGGAAAGTTTGAAACATTTCCCCTATTTTTAAATTCCCTTAAATTTTTTCCCCTTTTAATTTCACTTGGAGTGTGAAATTGCTCAACTACTGTCCTGGTAGCTATTGAAGTTGAAATTTCAACACAGACATTAGCAAAACTTCATGGAAAACCTTATGTGAAATTCTATATCCTTGGAATTTTCATTCCATTCACATTGAGAAAGACCTGAAAACATGAAATTATTCTCTGAAAATGGAAAAAAATAGTGAAGATTCTTCACTCTCTCTCTGTATGCTGCAAAGTTTTTAAAATAGTGAATTGAAGAATATAGATGATTGCTCTGTCCAGCTAAGCCACGTTTTAGCAGGTGTTAAATCTTGACATTGTGCTGACTGGAACTAAACCATAGACCATAATCTATATAAGGGTATGTGTGTGTGTGCCTGTGCATGTGTGTATATGCATGTCATGTGTTTGTGAGAGAGAAAGAGAAGAAGTAAACATCTTGGGTAATTTGATACAGCACATAAAACTGATACATATTTACTGAACCTGAAATGGAATGGGTATAGGGAATGTGGAAGTAAATAAGAAATCATCCTGGCCCATAAACAGCTTTTCACCTAGAGGGCAAATAGAGAATGCCAGTGACATTTTCATTTATTTTATTTTATTTTATTTTATTTTTAAAAATTTTATTGGGGTATAGTTTATTTACGATGTTGTGTGAGTTTCAGGTGTACAACAAAGTGAATCTGTTATACATATACATATATACACTCTTTTTTAGATTCTTTTCCCATATAGGCCATTACAGAATATTGAGTAGAGTTCCCTGTGCTATACAGTAGGCCCTTATTAGTTATCTATCTTTTAAATAGTAGTGTGTATGTATCAATCCCAATCTTCCAATTTATCCCTCCCCCACATTACCCCCAGGTAACCAGAAGTTTGTTTTCTACATCTGTAACTCTATTTCTGCTTTGTAGATATGTTCATTTTTTAGAATCAACATATAAGCGATATCATATGATATTTGTTCTTCTCTGACTTACTTCACTCAGTATGACATTCTCTAGGTCTATCCATGTTGTTGTAAATGGCTTTATTTTGGGTATTTTTTGTTTTTGTTTTTGTTTTTGTACTGGCACGAAAACAGAAATATAGATCAATGGAACAGGATAAAAAGTCCAGAGATAAATCCATACACCTATGGTCACCTAATCTATGACAAAGGAGGCAAGAACATACAATGGAGAAAAGACAGTCTCTTCAGTAAGTGGTGCTGGGAAAACTGGACAGCTACATGTAAAAGAATGAAATTAGAACACTCCCTACCACCATACACAAAAATAAACTGAAAATGGATAAAAGATCTACATTTAAGACCAGATATTATAAAACTCTTAGAGGAAAACATAGGCAGACCAATTTTTCAGTTATTTTAAATAAGATAGTTGGATCATGTGATATTTAAAGCTGCCTCAAATACCAAAATGGTGTGATTGTACTTAATTTTTACATTTACATTTTCTTATTAGAAGAAATTTAATACCTTGGCTTTAGCAGGCTTCAGCATCAAGGAGGGGGAGGCTTTCATGAAGAAAATGGGGCATCTTTTGCCTCCCTGGAAGGATCAGACTAACCAAAACAAAACTTCAGCTCTTCAGGGCTGGAATCTATCTTTTTATAATCATTAGAAGTAAGGAAGATTAAAAGTTTTAGTGGAAAAAAACTGGTGGATGTCATTTTTATTTTTTCTTCTTTTGGTCATTTGTTCACTGTCCATTCCCAGGCCCAAAATTAGATCTAAATCCAGCTGGACATCCCAAGACACTGTGGTAGATAGATGATTCTGTTCAATGGCTGTCCATCAGAAAACATCAGCACTTTTAGAAAAAATATAGCTTTCCCCGCCCTATCCCAGATCTACTCAAATAGAATCTCAAAAGGCAAGACCCAATCATGTAATTTTTGAAGCTCCCAAGTTGTTTCTAATCTATCCAACTTGGACAAAATTTGGAGCATCCCTGAGTTAGAGTATGTTGCTTATGATGTCACTTGTTCTCCTGTTTTCAGACTAATTAGTTTCATTTTATTCCACATCCAAAACTGTTCGTTTTTCCCCCTGCCTCCAATGATATTTATTTATTTATTTATTTTTAACATGTTTATTGGAGTATAATTGCTTTACAATGGTGTGTTAGTTTCTGTTTCATAACAAAGTGAATCAGCTATGCATATACATATACATATATCCCCATATCTCTTCCCTCTTGCATCTCCCTCCCTCCCTCCCTCCCTATCCCACCCCTCTAGGTGGTCACAAAGCACCGAGCTGATCTCCCTGTGTTATGTGGCTGCTGCCCACTAGCTATGGGTTTTACATTTGGTAGTGTAATTGAGTTATTTGTAGTGAGGTGGATGGACCTAGAGTCTGCATACAGAGTGAAGTAAGTCAGAAAGAGAAAAACAAATACCATATGCTAACACATATATATGGAATCTAAGAAAAAAAAAGGTAATGAACATCTTTTAATTTTCCTTCTTTTTCAACCCTGAAATTACTCACCTAGCTCTGAACTGTAATTGTTTAATAACTGACAAATTTGACCTGTTTCCCCCTTCTCCGAAGACTACTTACTTTCCAATATATAACGCACTTTAAAGTAGGTTGACTGTAGTCAAATTAAGGATACAGATCTCTGAGTTCTTCCACTCATTTCTTTGTATCCTGTAGTTACAGTTGGAAAACTAGCAAGCCAGACTATTTTAATATCTTCCTAACTGCTCCCATCTGATCAGCCTTTCTTTTGGATCAAACATTCTTGATGGTTTCTGAGAATTCAGTCATATATCATGTCATTCCACATTTCCAAACATATTTAACATTAAACCTCAAATCTCTCCAAATCTGATGCTCCAGTCATAAGACGACTCATTCTTCCTGGGACATATTCTGTATGCCCTGAGTACCAAATCCCACTCTAGGGCAAAGGTTATGTCTCCCTCGTGCATTTTCATATTTTTATATAGCACGTAAAGCACTGCATCTAGCCAGATCTTACTAAATGAATGCTGCATTATTGCTTATCATCATCAGAGTCTAGACTCCTAATCTATACATTTCATTATTAAACACATGCTGATTGAATATCTACTGTATGCTAGAACTAGTTATAGGTACCATAGACAAAGAAATTGTCCCCTAGAAATGTAAATTATTTGTTACAAGTTAGATCAAGCAAGAAAATGTGGGGTGTGCACTGCTGTCTCAGTTAGTGCGATTCTATCGCCTCTATTGGAAAAACAGTCTGAAGTTCTCCCTAATGATGTCCCTAGTGATGTGTAAATTTTACTTTCTTTATTTAAAAGGGCAGGTTTATTTTTTTTAATGGCTGAAATAGTAGCTACAATTTTTGAGCACCTCTTATGCATTAAAAACATTATATTAGATACACTCTGTAGAGGTATAACTTATCCTCATGAAGGTGAAATAGAAAGACCCAATAACTTAAAATTCTGAATCTAAGATCTGAACCCTGCCCTGACTGCTCCATGTCTGATTCCCTCCCACAGGCTGCTTTTCAACAGACGTGCTCAGAAGTGGCCCCACATGAGTTCTGATTCCAGAACACTCTGCTAGCGTTCCATCTACCTTCCTGTTCCCCTTAGCCTGGCACCACAAGAGACTTTGAAGAAGGTTAGCAGTTTGCAGGGGTTCCTCTTTCATAGTGAGAAACTTGCTGTGAAATCTATCACAGCAGCTGAAAGATACAAGTAAATGTTTTCCAAATAAAAATCCCTCAGTGAGTCAAAGAAAGAAAGGGTATAATTTTCCTTTGGTAAATGCAACATGTGCATGTTATTTGAAACAGCTGGTTCAAGTGGAAATGAATGACTTCCCCAGGGTCACAATCTGACAGTAAGTGCTTGCTGCTTACATGTGTGGAAGAGGGAATGGGGACAGATATTATAACGGAGCAGAACAATTTCTTTGCCTCATCAGGTCATGAATATTTGAACGGAGAGGGTGTGATTTGGGGGGTTCCTTCATGGCTTTGTTTTTTTTAATTTTCCCTGCAGTATCCCTCTCATTCAGCGAGGATCTATCATATACCTACTACAGTCCAGACGTATTTCTAGGCACTGTGACCATAGAGTTCAATATGACACATTCCTCTGCTTCATGGAACACCCTTCTCTGTGTTATTCCCCAAATTATCATACAACCTTATTAGACAAAGGAGGGCAGGTGTCCTTGCTTATAGAAAGTGAGGGTGAAGAAATAAAGACAGCTCAGCATGTCCCCGCCACCACTCTCTAGGACTATACTCTGTACTACATGCATAGACAATTGTGAACTTTTGGAGAGAAACACTGAGCTGGATCTTCATATACTTTTCTAACTTACTTGCTATGTTATCTGATTCAATGAACATTTTTTTTGGCATCTATATGAGATGTAAAATTCTCCATTCTGGTGCTTTTTCAACCGAAGTCTTTTATTCTCCTGAATCGCAGGCTGTCTTTTGCTAAATGAGAACACTTATGTACCTCAGCTAAAAAATATTTGCTGAAAAAATACATTCAAAAGCTTTACATCGGTAATGATGCTGGTTAGCAAGGACGCTTTACAGATACTAAGTGTGGTTGTTACTGCTCTCCTTAACCTACATTCTATAGTCTTTATTAGAGAGAGTGAATTACATGGGGAACAGACATCTAGTCTGTTTATTCATACAAAGCTACCAAGAAGTCAATGAAGGTCACACGTTTCAAGTTCTGTGAGCTGGAGCTGGTGATAAACTGGTTCTATTTAGCTGGAGAACACGGGGGTGTATATTTAAAGGAACTGAGGGAACAGGGGCCAACAACTCATCAATGTCCAAAAAAGAGAGAAGAAGATTAACGCAAGAGTTGAAGAAAGATTGATGTAGGAAAATCCCACTTGTTGAAGGCTGTGTAAAGAGCCAACATCATTTACTGATAGAGAGGAGTCTGGAAATTCAGAACAAAATGAGCTAGAGAAAATAACATGAAGGGGCAATCATTTCCAGTGAAATGTGTAAATGAGAGAGAGGGGACACCTTCTCAGTTCAAAACTCTGGGTGATGGTAAATTCTCAGTGAGGTGGATATGTGATTCACAATAGTCTTTAATACATGGAGACTTCTTCATTTTCATCAGAGGGCTGAGAGATTTGTAATTTCTAAGAACACAGTGTGATACCAACAGGAAAACTAGAACCTTGGAAGGAAAAATCCAAATCTACTTTCCTTCACTTGTCTATTTACTAAATATGATGCTGGCTAAAGAGTACACTTTTTTTCTTTCTTTTATTTTAAAGAAAAGTTATAAATTTGGAGGTGTTTTGGAGGAAATATGCTCTTTGTAGCATATTCTACTGTATAAAAATCAGTTGATGACTAGGAAAAATGGCAATGATGATAAGGTCCCAGAACCCATGTGGAAGAGTAGCAGATTACAGAGCTCCAAATCAGTCTGAAGTCTCAGAGCTGAAGATTACTGTGAGAATAGTTATTCCATTGTATTCCTTGATTTCTGGGAGGATACCTATTTATAGTCCAGTTCCAGAAAAGGGAGACTTATGGTAAGAATACAGAAGAGACTCTATAATAATCAAAGTGAAAGAATTGCAGCTCACCTTTGCCTCCTAAGGACTGGAACAGGAGCTATAGCAATTGCAAGGATTCTCTGTATGTGCATTATTACTCTTTTTTCCAACTTCCTTGACTAACTCGCTGTTTTTTCTCCCTCAAAACCTAAACCTGAGACAACCACTCCTCCTCAAAAGAGTAGTGGGTAGAGATAACTTGCAATCCATTCAGTTCCAAACAGTTATTAAAATGTCAATCATTGCACAACTATTGCAGTAAATCATTGAGTTGAATTTCAATTTTTCTGAAACTGGACATTATGGGTAGAGAATTGCAACAAGAGAGGTGGCAGTAGGCAACTGAACAGTAGTAGTGTCAGTAAGAGATAGAACATTGTACACACTCAGATTTGAATTGATACGTGGTATTTGACAATCTGGAAATGGTGGGTAACAGGCAGGTAAATATGGACTTCAAGTTCTTTGAAACTGTTCTCCAAAATTCAGAAACAAATCAGTGGCTAGGAAGTCCTAAGAGGAAGACAGTGTTTGTCAGTAGCTTGATTGAAACTGGTGCAAAAGGAGGAAAGGTAAAATCGTGATGAAGGTGTCCCCATGATCAGGGATATATAGTGAGATGCGTGCTGTAGATGGGTAAGGTCCAAAGTAACACTATCCTGGGAATTTCATAATCCCTTGGGCTACCTGAGTCTGTTCTTGGCTCAAGTACAACCACAATAGATAGTGATCTTATACAGAGTTTCATTCTTTATATGGGGACACCAGAAATCCCTGATCACTCTGGCCAATATCTCAACTGGGTTGTGGAGGCCACAACAGTTTAAGTGCAGATCTGGAATCTTATTGGTTTATTCAGCTAGGCCATACAGTCATGTGGACAAGTCATGTCCAAATTGTGGTACCCAAACCAGCAGCTTGACCATCACTTTTGGGCTCGTTAGAAATGAAAATTATGAACCCTGCCCCAATTTAGTGAATCAGAATGTCTGGCTAGGGGAGGGGAGAGAGATCAGAATTTTTAAATATTCTAAAGTTTGAAATGCATTGGTATGAAGACAGTTTTCCCAGCATTCCTCTCTTCATTCAACAAGTATTTACTTTGTGCTACACATGTTTCTAAATATTGGACCTTCAGTGATGAACAAGGCAGAGCAAATTTTAGCAGTGAAGAAAAATATTAAACAATAATTTCTTCAATTAATGATTTCAGTACAGTTGTGGTCAATGTGTTAAAAATAGACACAGGAAAATTCTGAGGTATTTTGAAAACATATGATGGAGAAACTAATGATGTCTTTGGTATATCTTGGCATTGTGATGATACATATTGAAAAAAAAACAGAATGTCACATCAAAGCCATAAAAAATACTTTATCTGATGCTGGTGTAAACCAGGGGGTCACCTTTCGTAAATGACAGACCCAAGAAGGGGAGGCCTGTGTGGAATATGGTACCACTGGCTTCCAGATATTTCTTATATTTAGGCTCCCCTCTCCTTTTAAATAGAATTAAGTGATTCAGTAAAACCAATATCAGAATCAATTCTAACTCAGTCTTCAAGGGATGATTTAACTCCTGAATGTTCAGTGCAATGGTTCTTAAATAGATTTGGCACTTTCTAATCACAGCAGAAATATAAGGATACTGAGGCTTGAAGGTTAGGGCATATGCAAAGGCACAATGGGAATAAAAGATTGAGTCCATCATTGAACAAGATACAGTTCCTGCTTCTGTGGTCCCCATTGAATACTTCACAATTCTATCCTTTTAATGTAAAGGAACTATTTAGATGAGATAGATAAGGGATAATGAACTGAAATAAATTGAAATGTACTTGCCAAGTACATTTTTTATAGCTTTCATTCTTTTTTAGTCTATGAACCTTTCAGTTTTTCAATTGAAATTGAGAAAAGAATAATCTATCTTTGCATTCTGGTATTATCCCTCTTATTTTTGGGCAGCAAGAGGGGATGTGATTTCCTCAGTGCTGAAACCTCCTATTCCTCTAGTTACCAAGAAGTTTTCTCTCTTCCATCATTCTCTTCTGTTTAAGTCAATACTTCATTCTCTGTCGGTTGTTGCGGTCTATTTGATTCAACACTTCATATTACCAGTAAAATGTCAATTGTGTCATACAGTGCCTGACCCATATTTGATTCTTGATAAAGTTTTATTTGGCAGATAAATGAATGAATAAGTGTATGTTGCTTTAACCACTATCTACAAGCCTTCTAGAAAGAGTTGGAGCACAGAAGAAGAACAGTTTATAAGGCTGTATTCAAACCTGGATTATGAGATGGGATGGTGATGAATCTAAGGGACTTGATATCTTTCATTAGCATTATATGGTCCCTATGCCATCTCATTTCTCCTAACAGTTAAACAAATTTAATTTCTTTTTAACATGATGAATCTGTTTCCTCAACCAAAATATCGACTCCATGACAATAGAGATGATTTGTTTTATAATCTTTTTTCACAAATGCAGCAACTCCTACAATAATACTCTGAACTTAAAAAATGCTCAAGTAAATATTAGTTGAATGATGTCTCATTCTGAAGGTGACCCTGAGGCAAGGCTTTAAGCACAAGTATTTTTTGGGGGAGCTGAAGGAAACATCTGTGGAGGAGTAAGGAATTGGAAAAGGGAATAAAATGCAGTTAATAGAGGGTATCCAGTTAATAGAGGATATCAGGAGTCTCAGCTAGCCCCCACTGGGAATCAACTCACTTTGTTTCATTGAGGTTAGATAGGGGTGGAGACTCAGCTCCCCACTGCACCCCTCTGACACAGAGGTGAGGAGCTGTGTATGGTGAAAAGTCGAGTGTTAAGTAGCTCTGCCTCCCACTGTCTTGGTCACTCTCGTTGGTACCAGGTGAGTTTGTGGAGTTTTGGCTCCCCCCCAGCTCCCAGTGACATCAGGGGTGGAGGAAAGTAGGATGCTGATTTCCTCTGACTTTCACCACTTAGTGGAGTCTCGTTGCTACCAGATGGAGGTGGAGACTCAGCTAGCCACTGGAAGGCCCCTATGGGGCCTTCCCAGGACAGATTCCCCCCATGTTCTCAGCCTGCCTCTCTTGCCTATAGAAAAACTTTAGCCAAAGAATAAATTTAATCAGAGCAGTGAGAAAATGCAGAAGCAAAGGAAAACGGTCAAACAAGACAAAATTATAGTTTAGCCATTAAACAAAGTCAGGGACCTTTAGTTCCTTCTCAAGGGCTATAGAAAATATTCTGAGCCATATCCTTTGAGCTGGTTTGCAGAGACTGAAGCCCCCACCAGGTGGAGAAAGTTAACTACATGATGACTAGACTGAAGCCATGATATAAGCTGCTCCAGCTTGAACATTTCCAAGAGCTGGCCTCAAGGAAATGGAACAAACCAACCCTGGAACTGAAGATATTTTTAATTAATTAATTAATTTTTGGATGCGTTGGGCCTTGGTTGCTGCATGCAGGCTTTCTCTAGTTGCAGCGAGCAGTGGCTGCTCTTCGTTGAAGTGCGTGGGCTTCTCTTGTTGTGGAGCACAGGCTCTAGGTGTGTGGGCTTTGTAGTTGTGGCACTTGGGCTTAGTAGTTGTGGCTCGTGGGCTCTAGAGCACAGGCTCAGTAGTTGCTCCATGGCATGTGGGATCTTCCCAGACCGGGGCTTGAACCTGTGGCAGGTGACTTCTTAACCACTGCGCCACCAGGGAAGCCCCTGGAACTGAAGATTAACTACTTCAGACAATCAAGATGACACTGATCAGACTGCTATATGACCAATTTCAAGTTGATTTTTGGAGCTGACTGTGCTGTTTTGCATGTAGCCCCCTCCCTTCGCCTATACACCCCTGCAAATCTCCTTTAAAAGCTCTTGCCCTTGATCGGCAGTGGGGAGTTGGTTCTTCAGAACATGAGTCCACCTTCTCCTCAGGTTGCTGGCCTCTGACATAAAGCAACTTTCCTTTCCTAGAAACAATTGTCTATTGAGTATTGAGTATGAAAACAGGGAACTCGTTTTCATTTCCCTAATTCTCTAGGCTTTCAAGTGATGAGCAGCCTAACATGAGTTCAGTAACATATCCTGCTGACACTATCCACAGCCTACTTCTGCTGAATGGGGGATGGAAGAGCAACTCCCAGCTCAGACCCACATACACTACCTTGGCTGGCTGGAGAAACTGGGTGCCTCCTGCTTGCATTGAGCTGGGATGAAAGATTAGCAAATTGCTAGGCACTCTCCTCACAGGGTGGGGTAATCCTAGCACCTTGTCTGCTTCTGTGGGTTGGTGGAGTGGGTAGAACTCAGACAACTCAATCAACCCTCCTGAAACCATGGGGAAGGAAGTAATAGCTTTTCTGTGAGTGTTTGGCTTAAGTAGGATCAGTATTGCAAAAAAAAGGTTTTTTCCTGTCTTAGACCATGACTTCCCCAGTCATTTGACTAAGGATAATAGAGTTTCTCATATCTTCTTTTAATCTGTTGAATGTTCAGGATTGAGAGCTTCTATAATGCACTTTCTGGAATATACAGGAGCCAATGAGCAAACAGGGAACTCATTTTCATTTCCCTAATTCTCTAGGCAACCCACCTGATTTTCACCTTTTTACATTCCTGTGCTTGTTGTGATGTATCCAGATTTTTTTAGCTTTAAAGAGGAGAATCCAGAAGGAATGGGCTACTTCATTTTGGCCAGAACCAGAAATCCTCTCAAATTATCATTAAAGCCCTAATGCTTCTGGAAAACTCCAAGTGTATGTTCTGATGAGTTTAACACGTATTCTATTTATGTTATTCATTTTCCTCCATAGGTGAGTGAGAAAAGAAGTTTCTATTTCATTTTAAGTGGTGCCACTAGTGGATGTTATTATACATGTTTCACTTACAATCTTCCTACCAGGGAATTTTTTATGAGGGAAGATAAACAAAAGATATTACAGCACGTTTCACATGGTAAGCTTTTTTAAACTGTTCTTAATATTTTTTCTCAGTCGCTAGATTCGGGGTATTCATATGTGCCATGTACTATATTTTTCTGGCTCATTTATTGAGAAATTAATCTCACACTCAAAATCCAAAATCATTTTCTATTCCCAGCTGCAGTGACATAAAAAGTTTGCCTTAAATATGACTTCATAGATGTATTTATATTTAATCAAGCCTTTTTACTGACACTCCTGGCAACAACTGCTGATTCTGCTGCTGACAAGGGCAGGAAGGACTTTGAGTAAAATGTCATGGGATCTAGTTAGTTCAAGGCAGAAGCTTTTCCTTTGAACATCACACAGGGGTCGTACAATGTAATCTATTTATACTACCATAGTTTCCAATAATGTGGTTTGCAAAACAGAGATCCAAATGAGGAAGTATTAGAAACAACAAAAACAACCAACAAAACTGAAGAAAATGTATCCAGATTATTCCACTCCTGAACTTCTAAAAATAGTCTTGTGAGTAAATAAAATATTCATTCAGTTCACTGACCACTCAGTATGCCTGGGTTCAAATCCCCACATTCCCATTTATTGCACATGTGAATTTTGGAAAATTATTAACAAATTAACATCTGTGACTCATCTTCCTTATCTGTAAAATGGTCATAATAATAGTACCAACTTCAGTGATGGATATAAAATTAGAAGAAAATAAATGTGAAACACAAAGAACAGTGCTTAGCATGACATAAGTGCTCAACAAATGATAGTTATTTATTATTCAGGACTCATTGGGGCAGTCCGTTACTAAAGTTTTGTCAACTTAAAAAAAAGGTTTAAATCTATCAACATTTATAGATTTATCTGGGACATCAAAGATACATAAACATAGCATCTGACATCAAAGAAATTATCATCTGCTAGAAATAAAGGAGAGAGAAATTATGCTGTTGATTAATAGTGTGGAATGAACACTATATGCCAGTTAATAACAGTCATTATTGTCCCCAATTTGCAATGAGGGTCAGAAAAGTGGAGGAATGTGGTCAAGGTGACAGAGTTAAATTTATAGATTCAAGTGCAGGTATATTTGAAGTCAGAGATTATAGGAAACTCTTATAGCATTAAAGTAATTGATAATCAAAGAAAAATTAAGTGTTACCTTATGGGCTGAAGGTGATCCCGAACACCGTGAGCTAATGTCAGTTATCCCTTGTTTATGGCCAGTGACGTGCCTGGAAGATAGTCTACGTCCCAGGAAAGGAGGAACCTTATCATCACGGTCTCCTCATCTGTAAAATGAGGAGAAGAGAGAATATATCTCTAACAATCCACAATCTTATGAATGTTTATGCCCTGAAACTTCATTTCTATATTATTTGATAAATTGGAATAAAATGTAGTGGATGGGCTTGCAGCTGACTGTGAAGGTTGATGTCACAGAGAAATTATTTTCAAAACTTTTATAACACAAAGTAAGAAAGAGCAAGACATTATAGATATTAGGAGTGAAATAGGGGAACCAAAAGGGGAGGACAGATATGATATTCTTGGAGGTGCCACAAGATTCCATGCTCATTTACTGACCGACTAAAACACCGTGACTATACTCAACACAATGCACGCTATCTTATTTAATCCTTAACAAAGCCCCATGGAGTCAGAATATTTGATCCCCAATTTTATTGAATGATGGATTCTCAGAGAGGTTAAGTAATCACAGCTACAGGGTCACACAGTTAGTTTGCAGGGATGCTGGAATTAAAATTCAAGTCGACATGCAGCAATGCCCATGGTCTTTCTGCTGTTTTATAAAGACTCACAAAGTTTTCTATGTACACAAGGCACTTTGACTCTCATCTATTTATGTAAATGACAGTATGGGTCATTAATGATGCAATCGGTATTTTAATGTGTATTGACATTAACCTTTCTGAACACTGAAATGAAAGTGCTATTTTCACTCACCGATGGAGCTGGTCCTATTAAACATTGTAACCTCTCATTGTAATTTTCTTAGGAAGTGTTTTCAGGGGATAGAAAGTCAAAGAGACTGACATTTGTGAGTACTTACTCTGAGCCAAGCACTTAACATCTATTATCTTATTTAAACATTACAATAACTTTGGGGGATAATATTATTTTCCCTTTCTAGTAGATAAAGAAATTGAGGCTCAGAGAGTTTAAGTAAAAAGCCACAGTTTCCTGGAATTCAAAAGTCCCTGTTTTATGGTACTCCACACTGCTTTCCATGGCCAATTTCCAAATCAGGCTCTAGTTTTTCTGTTTCTTTGAACTTTCAGCTGGAATGTTTTCTTTTTTATTTTAGGTCATCTCCAAAAGTTCATAAATATACATTGACATCAGTGATTAAATTGTACATTGTTCAGACAATGATCAAGTCATTTTCAAGACTCACATCATGGAAGTCTAACTTATGCTTTTAAAGAGCATAAAAATACATAATTTCAGTAATTCCTGATTACTGTAGGCCTTCAGTATGCATTTGATTATTGAGTGACTCAGTAATTTTTATTAATGAATAACAACCAACATTTCCTGAGTACTTATGTCTGACCACCATGTTGAATCAGTTTGACAGCAAATAGTGCCAGTTCCTTAATTTTTTCCCTTAAATAATTTCCCCCCCCCCACTAAGGATATCTACCTTCAGCCATTTAAAATTTCCTTGAGTTGAAGAATACATATCCCTTGACACACATACCTAAATCTTTGTAATTTTTGAGAAAGAATGTGATTTGCTATATGCCATAAGCTAAATGGAGAGTTTGGGGCACACATTTGTCTGGAGACAAACTCTTGCTCTAAACAACAGTTTAAAATGTTTCAGTGAACACCTATGGAAAGTGATATATTATGCAAGCAGTTTCTTTGTAGTTGTCTGTAGAAATAGCTCAGCTACTTAGACATAAATGAGTGGTGAAGCCAAGGTGAGGTGTTCCCCAAATTCCCATGCTGAGTTCTTCTGTCCTTTGTGCTCCCATAGTACTTTTTTCTTACTTCTGAAATAGCACTCACCAGCTTGTATTTATTTGTTTACATACAAGTCTTCTGCCACAATTGACCATTAACTTTTCAATGTCAAGGACCAAGTCTTATTCCTCATTATATCTCTAGCACCTAGCACAGTGCCATAGACATAATGACTTCAATAGATATTTCTTGAGTGAGTGATTGAATGAAAGAATAGAGGTCTCCATTTTCTTCTAACATGTTAGGATTTGTGGGATTTGTTAGGATTTGTCATGTGCTACCTGGCTTCCCCTTTGACTTTTCACCCTAGCCCCCAGGAATATTGTCAGCAGCTAACCACTGTCTTAGAGTCTATTTCCCGAGGAACTCAATCTGCAACAAGTTTAAAAAAACACATTTAGACAAAAGATGTGAGAATCTGCTTTAGTGTCTTACCCGTGCCCTTAGTCCTCCAATGGGAATCTATGTTGATTTATAGATCACATGTAAGGAACTATATTATGTACTTTCACCTACATGATCTTATATAATTCTTACTTTAGCCTGAAAGCTAGGGATATTTTTTTAATTCTAAATTTTATATTTATGTGGCTCAACGAGTCTAACGAAAATGTCCACAATCTTATGGCTCATCTGAAGCTAGTAGTAAAATTTTCCTTATCCCCAAGTAATGTGATAAAGGCAAGAGCTAAATTGAAAGCTTGAGAGATTTTATTTTATCCTTCACACATGCAAAGAGTCCAAGGACTTGTTTAATATGTCACTTTTAATAGGTGCTCATTGAAAGGTTCTATAGAAGTAACCTCCATTTCACTACATCTATATTTTTCTTCAAAAAGTAGATTGAAAAGGGGGTATCTAATTTTATTTTTATAAATCCTCATCCTATTGATCTTTCTACTTCAGTCACACTGGCATCCTTGTTATTTCTGCAAAAGACCAGCACTCCCACCTCGAGGACTTTTCACCTGCAATACTTTCTGCTAGAAGGTTCTTTCTCAGAATATTTACATGACTTGTCCACTCATCTCCTCGAGGTCCTTGCTCCAACATTGTCTTCTCAATGAAGCTTTCCTTGCCTAAGGATAATCTTGGAATCTAAAATTAAAACCGTTCTCCTTCTCTATTCTTCATAAACCCAGACTTGGTAGATGCTCACTCAATAAATGCTAATTGAATAAAGTAGATTGTGGGCTATTAAAAATACCTGATGTAATGGATACTCTGCACTTCTCACTGGTCCACTGTTCTGGGCCAGTACACTCATCCCCCAGCTGCTGTGAGTTCACTGTTAATGGCACACAGGGATTTCCTTCTCTGCCTATCATTTGGTAACTGTTTAGTTATACTTTGGAAAGACAGCCGATCTCTAACGTCTGGTTACAGAGTGGTACAAAAGGCTGTCCTCTTGACTCAAAGAAGGAATAATTATGGTGCATTAATTGTCCAGACACTGAGGTCAGACTGAAGCTAGTCTTCAGCTGAAAACATAACCTGGATTAGTATTTTCCATCTCTCCATCCTGGTTTCTTCACTACCCTTCTCCTCAGTTTCCTTTTTTAAATAAATCACTTGAATAAGAAGTTCTAATTTCAAATTCTACTTCTAGGGAACCCAACCTAAAATCCCTGAAAAAAGGATGAGGATTTATTTTAAAAATTAGATATAAGATTATGTAGGTGAAAGTACATAATATAGTTCCTTACATGTGATCTATAAATCAACATAGATTCCCATTGGAGGACTAAGGGCACGGGTAAGACACTAAAGCAGATTCTCACATCTTTTGTCTAAATGTGTTTTTTTAAACTTGTTGCAGATTGAGTTCCTCGGGAAATAGACTCTAAGACAGTGGTTAGCTGCTGACAATATTCCTGGGGGCTAGGGTGAAAAGTCAAAGGGGAAGCCAGGTAGCACATGACAAATCCTAACAAATCCCACAAATCCTAACATGTTAGAAGAAAATGGAGACCTCTATTCTTTCATTCAATCACTCACTCAAGAAATATCTATTGAAGTCATTATGTCTATGGCACTGTGCTAGGTGCTAGAGATATAATGAGGAATAAGACTTGGTCCTTGACATTGAAAAGTTAATGGTCAATTGTGGCAGAAGACTTGTATGTAAACAAATAAATACAAGCTGGTGAGTGCTATTTCAGAAGTAAGAAAAAAGTACTATGGGAGCACAAAGGACAGAAGAACTCAGCATGGGAATTTGGGGAACACCTCACCTTGGCTTCACCACTCATTTATGTCTAAGTAGCTGAGCTATTTCTACAGACAACTACAAAGAAACTGCTTGCATAATATATCACTTTCCATAGGTGTTCACTGAAACATTTTAAACTGTTGTTTAGAGCAAGAGTTTGTCTCCAGACAAATGTGTGCCCCAAACTCTCCATTTAGCTTATGGCATATAGCAAATCACATTCTTTCTCAAAAATTACAAAGATTTAGGTATGTGTGTCAAGGGATATGTATTCTTCAACTCAAGGAAATTTTAAATGGCTGAAGGTAGATATCCTTAGTGGGGGGGGGGAAATTATTTAAGGGAAAAAATTAAGGAACTGGCACTATTTGCTGTCAAACTGATTCAACATGGTGGTCAGACATAAGTACTCAGGAAATGTTGGTTGTTATTCATTAATAAAAATTACTGAGTCACTCAATAATCAAATGCATACTGAAGGCCTACAGTAATCAGGAATTACTGAAATTATGTATTTTTATGCTCTTTAAAAGCATAAGTTAGACTTCCATGATGTGAGTCTTGAAAATGACTTGATCATTGTCTGAACAATGTACAATTTAATCACTGATGTCAATGTATATTTATGAACTTTTGGAGATGACCTAAAATAAAAAAGAAAACATTCCAGCTGAAAGTTCAAAGAAACAGAAAAACTAGAGCCTGATTTGGAAATTGGCCATGGAAAGCAGTGTGGAGTACCATAAAACAGGGACTTTTGAATTCCAGGAAACTGTGGCTTTTTACTTAAACTCTCTGAGCCTCAATTTCTTTATCTACTAGAAAGGGAAAATAATATTATCCCCCAAAGTTATTGTAATGTTTAAATAAGATAATAGATGTTAAGTGCTTGGCTCAGAGTAAGTACTCACAAATGTCAGTCTCTTTGACTTTCTATCCCCTGAAAACACTTTCTAAGATGAGATGAGACCTTAGAGCAGTAACAAGGTCAGGTAGGACTTTGTAGGTCACTGCAAGTACTTGACTTTTACTCTGAGTGCGATAGAAAACTATTGGGAGGATTCTCAAAAGAGTGACATAATCTGACTCATGTCTTGCAAGGAACACTTTGCTGCAGTTTTGAGGAGAAGTGGGTGGACGGGGAAAGAACAGACAGCAGTTAGAAGGCTGCTCTCTAGAAGGGGTTTCATCATCTAGGAGAGAGTTGACTATGGCTAAGATCAGATTAGAGCAGTGCAGGTGAGTGAGATTTTTTCAGATTCTGAATATATTTTGAAAATACAGCCAACATAACTTGTTAATGGATTGAATATGTGGAATGGAGAGAAGAAAATGAGTTGGATGTGATTCCAAACTGTAACACTCACAACAATTGACCAGCAGCATTGGTCTTGGTTTCAGACTGATGGTCAAATTCATTAGATACAATATTTCACTAAGCATCATGTTTATTTAGCTTTAAGAAAGGATGCAGGATAAGAATCAGTGTAGAATTCACAACAATGGCATAGAAGAGATCTGACTCACAATTTCTGAAACCTCCAAACCACTCTGCATTCTGCATTCATTCTGCATGCACAGGTTCATAAGAGAAGAAGCTGAGTGGGATAGGTTGATGTCAACTCAGGGAAACCATCATCTCTGTGGGCCCTTCTGCTTTTATATTTTGTGCTCATTTTCTGGTGCAGCAGTCTCTCTTAAATACTGGTTAATCATGACTTGATAAACAACCTCAACAATGAGGCACAGGTGCTTCGTCTTGTATATAATAACCTGGGCCAGAATCTCACTCAGCTTGGATCTGTTATACTCCTGTAAATCTCACAAGTTACTGTAGTGGGGGAAGATTTGATCAAGGTTTGAATCATCAGTTGTCCCTGAGAAGAAAAGATGACACTAATCAACCAATGGCAACTTCCTTCCAGCAATGGTTTGGCCTCAGCACCCAGAAGCATGGTGTTGCCATCCTACAGGAACAGTGGCTTTGGAAAGCATAGGAGGAAGAATATTAGGAATTTAGTTTTGGACACATTTAATTTGAAATGCGTTTTATGTGGTACATCCAAGTGGAGATGAGTGGGAAATTTGATACGTGAATCTGAACTTCAGAAGAGAAGGCTGGGATAGACATATATATTTCAGGGTTAATAACATAAATGGTATTTAAAGCCCTGAGTCTAGATGAAAACAATGAGATTCAAAGAGAGTGAGTATAGGTAAAGAAGTCTAAGAGTTGAGAATTTTGGTTGTCAAGGCAATAAAAGAGGACTAGCAAAGGACAGTGAGATCAAGAGGCCAGTAAAATAAGAGAAAATCAAGAATCTCTCATGCTCTATAGGCCAATGGAAGAACGGTTTAAAAATTAGGGATGTAGCAATCAACTGCATCAAATTTTGATAAGCAGCTGACTAGAATGAAGACTGTTAGGCTTAGTCACAAGAAGGACAATGCTGACATTTACAAAGGCAGTTCTGAGAAATGGTGTGGAAAGATTGATTAGAGATGGTTCAAGAGAGAATGGGGAAAAAAAGAATTAGAGACACAGCAGGTACAGATAATCTCTGCTTTAAGATGAGCAGGATCAGAGAATTGCACCAATAGGTGGAGAGATAGTAATCAAATGAGTTTTTGTCGTTGCTGCTGTTGTTTAAGATAAGCGATATTGAAGGCTTGGGAGAATGATCTGGTAGATGAGGAAAATTAATAATGAAGGAAAGGAGAATTACTAAAATGATGTTCTTAAGTGTGTTAGAGAGAATGGAGCCAAGGCACAAGTGGAGATGTTGACCCCAGAGAGGACTGCACACAACTCCTCCATTTTAACAAGAGGAAAGGAAGAAATACATGGGCAAAGATGCAGGTTATTGGGTGGAAAATTTGTGGAAGTTCTTTCCTCAGCATCTATTTTCTCAGTGAAATAGAATACAAGGCAGATGTCCGAGATGGAGGAGAGAAGAGGAGGTGTTGGATGTTTAAGGAAAGAAGAGAAGAGGTGAACTAGGTTTGTAGGAGAGTGAATGGATAGAGAAATGTAGTTAGGATTGCTTGGCAGAAGTAAGAGTCCACCTGTGAATAGTGGCCAAGGTTTTACAGTAAGACAGAGCAGGGTAGTTGTGCTTTTCTCCAGCCATGCTCAGTTGTGTGAAGGGAGTTAGTGATAATCAAGGTTAGAATTTTTTCAGGTGAGTATATAAAGTGAGAAATGAGCAAGATAATTGAAAGCATGTACAAGGGAGTTATTGCAATGATGGACCATGAAATCCAAACTGTTTAAGAATCAAAATGAGGACAGGACACAGAAAGTAGGGGAAATGAGGGCCATTAAAAATGAGATAAAAATCAAAAGAGTGAAGGTCCTGGAAAAGTAGAAAATTTGTTAGACAGGCGCTCCAAGGAGCAACTTAGAAAGATAAGAGGTGATGGTCTAAATGCAGGATGCCTAAAATTTAGACTACAGAGAGACCGCATTTACAAGTCATATCTTGACTTAGGATATGACTTTGACAATATGTGGTTAATGTAGTAGAGGACACATTTATTGAATCAAAGAAAGCTAAGACTCGATAGTCCAATAAAATGGAACTTTCATCCTGATGGACATTACAATCACTAATAGTTATGATGGGGTATTGTTGGAGTGAACCAAGAGCTACAATACTCAAAAAATTAAGAAGTGACCCAAGAGTATGTAGGTGAGGACAACAAGGCTGCATAGTGAGAATCTGTGTAAAGGTGGGAAGAAGAATTGTCTGGAAGCAGCAATTGGGAGCAGAGGGTATATACCCTTGTTCCAGCCCATTGGTGGACTGCAGGTATGCAGTGTCACATGGGAGCAAGCATATTACAGATTTAATGACACAGAGACTACCTTATTCACAAGCAATTCCAAATTCTGGCAGAAAGAGTCATATTTGTCCAACTTGTGTTCGGTGATCACTCCTGATTCACATAGCTGTCATCGAGGGGTTGGGAGGGGTACAGGCACAGAGGACTAACATGGTTGCCAGGGCCTTCTCCTGTCACCTTATAAACAGAGAGCAATCTCTTAAATATATTTACTAACTTCTTTCCACCAAAGAAGAGTTGCTTCCAAAAAGATCATTAACCTTTCCATTATAGCCTTTTTGTTTTGTTTTGTTTTCCTTTTCAAAACTCAGAACCGGCAGTTCTCTATCTAGGAAGAGTTGCATCAATGGTCAGGCACTGGTCAGGCAATGGTCCACACAGTTGAGCTCCAGTTAGACATCCTAACACACTCTTCGTAATTACATTGCTATTCCACAACTAGAAACTTCCCAGCTTGAAACGAGCTCAAAAAGAAACTGCAGCAACTTACCTGGCACTGCCACTGTTTATTGTTGGGCAAGCAACCCTGCTTGGCACAGGACATCTTGATTTGTGTTAATGTCTTAATGCACTATCTTTGTAATACCCCTTATATTTATGTATGACATAAATCAAATCCTGCTCAGAACTAAGTTGTTGCTGCTTTTTTTCTCCTATTCTCCTGCTGGGTGTATTTATTTTATTCTGTGTCGTATTGTACCCTTACAGCAAATTTATCTGAGCTTCGACTTTTACTGCTGATTTAGCAAATATTTTGTATTCTGCAATGAACTGTAAACATTTTTTTCTGACAGATCCATTATGACAAGTGTTATAAACTCTTCACTGCAGACTATCTCTTCTATTGAGCTGCTGTTTATATCAATTTTACTATGCACAGAAAATGACGCTGGTAGTATTGTACCGTCTGAGCTCGGCCAGGACAATCAATAAGTCCTGCAACATAGAGCATCTATATACTTAGTTTCATTGCATGTTTCTCATTTATACAGCATGTTAGTGGGAATCAAGTTTTAAGAGTAGTCAAATGAGCTGAAACTAGTCCATGAGCTCCCGTTTCTTTCCATTTAAGAGTTTGTGTATAAACATACACAACATTTTTAAGTAGCTTATAAAGCTTCTCATTTCCTATCAGGTCTAAAATGTCAAAATGTATCTACATTAAACCCGTGCTGCATCTGAGAATAAACATTGATCCCAAAGAAAAACCTTCACTCTGCTAAGCCACGCCCATAGCTTTGCTTACCTTCTGTGATGGTGGTGGGAGGTGTCTTTCATTTACCAGTAGCTTTCAGTGAATAAGAGTATCAAAATTCTACCCAAGGGCTTCCCCGGTGGCACAGTGGTTGAGGGTCTGCCTGCTGATGCAGGGGATGCGGGTTCATGCCCCCGTCCAGGAAGATCCCACATGCCGCAGAGCGGCTGGGCCCATGAGCCATGGCCACTGAGCCTGCGCGTCCGGAGCCTGTGCTCTGCAACGGGAGAAGCCACAGCAGTGAGAGGCCCGTGTACGGCAAAAAAAAAAAAAAAAAAAAAAAAAAAAAAAAAAAAATTCTACCCAAAAAAGTGAGGAGGAGATAAGAAAGGAAACTCATGTGTTGTGGGCTGAATTGTGTCCCTCTCAAATTTTCTATGTTGAAGTCCTAATTCCCCAGTTTCTCAGAATGCCACTCTACTTGGAGGTAGGATGTTTAAGGAGGTAATTAAGTTAAAAGGAGATCATTAGATACAGCCTTAATCCAATCTGGAGAAGGAGAATAGGACACAGATGTAAACACAGAGGAAAGACACATGAAGACACAGGGAGAAGACATCCATCTCCAAGCCACAGAGAGAGGCCTCAGAAGAAACCAACCCTACTGACACCTTGATTTCAGACTTTTAGTTTCCAGAATTGTGAGAAAATAAATTTCTGCTGTTTAATTCACCAAATGTGTGGTATGTTGCTATGGTAGCCCTAGAAAATTAATACACCATATTTATTATCTCTAATTTTCATGGAACTTTTCATACATAATTTTATTTAACTTCCACAATAATCCTGAGATGTATCTAACCATTCATTTTTAAGGATGAAGAAACAAGCTCAGAGAGATTAATCAACTTACTCTAGGTCGCCCAGCTAGATATTAAAAAGCTATGGGTAAAATCCACGTTGTTCAGACTCAAAATCCCTTCTCTTTTCCCTTTACATATTGTCTATATGTTTAGCTTTCTGGTTAATTTCCATTACTAAGATGGAAAGGAAGGCCATGTCTGGGCTATACACAAATCTTTGAAGGAGATTTCCCCCTGCAGTTAATGCTCCCATTCTTGCTGAATAAGGCATGCATTTTGTGAAATTTTCAAATCTAAGAACAGCTCATTTACATCAGACCTAATTATTAACATTCATGGAACCACCTCTAAGGAAGAATAGAAACCAATATTTTATTTGAAGAAGGAATTCTGGTTAACAATACCACATACCTTGACAGTTTCACTTTTCATTCATTAAATTACATTTGAACAAATAGCTGTTGATGGCCTTCTGCATTTTGGGCACTATGTTTGGCACAAAGAATGAAGAGTGGATAAGACAGACTTTGTCCCCGCCCTCACACAGATTTCATTATAATAATCACACTGAGTTAGGTGGGTTTTGCTTGCCAGCCTGTTTGTTTTATTCTTGTTTTTAAACATGTCTCTCTTCTGTCTGAATGGAAAGCCACGAGGTCATGAACTGTGTGTTGTTTGCCTTTGTGGTTCCTGTGCCTGGCAGAGTGCCTGGCACATCTTAAGAGCTCAATAAATATTTTTAAATTGAATTGGGATTCCAAATTTATAGCTGAGGAAGATGAATGAATAATATCCTGTCACTTGACAGGTGTTCAAGCGACATTCTGAAAACTGATGACAGCTCAGCCTTTGTTTACCCCACATAAATACCAACCATTCAAATGGTTCATAAAGCTGCACTAATGTGAAAAGGTAATCTTAAACCCCAGATCACTAATTGTTGCCTGCTCTTTCCTATTTCTTCCACTCCTATTTTTATACCATAATGTGATTTTTATAATATTTTTACTTTGATTTAAGAACAAGAATTATAGAAATTATGAAATACACACAATGACTCATCTTTGTGTCATAACCTAGATATAACCACTGTTACATTTTTTAAAAATAGTTACCCTAAATATATTCTTTTACAGATGAGAATCATACTATACAGAAAGTTCTACAACATGCCTCTTTCACAAAATATTTATTGAAAATATTGACCCATGTCATTAAATATTCAAGCATGATTTGACAGACTTGAATGGACTTAATGGATTTAATGAGTAGTACTTAGTTTTCATTCATTTATTCAGTGCATATCTACTGTTTACCAGACACCATGGTAGACACCAGAGCTACAAAAATTATAAGGTATAAGACCAACTCTTAAAAGTTGTACTATGATCTTTGGATATTCTCTCTCCACTGTATGAAATTGTCCAGTATTATTTTATTTCTTTACCTTGTATTAATTTTTTCAGTAAGTATTATTTGTTGAGCATAAATTATGTGCTAGCTCCCACTCCTTCAATCCATCTTTCGTTCAAAAATATTTATTGAGTATCTAATATATGAAAGTCTCTGTTCTAAGCAATGGGAAGATATTAGTGAACAATGCTGTTAATACTTCTGTCTTCATGGAGCTCACTTCTTATTGGAGGTATAGAAAAAGTAAACAGGACAGAGAATGTAGCCTGTGATTAGGGGTAAGAAGTATAGAGAAAAATAAAGCAGGTTTGGGGGAATATAAAACTGTGACTAGAAGATGCAATTTATATAAGATAGCCAGGGCAGATTTTTAGACATAAGGCAGCATTTCAGCTGTGACATTAATGATGCGAGAGAACAAGTTCTTCAGATGTCTGGGGAAAGAGTTTGAGGCAGAGGAAACAGCAAGTGCAAAATCTCTGAGGCAGGAATATAGGCCTTGTTGGTTGGGGGAATACTGAGGAGGCCTGTATGCTGAGCATGCAGTGAGCGTGGTAGAGGATGGTAGAGGGAATGTGATCAGATGGGGATCACAGAGCGTTGAAGCAGTAGGTAGATAAAATGATATTGGGAACTTCTGGAAGTTCTTTTCTAAATACTTTCATTTTCTCAGTGAAATAGGAATTAAAGCCATCATTTGAAAGTAGGGAGAAAAAGAGGCAAAGGAAACTAGTCTTTGAGGGGAGAAGGAGCCTGACTGGATGACTGGGGCATGGTATAGGACTGCAGAAAAGCACTAAGATCTCCCTTTTGGAGCCGTGACTCTGTATCACATCTTCAGTGGATCTCTCCTTCCTGTTCCTGTCACTATTAAGTGATTCTTCCTATTTTGTCCCATAGGACTTTGTGCATTACTCATTTACAGGCCTTATCACGTGTTATTGTAATTAGTCTCTTACATGACTTTCTCTCTGGATGGACTGTAAGCTCTTCAAAGGCGAGGATAATGCTTGATTCACCATAGTAACCACAGCACAGTTTTAAATACCCAGTAAATAACAAATAAATCTCTGCAGCATGAATGTGTGTAATGAATGAATGTTTTTAATGACCTGTTTTTTTCCATTTTTTTGTCAAGGGTCTCAGCAACCAAGACCAAGCATAAATACTAAGATTTACCATCCTTATTGGAAAAAATCTTGGCCTTTCTTAGAATCTAAAATTACACACTTTTATCAGCAGCAGCAGCTTTTTTATACTTCCAAAAAAAGTAGTATCAATGTGTCAACACAGCACACAAAAAAAACCCATGAACCTAGGAGAGGCTTAAGAACATTAAGTCACCAGTTTAGATTTAGTCTGTATAGTCTAGGACATGGGAGAAAAATAATTTTATCCCACATGGAAAATGCTGGTGGTTGGGAGTAGATGCATGTTTAGAGGAATTATAATGTCCTACTTAAGACTGAGAATGGAAGAGTGGCATCATTGTTTAGGGACATCTACATTGGCTGTGGCACTGATGGATGACGGCAGGCCTGCTGTGAAATACCAAATATGGATTAAGGTATTGGTAGGCTTTTGTTAAACCCAAGACAATGTTTGTTATCTTTTAGTTGCTTAGTTATTCAATACTATTTATTGAGAACTTCTCTGCTTATTGTGCTCTATACTGAGATTACATTGATGAATGAGTCCAGATTCTTCATGTCTGTGGAAGAGAAGCAAGTAAGTCTAACTTATATTACGATCTGAGTGGGACTTCTTAGAGGAAGTTTAGGGTGCAGTAGGAATGCATATAATGAGGCAACTAAATCAAAATTGGGGGAAACAAAAAATATTTGTCTGAATTGGTACCTTCTTGGTTCTGGTCCTTTATATAAAAAGCTTAGAAGTCAACACTCCATCCTAACAACAAGTGAAAAGCTGAACAGACTTAAAAATTGACAACTCCTTTTGGATCTTTAAGAGAGGGAAGGACACAGGGCAAATCTCTGCCCTCTGAGATTGGAGAGACAAACAGGTGAATACAGGAAGTCGTGGCTTACTGGAGCACAGACTCAGGAGCAGAAACCACCATGGGAACCATGGGAGCCTGGCTAGGAAACTGGAACTGAAATTGATTAACTGCTGGATGCTCAGTGGTGGACAACTATGAGAGTTAAAAACTCCAGGGGGAAACAGTCATGGGACCCCAAAATATTGTGAGATTTACCTTCAGGAGCTCAACCACATTCTCACAGTAAATATCTGAGAAAAATCCCTTCAAGCTTCTGGCAGGGGAAAGGGAAAAGGAACCATATTGCAATATATCAGAGCACTCTGTTCTTTTCACAAGGCCTATTCTGAGGGAAAACTAGTTAACCAGAGCCTAACCTGCTGGGGTATTATCAGAGCCTAATTTACCTGAGGGAAGGGAAATACCCAACTCCAGCTGCTCTAGCCATCCTGTTCCCCCTTTGTGGGGAGAAAAACACTGCAACTCTTGTGAAGCTCACAGTCCAGAGGCATAAGCTCCCTTAAAGACTGAGTCCTAATTGTAGGAATACAGAATGCTTCCCCTCTCCGCACATCTCACCACTGCGTTACCAAAGGACTATATATAGCTGTTCCTTTTACCCTGCTATCAAGAAAAAAATTTGCAAGGCTTACCAAAATAAGCAACTTCTGAGCAAGAAAATAAAGAATGAATGGAAGTTAACCAAGAAAAAGATAGAAGCATGGTTCAAACACAGATAAGAATGCTTTAGGTGGAGAGCAGACTATATTCAAAGACCCCAAGGTAGGAAGGAACATGGTAAGTTTTGAGGAAAGCAAAGAAGGACACTGAGGCTAGAGTTAGAAGAAAGGGGAAAAACAGTATGAAAACTACTGCAGAGATAAGCAAGGTCCATATTATAAATCTTAAAATTGGATTAATAAAATTAGAACTTATTTTAAGAGCATTTGAAAGGCTTCAAAAAGTTTTAATAAGGAGAATGACAAAATTAATTATGCATGTTAAAATTACCATTCTGCCTACCTTAGACAGGGTGAATTATCAAGAACCAGGTCTGATGATAGGCAGACAAGTAAGCAGATATTACAAATATCAGAAAAGAGATAATGGTGGCCTAAAATGGGATAATGTCAAGGAAGATGAACATAAGTGAATGGAGTCGAGTGGTGTTTATTAAAATCAATGAGACTTGGTACATGATTAGAAGTTGGTAATACAAGAGAAAGACACATGACCTTTAGGTTACTTGTCTGGCCAACTAGATGACTTACAATAACATCAATTGAGATAGGGGGAATGAGAAGCAGGTTTGAAGGAGGTAGATTATGACTTGAATTTTGCAGGTTGAATTTCTGGAGTTTGGGGAACATTTAACAGGAGATGCCCTCTAGACTAGTTAGATATATAGGTTTGAAGCTCAAAAGCAAGATATAGGTGGGACGAATAGGTCTGGGTGTTATAAATAGTAATTAAAATCATATATGATGATGAGATGATTCAAGGAAAGAATATAGAATGAAATGAATAACTGACATTGTTTCAGTCATCTGCCTGATTCTCCAAGTTCCACTGATGTTTCTTGATTCTGAAAAAAGCTCTACTATGAATTGCCATTATATTCCAAGCCTGTCACTCCTCCTGGGCCCATGGTCTCTGGATTCCTTCTCATATTTAGTCTCGTTCTTAGATCTACTCACTATCAACAAACTTCAGCATTTTTTTGCTTTCTATGCAATCCCCTTGCTCCTAAGGCAAACTATAACATCTGTGCTGGCATCCAGTATCTTCAATAAACCCTTATATTAGGGTGCCTAGCCATGGAAAATTGGTGGACACTTTCAGAGAAAGATTTGACTCTCAAGTTTCCTGTAATTCTTAGGACCAGAGCCCTAAAGGAACTATTTGTACCAAGGGCAGCAAGAGCCTCTTCATTACTGAATTTTTTAAGCAATCTTAAAAATTGCATTTCTTGACCTTTTATCCACACGTATTAGTGTAGAGAATTCTCATCAACCTAAAACAATCTCTTCCTTTAATTTTGTGCCAACACATACTTTACAATTCATTGTGGCTTCTCTAGATATTCATTAATACTGATATGGTTTCCTCCTCCTCTACCTAAACATAATTTAGAGTCATTCAAGGTTATTTTTATTTTTCTCTTTTCCCATTTTATTTCCTTAAGTCATCTTACCAATTTGTATGATTTCCTTCTCTCCCGTTGCCAACATTTGGTCATGTACCAAGTCCTGTTGATTTTCCCTACTAAAATACTATTCATCTCCATTCCTTTATCTTCATATACCTTGACATTATCTCACTCTAGGCACCATCCCATCTTGTCTTATCATTGCAATACCTGCTATGTATGTCAGTGAGGCATAGGAAACAGAAGCTCCCAACTCCATGTACAGTCAATTAAAACAGCTACATTTTAGTCCCTTCTTTTTAAAATACATTACTTAATTAATGAATTAATACATTTCAAAAAAAGTTAAATTTTTAGACTTTCCAATTGCTAATTGTTTTATGTTATATTATCCAAAGGAAATGATTTTACTAACAAGATGTATCATAAGAACAGCTCAGAAGTGCATTATGAGTAATTACATCTCAAGACAATTTACACTGTGGTATAAACAGTCTCTTGCTGCATTAAAACCCCTTGGGAAATGATCCTATTGCAATATTAATTCCATTTCATAAAGCTCTGGTAGATGTCATTGAGATTATAGTCAACACTTTTTCTTAAATAATAAGTCATATTAATGTGTGTATAAAGCATGTTTTGACAAGGCAGTATAATATTATTATTATTTATTGTGTCCAAAGCACCTCTCAGCCTGTAGGAAATTAGCTTGAATATAACATTATAGCTCCTCTAGCTTCTGCTTTAATGGGCTTCCAGACAACAGCCGGCTTCCACTCCTTGAAGACGGCTTAAAAGAGTCTGACTGCTCCTGCTGAGCTGGTCTCCATGAAGTGTGAAGTTTTTAAACTGATCTCTGTTCAGCCTCAACCATTTAATTTGCAGCTTAGTAATTAGTAGAGGTCTGCTATGCAGATCAACAAGGGTAAAAATTAAGATTTGCCAATACATACTGAAGAAAGCTGAGTGGGAAAGAGCAAACCTAGTGCACTGGAAGAAACTGTACACTAAGACCTGAAGGACCGAGTCTGCTTTTTATTTAGAGAGTGTGAACTCTTCCTGCACTGCCCTGAGGCACCGCCATGCTCACTTCACAGAAGATTCTAAAATGGGGAGTTACTGCAAGGACACCTTGATTTCCTGAAGCTCAGGAAAAGAATAGGATAATTCAAACCAAAAGAAAACAACTAGACAACCAACCAAACAAACAAACACCTAATAGTTACCCAGTGGTTCAAGCTGTGAAGCTTGTCATCATAAAATGAATACACATTTATAATTGTTGCCAGTTCTTTTTTTTTAAACATCTTTATTAGAGTATAATTGCTTTACAATGGTGTGTCAGTTTCTGCTTTATAACAAAGTGAATGCTATACATATACATATGTCCCCATATCTATTCCCTCTTGCAGCTCCCTCCCTCCCACCCTCCCTATCCCACCCCTCTAGGTGGTGACAAAGCACCGAGCTGATCTCCCTGTGCTATGCGGCTGCTTCCCACTAGCAATCTACTTTACCTTTGGTAGTATATATATGTCCATGCCACTCTCTCACTTTGTCTCAGCTTACCCTTCCCCCTTCCCGTGTCCTCAAGTCCATTCTCTAGTAGGTCTGCATCTTTATTCCCATCTTGCCCCTAGGTTCTTCTGACCATTTTCTTTCTTTTTTTTTTTTCAGATACCATATATATGTGTGAGCATACGGTATTTGTTTTTCTCTTTCTGACTTACTTCACTCTGTATGACAGTCTCTAGGTCCATCCACCACACTACAAATAACTCAGTTTAATTCCTTTTTTATCGCTGAGTAATATTCCATTGTATATATGTGCCACATCTTCTTTATCCATTCATCTGTTGATGGACACTGGTTGCTTCCATGTCCTGGCTATTGTAAATAGAGCTGCAATGAACATTTTGGTGCATGACTCTTTTTGAATTATGGTTTTCTCAGGGTATATAAACTCAAAATGGATTAAAGACCTAAATGTAAGGCCAGACACCATCAAACTCTTAGAGGAAAACATAGGCACAACACTCTATGACATAAATCACAGCAAGATCCTTTTGGACCCACCTCCTAGAGAAATGGAAAGAAAAACAAAAATAAACACATGGGACCTAATGAAACTTAAAAGCTTTTGCACAACAAAGGAAACCATAAACAAAGTGAAAAGACAACCCTCAGAATGGGAGAAAATATTTGCAAATGAAGCAACTGACAAAGGATTAATCTCCAAAACATACAAGCAACTCATGCAGCTCGATATGAAAAAAACAAACAACCCAATCCAAAAATGGGCAGAAGACCTAAATAGACATTTCTCCAAAGAAGATATACAGATTGCCAACAAACACATGAAAGAATGCTCAACATCATTAATCATTAGAGAAATGCAAATCAAAACTACAATGAGATATCATCTCACACTGGTAGAATGGCCATCATCAAAAAATCTACAATTAATGCTGGAGGGGGTGTGGAGAGAAGGGAACCCTCTTGCACTGTTGGTGGGAATGTAAATTGATACAGCCAGTTCTTATCTTTTGATGCAGCAAGAAAGGTCAAATCATCCACCCTGATGATATCTCCATCAACACAATACCACAATCATTCTATCCATGGCACTCCACCTAACATCCCTCCCTACATCTCCCAGTTATTTAAATCCTGCACACCACTGGCTCAAACTACATATACCTATACTCATACCTCCTCAGGAGCTTTCTTGATTATTCTAAAATCATAGCGCACCCATTTCTCATTTCTTTCACATATATGTAGGTTACATAAATTACATGTAAATTTAATTTAGTTATTATTTTCATATGATTTACATATATACTGACATCATGAGGTTAATTCAGAACAAGTGATATGGTGTATGACACTGATTATATCTACACTGTATCACTTCATTGTTTTGAATTGTCTCACATATGTTGGTTCTTCCTCCACATTTGGATTATAATTTCAGAAAGAGCAGACAACTTCTCCAAGATTTAACTGGCCTGGATCTTAACCCTGGTTTTCATACCAACTTGCTTTAAGGCTTGGTCAGGGCTGCCATAAAATTACATGGAAAATTCATATAATTATGTAAAAACATTTTGTTTCTATTGGAAACTTCATTTTTCACCTTCACAAAGATAATGTTGGAGTAGATGGATCTTTTTTTTTTTACAACTCATATTTTAGTTTGATTTGTGCTTTTTTTCTCATATTTTCCATGAAAGTTCATATAATGTTGTATGCATTTTAATTATTCAGTAAATAAATGAATTGCATTGTGGTGGCTGGCTGGCTGGATATATGGCTCACTGAATGGCTATCTGGGTGGGATGCATAAATAAGTGGAAGGATATTTATATGAACTGGCTTTTTGGAAGGATTTTATTTCTTCCTGGCATCCAGTAGAAGGCACAGATTGATTTACAACTGAGTTCTTGCTTTACCCAACATAGAGTGTTATGAATAGAACTCTGAGACTCTTCTCTGCTGGAAACATCACAGGACAGAAATTATCTGCCTAAGAAATGAATTTCTCTCTGATCTATTTCCCTGGAGTACTAATCCCCAAGGGTTTCAAAGGTAGTGCCCAATACTTTGAAAGACCCTTGGATCCTTAGCCAGGGAATAGAAAAAGAACTATTCCAAGCCATTTATTTTTTCAAAAGGAAAAGGCGCCCACTTTTCCTCATTCAACCATCACATAATGAAAATGTGTCCCAGACAACATCAGAGTTAATTGAAACTCATAACCCCCAAGATCATTTTTTTACCTTGTTGCTGGCTGGTCTATTTTTCACTTTGGCTTAGTCTTTTGACAAGTCATATAAAAGAAAGGGTGAGAGAATATCTCTGATGTCAAAGGCTGCCTCTCTCTCTCTCTGGAGCTCACCGTGCCATGTAGGCAGGTGAGAAATGACCCTATTATTGCTTCCAAGACCTACGAATGGCCAAGACTTTCCAACGGAGCAATTTGCCCTGAACAAGTGTATTCCACAAACAGACAGTGCCCCCTTGGCCTGTTTAAGAGCAAAGCCATAGGTACCATTTAGTTACATCCACCAGTAGAGAAGAAATAGGTAACTTAATGCAGTTGCTAATTCTTAGACAATACAGTCATTTAGATTTTATTAACTGGTTTAAGAACCACAATTTAATTTTTGAAGAATCTAACTAAACCTATACTGGTGCTTCCTATACATACTTGCTGCATTCTTAACTTTTTATACTGAATGGAGTAGTATAAGGTAACACCAGTAAGGATCACCTAGATCGTTTCTAGATGACTCCATGTCTCTTTGCTTCTCAGAAACCTTATTTTCTCTTAATAAGATAAGCCAACTCACCTCTTAACTTCCTGAGCTCCCTGTTTACCCACTGACAAGAGAAGCTTGACATAACCAAGTAGAATGCCAAGCTCTCCAATTTAATAGAATCTGTTCTATTCTAGAACAGTGTTGGGTTCTCTGGTGGAAGCATTCTTACTCTGAGCATTAAGATGCCTGCACTTATAGGACTCAGAGGCATAGATTCTAAAAGCTAAAGTGTCACTAGTAGGAATTAAGGGTAATGATAAACAGAATGACCTCTAATTATGTCTCTTGGTTCCTAGATTTATGTACCCGTACTAGACTGTATACTACACAACTGTATCACAGCATCTCAACATTATGAGGCATTACCTCCAAGCTAGATCTTAAGTGAATTTTCCTTGCTATTCTATCATCCTGCAAGTCTGTCTCTTTGAGTGATGAGGATATGGTAAGATTAGTGATTCCTATAGATATCATTGCTTCATTATTTCTTTGAAAAGTGAGTTCACTTTGCATGGGATAACATAATAAAGCATTCAGTAAGTTTCAGATGGCATTTCAGGCAAAAAAATAATGATGAGTTAGAAGAAGCAAATACCAACTCAGGTGTGTTTCAAGTTAGGCTAAATTAATATTTCCCACCTGATAAGTGGGAGTTCATCACAATCAAACTATTGCTGTGTGGCTTCTTTATTAAGTCATAACTTTTGTGGGCCAAAGTTTGTCTGCCATTGCTTACAAGTTCAACAGTAGCAAAAGGGAAATCAACCTAATGAAGGGAAGCCCATATTATTGAGCCCATGCATACTTTACTTGTTCACAAGCCTATTGAGCAGCCTCTGGATTGCTGAGGTAAGAAGCTATTACCTGGCTGACCTCTTCTTAATTACCTTCTTCATAGGAAGCTTACTTAATAAAAATTTATTTGGAAAACAAATATTATCAAATTCTGTGCTTATTTCAAAAGATCCATCCTATGTTTTCCACAGTTATCTTTGTTATGAACTCTAGCTTCTTCCAAGTCCTTGACCATTTATCCAAATCATTATCTCACCATTTATAAATTACTAGGAGTATTTTCCTTTCCCACTATCTTTCAGTATCTAATTAGGCTTAGAATGGATTAGCAGTCAATTTCCATTGGATGCCAATTTATCATGCAGATTTATGTCTAAACTACTCTTGATTGTTTTCCTCCTTAGATAACTGGTCACAGGTAACTCCTCATAAGGCTATAATTACATGTTAAAAGAGAGACGACATTGAACCAGGAGTAGCCCATAGAAACTATGTACAATTCTGTATTTTTAATACCTTTTTGATTTGGATCCAGCACTTTCACATGATTTTGAAAGTTTAGTAGACACAACAAATGTGAAGAATCAATGGATCAAATAATAAACATTTATGATTGGCAGCTTGAGCTGCATAGTCATTGGTATTTCCTAATTAGGTATTAATTCTGTCTTAGTTTCTTGTAGGAGAGAAAAGCTATTTTAAATGGTGGGAAGTTAAATTTAGAAGATGGTAAAATTTTCCTCCAAAGTCATGAAGGTCTCCACTGGGAAGCCACTACTGGAGCATGTCAAAGGTACAATATAACATTTCCATCTTCCCCAGACATTTCAAGCACTCCTGGGCCTGTCCATCCATAAGGGTCAATGAGCAGTGCTGCTTGCTCATTTACCTACTGGAATATATTTTCACATCCTAGTTTCCCATCCCCAAACTAGAAGCATTTCAGTTCATCTGGCAAATACATCAGAGCAGCATACCAAAATGTGGTGTATTTTGCTATTGGAACTCAAAGATGCACACCAATCATTGGGTATATTTCTTCGTATGGGGGCAAAGTGATGTCCTAGACTTTGCAAGTGATATCTCAACATGTCCCAGATTATTGGACCCACAGAAACTTCACTGAGGTGACATGTATCTATAATGAAGTTTATCTCTAACCTTATTATGTGCACATGTCACCCTGAAATATCTAGGATACCAGCTATTTCCTGCTAAGATACTAACAACATGAAGTCATCATTGAAGTCAACCTCTGCAGTGCTGTATGGGTTAATGAGATACTCAAGGAATCAGCAGGCTATATTGTGATACAAAGCCAAAGAATGACATAATCCTGATGTATTTTAGCAAAGGTGTACTGTCTTTTTAACCCAATAACTAAAGAATAGTGTTTTCAGTTTATTAGGATAAAGAAAAAAATATCAGATCAATAGCTGTATCAAGATGCCAAATGCCATTTTGAATTTCTCAAATGATAAGATTATATCTGGAACAGTAGCTTTAATCAGTCATCCTTGGAGGAGAGCAGGAGCTATGGAAATGCTCCATTTAGGTCCCCCTTCAAAGAAGGATTTGTTGCCCAGCTACACAAGGTGTGGTTCCAGCTGGTAGCGCCTTCAGGTTTCATTTTCACTGAGCTGAGATTCTATTCTACTCATCTCAGGGTTGCCCTGGTCATCGATTTAGCAAGGTGATGGGTGGCAAAATAGCCTGACCATTTTTGCCCAATGTGGGACTTCTCTAACGGACAGTTTTGCCCTGGAGCTTCCTGTTGGGTTGGCAGAGATTTTGTCAGATCTGTATCTGTATCACAGCCTCCCTGCTGTGACCTTATTACGTTTTTCAACATCAGTGAGAAATAGATTCCTCTGAATTATAAGAGAGCTCATGAAACAGTACGGATATTGAAATAGAGGATCAATTACTTCTTTTGCAGTAATTCTGAACTTGAAATGGCTATAGCACTGCCTATGTAGACAAGAAGACAAACCAGCATATTGAAAAGATGTATACAAATTAAAAGTATCAGAAAAAGCTGAAAAAAAATCTTATGGATTCCCTTGCACAATCCTGCTTCCTCCTCCCTTCTCTTCACAGATGTTACAGATCAGTAAAACTTTAGCACTCTTAACTCCATCTCAACCTCTGCTTCCTAAAGAATCTAACCTGCAACATGAAGTCTGCATTAATTTCATGTGGTGTTTATTTCTTTTTTCTTTTTTTCTTTTTCTAGAAACTGTCTATCCTCTGTACCCTTGCTGGAGACTTAAAGAGGATTTTTTTTAATAGAAATCATCCTTTCTTCACCTTTACATTATTTTGGTGGTGGCACAAACTGTCAGGATTTTTAGAGGTGAGATATTGGTTCAAATGTACTATTTTAGTAGGAAGGGTTAGCAACAGTGCTCCTTCCTTGACATTCCTGACATAATAATTGCCATTCCATAGATTATGGCGCCTCTCCAGGGATGTTGGTAGGTTCTGAGCCTGTACCAACTATATATTCAGGAACGTGGAAAGAGACAACAGGGTCATAATGATTTTGCTTTAAGTGTTCCCCTGCCCTGATCTCTGCACTAGCTGTTTCCTTTGAGTTCTTTCTTTTTTTTTTTCTTTCTATTTTCTTCGGTTTTTGTCTTTAATATTACAGGACTCTCTCAAATGTTTGGTGATCTTTAGCACTCTGCTCCTATTTAAGATTGAAACAGAGAGAAAGTGCATTAGTAATGTGTTCTGTGTAGCCTGGGCTTCAGGAAGATCCTCTTGAGTTGTTTCATAGGAAAGATACCTGATTATCTATTTCTCTAGGTATTTTCTTTTGAACTAGTCACTTTACCCAGAGAAGAAATATCTGCTCTTCTGCCTGAAAGGTTTAAGTCTGTCTGCCAGTATTCTGGAAGCTTAGGAGGAGGGGGTGCTAGTAATCTCATTTGTCACTTAACTTCCTTGATTTAATTATGACAGCCCAGCTCACACTTGTGCCGTGTCACCAAGATCAGAGCCCCTCTAGCTCACCTGCTCCAAGGTATAATTCTCCAGTTTCCTTCTCGGGTGGAGAAGAATATATGAGTGTCTAAATGATTTTTCTATAGCCAACCAATCTTACAGTTTTTAGCCACACACCCAGCCTATTTTCAGAGGTATTTTCTATCTTCCATTCTTGATTAATTTTTGTGGTTCCGTGGTGGTAATCCCCTGGCTTTGGGACTTCTCCCATACTGGTTTAAGGTTCCTTGTTATCTGGCCTGCTAAGGCAGTTACTAGCCACCAGACATTATTTCTGTCATCTCCTCTCCTTTTATTTTTGTCCTTGTAGGTTAGAGCTTTCTGCTTTCCACCAGGGTTCAGAGTGTAAAACATTAGTATCCAATCCACCGTGTGAAGTAGAAACATCCCCTGCTTATTTCTGTCCTCATTCCAGAAATAAAGTTCTCCTCCCAAGCATCAAACTGGCCAAGCCTAAGTGCATTCTTGAGCCCCAGATGCTGGAATTCCCAGGAAAAAATTAGGGCAGACATGAAACAGGCATCTCTCACCACAGCTGATACAAGAGAAGTTTTAAACATCTAAGATTTCAAATGCCAAGTAGGCAAAAGTCATTGGGTGGGGAGGGGGTGGATCTATTACACAGTCCCAGTGCTCAGTATTCTTCGCCTACTGCCATCCCATGCAAGCCTGTAGTTAGAGAGTAGTTTCTTCCTGAGCGTTCTCTACATCAAACTGTACCTGCTCAATATTTCAGTCCTCAAGAAGCTGGCCTCAAAAAGTATAATTAATAGTGATGATGATAACGAAAATTACAATGACAACAACAAGTAGATTTTTATCATCAGATCTTGGTGCTGTTAATAAACAACACCAGAGAAGTGTCTCGTTCTCAAATTAATTTGATAACGTGTCAGTAAATAAATGTAAACAGGCTTCTTTCTGGTAAGACTCTTTAAATTTTCTTAATATATTAGTGTATTACAATGGAAATAAAAGGATATTACAAGAAATGATAGAATACCAGTGCTGAAAAGGATATCATGGACTATTTATCCTAAAACCTTAAATTTCCAGTGATATAACTCAGGTCTACTGTGGAAAATTGACTTGTTCCAGCAAACTCAGCAATTTTTGAAAATATTAGACCATGTACCAAGGACTGCTGACTTCTACTTAAAGGTTCTTTCAAATTTATGTTTCCTGCCTTTCAGGAGCTAATAAATGGAATATATGTGAATTGCTGAAGGTAGATACATTTTTATAAAAATGTGTATATTTTTTCCTAATGTTTAGGAAATTAAGGTAGATGATCAATTAAGACATGGATTATGGTCCTGGAATTAGACAATTCTGGGTTACATTTTGGTTCCACTGTTTAATACCAAATGACCCTGGGCAAGTCATTTTTCCTCTTAAATGAAAATTTTCTCCTCTGTAAAATAAAAATAAAACCTATTTTATAAGTTTGTTATTGAGTCTACATGAAGTAAACTTACTTAGGTACAGCACCTAGCACATAATGATCATTTAATAAATTGTATATTTCTCACTAGCATTATTTTGGTTACTAGTATTCATGAAACAATTAAAAATAGTTTGAGTCAGATTATAATAAAATATCTTATGTGGAGGTCCAGCGGATTAATCAGGCTCTATTGTCCACACCCATAATAACTTATCAATAAGTCTAAGATTTCTCAATTTATCTTTATAACTAAGCTTCTTGATAAAGGATGGATATTTTGTCTACGCTTATATACTGTTATTTACTTTTCAACCAGCCTCAAATAGCTCTTACTGTATCACTCCCACAAAAGAATATTTGCTGTCAAATCATGACCTATATGTTGGTAAATAGGTAGACATTGTTTTCTCTTGCCATCTCACTTGACCTTTTAGCAGCACTCAACACATCTGGACCCCTTCTGTCTTTGTGTCATGCTTTTGATTTTCTTTTCCTCACCCTGTCCCCAGCCCCAAGCAGTGTCTGTTAGAATGCTGTGCAGTTTAGGAGCAGAATGGGGTTATTGGGCTTAGAATAAAACAGACTTAGGTTCATATCTACCTACTTCTTCATTTGACAAAGAGTTACTAATCATCTACTTCATGCCAGACACTGTGGTAAACACCCAGAGGTTTGCCCTCAGCCTCTTTTCTCATTCTATATACATCCCAAGTGGACTCATTCATTCTAATGGCTACAACTCTGAGAGCTACATCTCTAGCACAGACTTTGATTCCTGAGCTTCTAACCCCATATCTAACTGCTTCCTGGACATCCCCATTTGGATATCTCACAGATAACTTTGACATCAAACTGTTCAAAAATAAATTCATTATATGTAAACACTTGTGAATCTGCTCTTCTTCTGGTGTTTCCTGCTTTAGGGAATGGCATCAGTAACCTCCCAGGAACTCAATGTAAACACCTGGGGGTTTTCCATGTCTCCACCTGCCTTCTCTTCCCCAATATCAATCCAATGCAGCACGAAATTCTATCTATTCTATTATCTTAGAGCCTTTCAAATTTTTCAGCTGCATTCATTTATTAATTCATCATACATTTATTCAATAGTTCTTTCTGCTAGAACCTGTCCTGGATTCTGAAAAAATTAAAGATAAACTTGTGCTTCTCAAGCTATCTCTAACAAGTGGCCTTTTTCTCTTTCTTTTTGAAATTTCCAATCAGTCATGGATAGTCTTTTGTAAAATACAATGAAAATCAATCCGTAGATGAATAAAATGAAAAAGGACATACAAAATTCAAGCTCCAGTTTTTCATTATTAGATTCAATAAACATAAAATTACTCACCAAATTGCTGTAAAATTACTAAATGCTTCTCTCAATTCCTGTACCTATCTTTTTACAGACTGGTAAATTTTGCAAACTGGTGTCATCCATGGACCATACTTTGAGTAACACTGAAGAAAGAGAGGCTGATTATTTTTTAATTAATAAAACATGTTATGCCATTAATTTGCGCTTACATTGAGGAATCTAACAGTAGAAGAATGTATAAATAGAAAAAATAGGATCCCAATTTTCCCCATTCCCTAGTCTCGGTTTCCCCCATTCCCTAGTCTCATTCTAAAATTTTGCATATATTTACAAGCATATTTATATCTATGGGAAATAAAATGAACAAAATCACACAGTGCACATTCTTTTATAATTTGCTTTTCTATTGAATTAAAATTATTTTGAGGATGTCTTTCTTTATAAACATCTTGACTTCTTTCTTTTAAACTGCTGAATAATAATAGGTGAATCATATGAAATTGCTGAAATTTGATTGCTTTTGATTTTCAAAATGCCAACTTTAAATAGTTCAGTGTCATATTTTATTGTATGGCCATACCATAATTGACTTAAGCAATCCTCTATTGATGGACATTATGGTTGACCCCACTATTTTATGTGTAACATCTTTACAAACTTTAATGGGAATGACTAAGGAAACATTATTTCTCCTAAAAGTTTACATTTCTTAGAAACTAGAAATATTAATAGAATGGATTTTTTTTAAAAGGCATGTCATATCAAGGTTGATTATTAGCCTTAAGAAATCTGGATCTTATTACTATTGAAAAGATAGTATTAATGTTATGGAGTTCTAAAGTACATTTTGAGAACAGACTAATAATTGTACATGTATAAATGCAAATGACTTCAAATGGCAGAGGGAAGTATTTGTAAAATTTGTCATTGTCAGCTCATGTAGAGGAAATACTAAAAATATCTCTGCAGGCAGCAAAATAACTGATAAATAACCAGAAATAAAGGTTACCTGTATTATAAGCTTTAATATTTATTTTCCATCAGTGAAATTGTCCAAAGTTAATATCTGAAATAATGTCAAAATCTGATATTTCCTATTTAAAAATAGCAGCTGGAAGAATGTGTTTATTATATTAACAAAATGGAATAGAAGAAATCAATAAAGCATATGCCTACAAAACCTAGATCTCAAAGTACTTTAGAAACACATGGCTAATCAGAACTTACTTGTTGCTATTATAACTTTTTTTTCAATCCACTTCATAGTGATTGAAAAGTGATATATTGCATTTTCTTCTCCATTGAACAAGGCAAAAATGTGAACTTTTAGTGAAAGCAACTGAAACTAAGCAGACTTCCAGATTGTTTGAGATTTTTATTTTATTTTATTTTATTTTATTTTATTTATTTATTTTTTTTGCAGTATGCGGGCCTCTCGCTGCTGTGGCCTCTCCCGTTGCGGAGCACAGGCTCCGGACGCACAGGCTCAGCAGCCATGGCTCACGGGCCCAGCCGCTCCACGGCATGTGGGATCTTCCCCGACAGGGACACGAACCCGTGTCCCCTGCATCGGCAGGCAGACTCCCAACCACTGCGCCACCAGGGAAGCCCCGAGATTTTTTCTTATTTATTTATTTATCTATTTTTGAAATTGAATAAGTACTGGAAAAAGAAACTCTCTTGTTACATGAGGGTCTTAAGATGAAAGGCTTGTTGTCACCCTTCTGTTAGGTGGATTTTAGGTCAAAATGAAAGACGTTTGAAGACAAACTTCAGTTTTTCCCACTTATCCCATAAATGACTAATAAAGAGAGACCATTTTGAAATTGTTAAGTGTGTGCTAAATGTCTATTGTTTACGATCTGAGCTGAGCCATCTGTGAACTTCAGGGGTAGAGAAGATGCCCTCATAGACTTCCTTGCCCCTGTTACAATGTTCTCATTCAGCTATTTAAGACATTTAAGGCTGTATTTTTTAAAAAATATTATGGCTAAGATTCTTACTCATGTTTCTAATGATCAGAAGACGCTGATTTATGAATGACAACTTGGTTAAATGAAGAAACTTGGTAACTACGTTGTTATCCAGAATGGTCAAAATTATTTTAAGAAGTACAAGAAAATCAACTGATTCAGGCAAATAAAGAAGCTTTTGAAGTTGTTCTGGATTTAGGACATTACTGCTTAATCGTATGTGAGGACTTTTGTGGATAGTGAGAGTCATGGCCTGAGTGAGTTGGTCCCTCTCCTCTTACCTAAACTAAACAGTAAATGTCAGGGAAGACTCTCTCCCTTTCGCCCTAGCTGGCTGGGGAGAAACTAACTTCCATATTGTGAGAGGACCCTCAGGGAGGGCCAAGCCATGCGGCAAGGAACTGCAGCATCTTCTAGAGGCTGAAGGTGACCTCTAAAAACTGTGAAGAGCCTCTGGCCATTACCCAGAAAGAAGCCAGGGCCCTCAGTCTTACAGTCCCAAGGAAATGAATTCTGCTAAAAATCTGAGTGAGTTTAGAAGTGTATCCATTGCCAGCTGAACCTCCAAATTAGAACAAAGTCCTAAACAACCTTAATTACAGCCTTGCAAAGGACCCAGACACTTGACCCACAGAAACCTTGAGATAATAAATGTGTGTGTGTTTAAGCTATAAATTTATATTAATTTATTATAGAGCAGTAGAAAACTTCCAAGTTTATTTAAAGAAAAATATTATAGCAAAATAATGTAGGTCATGCAATTATGGCAAAAATTAAGAAAAAGAGACATTTAAATTCCAGAAACACTGATTTAATGCAAACCTAATTTTATATAGTCATAAAATGTCTGAGGCCTATGAAAGTTGTTACCTGTCATGAGGTATGAATAGCTGGCAAGAGAGTTAGAAATGAAACAAGAAATGTGCTATCTTTGATTATAAGCTTTATGTAGGGAGGATTGTTAACTATCTTTTACAGGAGCCAAAAGCACTATACTTATGATCAGCATTTATTGTTTTTTGCAATCAACAACTGCACTTTTCATACCTGAAGTTTAGATTATTCAAGGAATTCATGAGGCAAGACTTTATCTTATAATCTTCAATATATTTCAGGCTTTAGGACTGAGGATTGGGGGAAGGCAGAGCAAAGTTCATTGGTTCCTTTAATTCTAGTTAGAGGCAGAAAGGAAAACAGTTCTAGGCAGACCATAACTGGAATTTCACTTGGGACATAATTCTATGTATATCTTTACCTCTACATCTTTCCTAGGCCCAGAATAAATACAATGAAGGTGGGAGGGATGGGAGGTGACATATCTGGAATGGAAACAAAAGGAATAAATGTCAATTATAATATATTTGACTTATAAAACTGATTCTAATGAGCTGCACAAATTTACCCAGAGTCTCAATTCATTTACTCTTAAATTAGAAGGGAAAGAGGAATGGGAAATAGGAAGCTTCCATACTCCCTTCTAGCCTTAGAACCTTTGCCTATCAGGAAGAAAGAGATACAAGGGAATTTTTTCTTCCTTATTTTTGAACCCTAAATTATTTTTTAACCCTAAATTGTTGAAACAGCACCAAATATACAAATTAGTGGCCTCAAAACCTACAATCCATCAACACATTGCAATAACCACATCAGCTCTAAAAGAATCATGGTGACATTGAGATTTTTCTATCATTTAATGGAAGCATCTAGAAGTCTTTGTTTGGTTGGATAAAGAATAAGCCAGTTGCTGGGAATAAGCTGAGATTAGCCCTCAAAGTAACTTGTGTCTGGTCAAAAGTGTTTTTTCTGATGAGAATGCTTGATCCTTTTTTTTTTTTTTTTGGTCACCGTATAAAAGCAGATTTCCAAAATTTACATATTATGTAGGACTTTAAGTTTAGACCATATCCCTGAAGTATTTTAGACTCTACCTGAGAAGATTCTGATACTAATGGGTTCTCATGGCATGATTTTTCTTCCTGTTTATGGTTTCATTGTGTTACTTGGGCATAGCATTTCATATCACTTTTCTAGCTAAAACTCTGCTTATTTTCAGGATTATGATTTGAATTATCCCTACGACTATGCATTTGTTTTGTTTAATTTTTCCATTTTCCATAAATTCTAAACATGCTAAATGATTTGGTCCATCATCCAAGTCCTGATAGTTCAGTGACACCCAGCATCCCACACATACATATGCTCATATAGGCAGCATTCATATCTATAGCATCTGGACAAAGAAATAAAGGGAGATGTAGAGGAAGGAGGAGAGAAAAGGGAAGGAAGAAGGAGTATGGAAAGGAGATGAAGGAGGCAGGGAAAGAGAAAGGAGAGGAGGGAAAGTGAAGTTAGATATGGCAGACATTGCTGGTGATCACAGTGATCTCATATTCTCGTCTTCCTCAGGGTACACGGAAGGACTTCCTTATCCACTCTCAGGAAGTAATGTGTGCTCTGTAACTTAATGTGACCAATGAAATGTGAGCAAAGCCAGCATTGGACACTTAAAGCCACTGCTCAGTTCTTCCTAATCTTTTCTCCAGCCATAGTCACCGTAGGAGCCTATGTTCTTGTAGAGGTTCCATAAGATTAAAGCAGCCTGGAATGCTCCTGAGAGCTTCCCAGAGCTACAGTAGACTTACTTTGAATACAGAACAAATAAACTGTTATTTTGTTAAGCCACTGAGATTTTCAGATTGTTTTCACCAGATTAGAGCCAAGACCACCATAATTGGTGCATGGATAAAAGAGAACAGAGAAAGAGGGGAGAAAAATTAAGAATGACAAAGAAAAATAGTAGGGTAAGAGAATAAAATCATTCTAACTTGGTTAAATGTATCTATTTCTAAGAAGTCTATTTTAATTACCTTTGCAATGTAGCAACAATACTAAATTTGAGGCATAAAACAACAGTCGTATTATATTCATAAATTCTGTTGGTCAGGAGTTTGAAAATAACTCAGAGGATGTGACTTACCAATTGATGTGGACTTACAGATCTCATTTAATCATAAAGAAAATCTTGCATGATAGATATTTTTCTAAATATTTATATATGAATCTGATTTTGAGAAGTATTACATAATTTGTAAGTGACAAGATTAGATAGAATTTAGGACCAGCTCTTACTTAAAATATCCTTTATTATAATATATTAAATGTATAACCCTCAGCAAGTACCTACCTATTAAGCATTTTATTCTAATTTCTACAGAGGTCACCTCTCTAAAGACCAATCCATTATTTTTTTTTTAATTTAACAATCCCTATGGTTAAATATCATATAATACTTAGAACATTTTGAAACTCTCTTATGCCACATGACATGCCAATTTGAAATTCTAGTGGAATTCATCTCTATAACCTTCCTGCTTTGTTCTGCTTTGTTTATGGTTAGCACATTGTTTTAACTAGTAGTAACTCAATAAATGCAGGTTGCTTTCATATTTACATGGTCAGAAGTCTTTAGAAATATTTAAGTTACAGATTCCTAGTCATTATGGAGAAAAATTTTTCTTATAATTTCCCATAAACTACTTTTTCTTTGCTAGGATAGGCATATTCCTATATTTATGTGTTTAAAACAGTGGTTTTTGAGCAAAACTCTATGGAGCCTCAGGAAGTCATCAGAAGTACCACAGGAGCTTTGAAAGGAAATGAGAAGCAGGACAGAGAAGGAGGGCTCCTCAGACCACCTCTTCTCGAAGACTGCTTCAACCTGAGAAGTCTACACTTTTAAATTGAGAGGAAGGTGGGCATCTCTATCAGGGACGATCCTTAGAAGCCTAACAAGAAGTAAGAAAGCAAATGAAGAGGAACAATATTAAGTGTAAATGACTGATAATATAAAGATGAGTATTTTCATCCTTAAAACAATCACTTAAAAAATAATGCCAAGAATCATGGCTAAAAAGTCAATAGAGGAAATGAAATGGGTTCTTAAAAAAGCATTTGATTACTCCAAAAGAATCCAAGAAAAGAGGAACAGAGTAGGGGAAATGACACAATTAGAAAATAAATAGCAAGGCTTTATACTCAAAACCATTCTACCAAAAATTAGATTGAATGCAAATGAATTTTAAAAAATGAATAAAAGGCAGAGATTGTCAAATTGGATTTTAACAAAGGACAATTCTATGCTTTCTAAGAGAGATATTATAAATAAGAATGAGAGATCAGCTGAAAACAATGTCTAAATAAATATATATATTATATATATACTTTATACATGTATATATACTATGTCTATAGCAAACATATGAAGAAAGAAAATGGACATGTAAGATGAGAAACATCACCAGACAGAATGAATATATTTCATAATGATGAAAGCCCATTAGAAATATAATACTAAAGGTATAGGCAACTGCTAATACTATTTTAAAATATATAAAGAAAAAATGGACAGAAAATTAAAGGTAAAAATAGACAAATCTACAGTCATAATTGAGGATTTTAACATTCTTTTGTAAGTCATTAGTAGCAGAACTACAGAAAAAATCAAGGTCATGAAATATTTGAAAAATACCATCAATCAACTTGATCTAATTAAAATTTTTAGAGCATTACAACAAAATGCGGAAGGGTACATATTTTTTAAGTGCATGTGGAGTGGTAACAAAGATACACTACATGATTGCCAATAAAATGTCTCAATAAATTTCATATAACTAAAATTGTAGTTTTATGTGTTTATTGAAAACAATAGAATTTTATTAGAAATTAAGAGCAATAACCAGAAAATCCACAAATATTTGAAAAATAAACAACACAATTGCACATAATTTTGTCAAGAAAAATACTAAAGGGGAAATCAGAAACCATAATTTCAGCTGAAAGACTAAAAAAAAGTACAGCATATCAAAATTTATGGGATGCAACTGAAACAGTGGCTACAGGCAAATGTGTAGCTTTAGATCTTGATATTAGCAAAGAAAGGCTCATAATTTATTCTCCAATTTCCAGATTTTTAAGGATCTAGAAAAATCTGGAAAAGGACCTACAAAAGTCTTCTAGAGCTAATAAGTGAATTTAGCCATGGAAAAGAATACAAGATAAATATACAAAAAAGTTGTATTCTTATAAACTGATAATACTAAATGTGGAAGATGTAGAGTAACTGGAATTCCCAAACATTGCTGGTGAGAGTGTAAATAATGCAAGCATTTTGAAAAACTAAGAGTTACTTATAAATTTCATGTACATGTACCCTATATCATGTAACACTTCTACTCCTGAGTATTTACTAGAAGTAAATGAGAAATAGTGCACAAAATTTTTACAGAAGCTTTAGTCATAATAGGCAAAGACATGAAAAAAAAAAAAGAAAAAACACAGTGATAGTTATCATAAGAGTGGATGCCTCTGGGAGTGGGGATTGACTGCAAGTGGGGAAAAATAAAATATCCTGGAATTATAGAAATTCTCTATATCTTGATGGTATATCTTGTTATACATATGTATATGTATATACTTTTGTCAAAACTCATTTCATTTCACTCAATGTCAGTGAATTTTATTGCATGTACATTTTACTTCAACTGAAAAAAATGAAAGATCCATTTCTCAGTCACATCCAACACAGGTTGGCTGGAATCTCTACTCCATGTCATTTCACTTTGGAATTCAAGCTGACAGGATAGACGCCATGTGGAATACTGCTAGTTTCTGAGCAAAAAGATTTACAGCAAATTATTCGTAACTCTTAAAGGTAACTCCATGAAAATAAAACATATCATTTTGGTTCATATCTTATTAAGCATGTTAGGTAGGATTTTAAGCCTCCTCCACTAAGATTTTCAAATTTAATCTCTGGGACTATAATTATAATCATACATCACACCCATAATTGTTACATTACATGGAAAAAAGGGATTTTCCATAGAATATACAATCCTACCATATGCTTAGAAATAGGAGAACCAGAATACTTTTCAAACATACTTGTGATATTTAAATCCCTTTATATAAGATATCTTCCCCAGATGACAACGTCCATATACTTTCTCTATTTTGAAGTTCATTTTTCTGGGTTAAGCATTACTTTCTCCTTGAAAATCCATTTTATTGTTCCTAACTACAATTTAGCATCACTACCCTCTCTTGGGGGAATTTGGTATTCAGTTACTTGGAAAGGGCAGTCAGTGCTTCTCAGCAGCAAGCAAATTCATGAAGCAGAGCTGAGACTCCCTAGGGCCATGCAAATAAATGCAGAATTAGGACACTGGGGATAGTTTTCAGGGGTTCACTTTCCATTCAGATAAGCCAAAGAGTTGGTGAACTTTTTCTATAAACCTACAGATAGTAAATATTTTAGGCTTTGAAGGTCATATGGCCTTTGTTGCCACAACACAGCTCTGCCATTGCAGCTTGCAAGCAGCCATAGACAATATGTTAATGAATGAGCATGGCTGTGTTCTAATAAAACTTTATTTACAACAGTGGGCAATGGGATGGTTTTGCCCTCAGCCATAGTTTCCTGACCCTTGAATTAAGCATTAATTTCATAGACTCTGAGACCAGAAGATTTACCTCCAAATACTTCATCTGTAGAAGAAGAAACTGGGACAGAGAAGGAAAAAAATCACCCTAACCTAAGCTCACACAACTAATCAGGGAATAAGTCTGGACTAGAGTCAGATCTCCCAAATCACAGTCCAGTGAGTTGTTGCTATACTGTGCTGAATCTATAATTGTCCTGTTTTTTAAAAAAAAACCTGTTGCCTTAACCTTATTTTTCTATTTCTCCTTTATGCCAATTCTGAATGTTCAAATTCCTTTCTTTAACTGTATGAATAAATATTTTCAAGATTTTTGGTACCTGAATGTAGGAATAAAAACAAACTCAAAACCGCTTTCCTCAAATGGAAACTGAGGTTTTAAGTCTTTTGAGTTGCCTATATCATGGGTGATTGCTTAAGACAGATCCTAATTAGATAAAGTCTTGGGAGATTCATACATACAAAACTGTGAGCAAAACTATTGCATACCTTTTTTTAGTCCTTCCTGAACTCCAATAACACATATTTTAGACTGCTTGAAATTTTTCCACTGGTTATTTATATTCAATTTTTAAAATTTTCAGTTAATGCTTATTGACCTATTTTCAAGTTCATTGATCCTTTCAAGTGCAGTGTCCATTCATCTACTAAGTTGATCTAGTGTTTATTGTTTTCTTTTATGCTTTGTTTTTGTTTCTTTTTCATTTTAGGTATTGAAATTTTGATTCTAGAATTTTGACTCTATTTTTTATAGATTCCCTTTCTTTGCTGAGAATCCACATCCATTCATCTATTCATTTTATCTTTTCCTCTAAGTCTTTAAACATATTTAAAATTGTTAAAAATTCTTGTGTGCTAATTCTAATATTTGTTGCATATTTTGCATTTTTTATTATAAATGAGATATTTCATATAGAATAATAGTGGACTTTGAAGTATACTACTGTTTTTTTCAGTTTTTTCCAGAAATGGTGAGTCTTTTCCTATGTCTGGCAACTAAGATGAAGTGTCAATCTGCAACTGAGCTTCAGTTTTAAAAAAATCGAATGCCCTTTTGGTTAGTCCAACTGCCAACCAGTGTGTTATTGTGGTTCCTCTTAGTTACTATGACTAATCTCTTTTATTTTATTAGATTTGGTCCAAGGGAAGTGGGTTCATGCTTTCACCTTCAGAATCAGCAGGAGGGGTCACTTTGTTCCAAGCAAGTGCTCAAGACTGAAAATATTCTTTGTACTTTTCAGCCCTGTCTTCATTGCCATTTACTCAGATAAATTGGGTGGAATTGTGAATTGCAAGTTTAAAATGATTGCTTTTACTTTTTATAGGACTATCAACTTCAAACCTCCTTACCTTCCCTACCATTGCCAATAGCTTGATCTTGTTAAGGGCCTCTCCTTAACTCTACAAATCCTCTAGAAAACATTCTCTTGCCCACACCTAAACATGAAATTTTCCCCCAGGAAAGAGCCAGGATTCTCTCTTCACAGTGAAGGAATGCTTTCTTCTGAAATGAATTTTTCCAGACTTTCTTGAAGCTACCATTCTTTAGCAGTCTCATATATAAGTATGATTTTTATTAAAGTGTTTTTTGTGTATTAATATCCTTTTACATTGTAACTTTAGATAAAACTCTCTATCTACTTGTACATTATTCTCTTGACTGCCCCCATTTGCTGCTAGTTAATAGTTCAATCTAGTCTCTAGTCTGATGAATTTACTAGTGACTTACAAAAATCTGACTACTCTCACCTTGTTCGTTTGTTTGTTGCAATCAATGTGCTACAAAACTAGAGCACTGGATTTCCTTTGGTTCCTGAATGCTTAAAGTTTTGAGGTTGCACGTCTTTGCTCCTCCATTCCTTCCTGTTTTCTATTTGACGTCCATATTAGGGTAGGTTCTTTAAAGCAGAGACTGATGTTGACATTTGTGTACATGTGATTTATTTTGAGAAATTTCTCAGGAGAAATGAGTACTTTTACTTCAGGTGAGAGGAACAGGATAGTAATGTAGAAGAGGCAAAGCCAGAATGTGGGTTCAGACGACATTTAAATACAACATGATCCCTCAGGGATTTGGAATCTAAACTGCATCAGAGGCTATCCTTTCTTGAGGAAAAGGAAGCAGAGGGACACATAACCCCCAAAACTCTCTAGGTAAGGCAACGTTAGTCTATAAAGAACAATCTATCTTCAAGGAAAGAATGCAGATGTGAACTGTCAGTCAAAGAACTCCTAGCAGCTAGGGGATGGATGCCACAACAGAATTGAAGGAAATATCAGGGAACTGTGTGGGGCAAAAATAGCATTCTGCTGTTTCTAATTCTTAAATTACAAATTTCTTCTACACTAAATCCTCCTGGGAATGACCCAGAAACAGAAATAACCCTCACAATAGAGGGGCTATTAAAAGATCTGGCATATAAAAAATTAATTACCTAAGACAAAAGTTGTCTGTCTCTAACTTCCTTCAGTAGAAACCTCATGATGAAAAAAAAAAAAAAAAGAACAGAAACATTATCATTCTATCACAGACAGAAATCCAAACGGTATGCTGTCTTCAAACAATAGTTGGTGGAGCAAAAGAGAGGTCAGAGCACAGCTCCCATGTTTTACTGAGCAACTTTACCTAGTTAATCATCTGGGATCAAAAAGAATCTGATTATTGGCCCATTTGGGCTGACTTGGGTTAAACTAAAGTGTCAAGTTTCTTCATGGATCATGACCCCTTTTTCCAGTTTTTAGAACTCTTGCTCCTAAAGGAGGAGACCACATTGAAAGGCTATTCAAAAATAAGTCTTTTTTTTTCATAATAGATCTTATTTTACTTTCCTAAACATGTCTGTATATAGTCTAATAACAATTTCTTGTCGAGCATTAATCACACGGAGATTGAAAGTTCAGGAAACAGCCCATTACGTAGTTCCCTTCTTTAAAGTCTGTGGCCTAGTTTTGATGGAGGATAAGGTTACAGAATGGATTTTCTGTCTGGGAATATGGGTACATAGTCCTTATAATTAGAACACTAAGTAATAAACTATTCTGGTCATAGTGTAGAATTCTGTTTGGGATAAAATTACACATGTAGTTTTCTTAATTTTTCCTGTGTAAATCTGTGTTTGGGCTGATTTTGGATAATTTCTTAGTGAATTTCCTTAGGTGTGTTTTGTGAGACAATAAGAAATGTCTCACAGGAAAAAGCAAAAGGATTCCATGGTCAGTTATCTTCCCTCTACATTACCATATTAAAGGCAAACAAATGTTTGATAGCAAAGAAATCTGCTTAAATTTGATTATTTTAGTGCTGGTCAAATTGTATTTTTGTTAGTGCTGTATTTATTTTCTATTTCTATTAATATTTCAGACAACTGAAACACAGTTGGAAAATGTTCCTCTAGAGTCTTAGGGGCCTCCAGTATAAGTGGAATCTAGGTGAAATTAAAATTTGGAATTTCTTACCTCATTTTTCTTTCCTTTTCCCTCAACATTCCTTGTACTCCTACTTTGCTTCTTGGGTATTGGAATGGACACTCAATTTGACTTTAAAGCTCTGAATTCAAATAGCAGATCTGCTATTAACTAGCCATGTAACTTTGATAAGTTAACCTTCAGATTTCTGCACTATAAAAAAGAAATAATAATGATTCCATTTACCTTAGAGAGTCAATATGATGAGAAATGCAAGTTTTAATTAATAAGTGCTCATTTGTTAGTAGTGACCTTTTTGGACATTAAAATGCTATGCAAATTTAGGATGATTGTTAAATGTATATAATTGTTATATATATAGAAATATATATATATATATATATATATATATATATATATATATATATATATATATATACAGTTGTTCCTCGCTATGGGGGGTATATGGGGTTTTGCTTCCAGGATGCCCTGAGGATATTGAAATCCATGGATGCTCAATTCCCTTATATAAATGACCTAGTATAGTCATCCACCATATCCATGGGTTCTGCATCTGTAGATATGAGGGTCTGACTATATATATATTACATATGTATGTATATATATTCATGGTCTTGTTATAAAATATATGCCAGATAGACTTAAAAATAAATTTATTTTCAAATATAAAAAATGAAGCTAAAAATCAGATTCAAGGAAGGCTAAGGGCCAGAGAGTAAAATGAAATCATGAAGAGTTAATATATAGACGTGCATGCTGCATGGGGCTACTCACATGATTGAATCCTTACTGCTCTTAAGTGTTCTATTATTTAAGTGTTCTATTATTATTTTCGGGCTTCCCTGGTGGCACAGTGGTTGAGAGTCCACCTGCCGATGCAGGGGACACGTGTTCGTGCCCCGGTCCGGGAAGATCCCACATGCCGAGGAGCGGCTGGGCTCGTGAGCCATGGCCGCTAAGCCTGCACTTCTGGAGCCTGTGCTCTGCAATGGGAGAGGCCACAGTGGTGAGAGGCCCGTGTACCGCAAAAAAAAAAAAAAAAAAAAAACAACAACATCATTTTCATAGCAAAAACAGGAAAAATATGAATGTGGAGGGAAAGTTTGGAGGGAATTAAAGATAGGAAAAATATTTTGGGGGGACAAAAATGTCAGTTATCTGATTTCTTAAAATGCCAAATTTATTGGTAACAAAACAAATGTATTCAAATGAAAAGAGGTTATTATGTAATATGCCATCAAACATTTTGTAAATCAGTCAGAAAGCTTGTCAAGTCTCTGGCTTGATCCAATGACTGACACCAAGGACTTTTCTGCTCAGTGTAAGGATGCATGGGGCATCATTAGCTTTCGGTTTTCTGGTCATTTAAAAAGTAAGTATGGAAAAAATATTTGGCTTCCATTGCTTTAAAGCCTGAAGATATTTATCTAGGTATTGCTCACGATAAATGCTTTCAATCTTTAACACAATATTTAAGTAAGGATCTAGCTTTTAAAAACATTTTACTTTGTTCCTTTCTTTCATAGCATTCGCATATTTTGAAATTATTTATTAGAGTTTTTAAACTTATTACTAATTCTCCAGCTTGTAGCTTGAAATCTCCCTGAAGGAATGACCATAACTTCTTTCTTTGCTATATTTTGTCCTCTGACCAACCAAATTGCTCTCAATAACTAAATATCAAATAAATACATGAATAAATGACTGAAAAGTCATTCTCTAACAAATAC